>NC_072494.1:19059696-19362727 GCF_027574615.1 Eptesicus fuscus | reverse complement strand
GGGCTCACCCGGGCCTAGGTGCACGAGGCCTCATCCGGATCCAGGGACACATGGTCGCACCCGGACCCAGGGACGCTTGGCCTCTCCCAGACCCAGGGCCACTTGGGCTCACCCGGGCCTAGGTGCACGCGGCCTCACCCGGATCCAGGGACACATGGTCTCACCCGGACCCAGGGATGCTTGGCCTCTCCCAGACCCAGGGCCACTTGGGCTCACCCGGGTCTAGGTGCACGCGGCCTCACCCGGATCCAGGGACACATGGTCTCACCCGGACCGAGGGACGCTTGGCCTCTCCCAGACCCAGGGCCACTTGGGCTCACCCGGGCCTAGGTGCACGAGGCCTCACCCGGATCCAGGGACACATGGTCTCACCCGGATCCAGGGACGCTTGGCCTCTCCCAGACCCAGGGCCACTTGGGCTCACCCGGGTCTAGGTGCACGCGGCCTCACCCGGATCCAGGGACACATGGTCTCACCCGGACCCAGGGACGCTTGGCCTCTCAGACCCCGGGGCACGTGACCTCACCATGCCTAGGTGCACGAGGTCTCACCCGGATCCAGGGACACACGGTCTCACCCGGACCCAGGGACGCCTGGCCTCCCCCAGACCCAGGGGCACGTGGCCTCACCCGGGCCTAGGCGCACGAGGCCTCACCCGGATCCAGGGACACACGGTCTCACCCGGACCCAGGGACGCCTGGCCTCCCCCAGACCCAGGGGCACGTGGCCTCACCCGGGCCTAGGCGCACGAGGCCTCACCCGGATCCAGGGACACACGGTCTCACCCGGACCCAGGGACGCCTGGCCTCCCCCAGACCCAGGGGCACGTGGCCTCACCCGGGCCTAGGTGCACGAGGCCTCACCCGGATCCAGGGACACACGGTCTCACCCGGACCCAGGGACGCCTGGCCTCTCTCAGACCCAGGGGCACGTGGCCTCACCTGGACCTAGGTGCACGAAGCCACCCGGACCCAGGGGCGCGTTACCTCTCTCAGACCCCTGGTCGCGTGGTCTCACCCGGATCCAGGGGCTCACGGCCTCACCCGTACTCGGGACCCAGCCTTACCCGGATCCAGGGGCCCACGGCCTCACCCGGACCCAGGGTTCAGATTCGCCCGGACCCAGGGGCACATGGCCTCACCCGAACCCGGAATCCAGCTTCACCTGGACCCAGGGGCGCGTGGCCTCACCCAAACCCAGGGGCGTGAGGCCTCACCTAGACCCAGAGGCGTGTGACCACATCTGAGCCCAGAGGCTCGCAGGCTCGCCTGGACTCGGGTCTCAGCGGGGTTTCGTCTTCTTGATCCCAATTCCTGTTGGTCAATTCCCTCTCAGCAATTCCTTCGGTCATTTTCTCAGAGCTCCAGGGCGGCTGCCGCAGAACTCGTTGGGCGGCGGGCTCGGCAAGGCTCCGGTGTGCCCGGTGCCCGGCGGTGGGCTGGTCCGGTGTCGCTGCGTCGGCCCTTGGGTCTGCAACGGTGGCCAGTCGCTGAGCGTGCGCACCTGGCCACTTCGGGGCATTGAGATTCTTGAAGGACTCGGAGGTCAGCAAGCACGGAGTCTCCCACCCCATGTCTCCCAGGGGCTCGTCTGTCCGTGCTCGGAAGCGAGTGGAGCCGTCCCCTCAGCCGGAGACCGCCGGGGGAACTGCGCCGAGCACGTTCCTGGCCACCATTGTGTCGCCTGAGCCATAGTTCTTAAAGTGTGGACTTTGGGTCACCGGCATCAGCATCATCCTGCGTACCCCTCTCTTTTATTCTAGTTGTAGAGCATCTGCTCAGCCAGCCCCCCGGTCTTTCTGGCTGGTGTCTGCTCTGCTCTCCCGTCGTAGTCTCAATATTGTTGTGGTAGGCAACGATCAGGCTGCCGCCCTATGTCTCCATCTTGGTTCTCCTTTGTACAGTTAAGTCTTGATTGTTGTTGGTGTCACTGGGAGGAATTGTCCTCCAGGCCAATTGGCCGTGAGGACCCTCTTTGTCTATATAGGAAGAGTTGCTGTGCAGGAGACATGTTTGTGGGCCGGGTCTTGATGCAGCAATGCCTTGGCGCTCACTGAGTCTGCCTCTAGAATGCCTCCCTTATGCAAGTGATTGAAATCTGGTGTCATCTCCCACCAACCACTAGATGCCCTCGTTTCTGGGTCTCCAATGCAGTGTGGGTCAGCCAGTACCTGAGGCACTCAGCAGGAAAAAGCTTCTGCTCAGCTTGGCTGGGGCGGAGCTACAGGGTGGAGCCTACAACCTTGGCTTCCTGTCAGCCCCGCCCTATGAGGCTCCTGTGTCTGTGTCCCTCTGTATTCCTTGCAAACACCTCTGAGAGAAACGCGCCCTGGAGTTTCGCCCACTGCCAAACAGTCCAGTCCCTCCCCTAATGAATCTGGACTCCCAGATTCTCGCCTGGAACTGGGTTTCAGTGCAGTTGGAACTGGGTCTCAGCGCAGTCTGGCGTCCCTGTCTCCTTCCCAGCAGGGCCACCCAGTGGCACAGGCAAAAGTCCGTCCTCTGCGCACCTTCCAGTGCGCGCGTCTGGAGCCGCCGCTTCTCTGTGCCTCCGCCATCACAGCCCAAATTCATTCCCCCAGCGTGCGCCTGGCTTCCCAGGGTTTCGCCCGGAACTGGGGTTCAGTGCAGTCGGAACTGGGGTTCAGCACGGTCCTGAGCTTATGTCACCTTCCCGCTAGGGCAGTTCAGTGGCGCAGGCAACAGTCCGTCCTTTGTGCCCCTTCCCGTGCGAGCCTCTGGAGCTCTGCCTTCCCCCGCTCCTCTGTGCCTGCGCCCCACAGCCCAGATTCATTCCCCCAGCCTGCGCCTGGCTTCCCAGGGTTTCGCCCGGAACTGGCGCTCAGTGCAGTCAGAGCCGGCGCTTAGCGCACTCCGGAGCCTTTATCTCCTTCCTGCCAGTGAACGCCGGCCAGGCCGTCAGCCGCCCCTTCCTCTCCGGCTCCATCCTCCCCGCAGGCGCGCGTGCTCGTGTCTCCGCCAGTTTCTCCATACCTCAGGCTTTTACGGCTCCCCCGATTGTCCCCGTGGCCTTCTCCTTCCCCCCAGCTGTGGGCATTTCAGTCCGCCAGCTCTCCTGTGGTTCTGGACGATGTCTGTTCTGACCTCTAGTTGTGCCTTTGAAATTGTTGTGCCCGGCTGCAGGTTAGGTGTTTCACCTATGCCGCCATCTTGGTTTCTCAACAAAAGCTTCTTTATCAATTTTTATTGGCTATACTAGAAGCCTGCTGCACAAATTTGTGCATTGGTGGGGTCCCTGGCCAGCGATCAGAGCTGATAGGGGCTGGCTGGCCAAGCGGAGGGACCACAGGAGGTTGGCTGGCTACAGGAGATTGGCTGTGGGAGCGCACTGACCACCAGGGGACAGCTCCTGTGTTGAGCATCTGCCCCCTGGTGGTCAGTGCATGTCATAGTGACCATTCAACCGGTTGTTCGGTTGCTTAGGCTTTTATATATATAGATAGATATTCAGCTTACTAATATCATCCAGATGGCTTATTAATAAAAAGGAAGATTTAAAAAATGTTTTAATTTTCATTGGCTTAAGTCTTTATAAGAAAATTTTATTAAATTTGAAAACTTTCCACATATTAAAATCCAAGAGAATATTTTAGGGTACTAAAATCATCTGATTGGACATTTTTGAAGTATAGCAATATAAAGCCTTTTCCTAAAAAAAGATACAATCTAAAATTTTCTATAGGAGGTCCAACTACTAATTTAATATCTCTATAAACCATCTAAAGGTCCCCCAAATCCCAACATTATTAGCATTCAATCTACATTTTTCCTACTGTCTTTACTAACAACAAGAGGTTCAGAAAGCCTCCTCTGATTTTAAAAAAATATATATTTATATTGATTTCAGAGAGGAAGGGAGAGGGAGAGATAGTGACATCAAGGATAAGAGAGAATCATTGATCTGCTGCTTCCTGCATGCCCCACTGGGGATCGAGCCTGCAACCCGGGCATGTGCCCTGACTGGGAATCAAACCGTGACCTTATGGTTCATAGGTCGATGCTCAACCAGTGAGCTATGCTGATTGGACACCTCCTCTGATTTTAAGAAGATAAAGTCAACAAACTTATGGGTCAAATGTCCATCCATTTGGGACATATTCTTTGGAGAGGTCACACAATCTATGTATTTGGATCTCTTCAATGTGAATTACTGTACTATTCAGAAATGTTCTAAAATACAACAACAAAAGGGGTCTAATCTTAAAGGATCACTGTTCTCTACTTAAAGTTAAATTCCATGGCTGAAAGGCTTTTTTAAAAGAAAGTGTTTATTAGGCCATTGCTACCAAAAAAAACACCCCATACAACACAAAAAAAGACTGGTCTTGGGGCATGGAGCAGCATGATTAGATAGAAGAAAAAAAACAGCATGTCCGTTATCCCGGAATTTTGCAAGTGGTTTTAAACCTGAAACAGAGAGAAAGGTGTGACACCTTAAATAAATGAAGCATGCGGCCCGCCGGCGGTGAGTTTGACATGCTTGGAGCTGTTCTGAAAGAATTAACATCAGCTATAGACAAAGGGAATAAGGAGAAGGTGATACAGGGCTACTGTGGGCTAGGGCACAGCAGCAGAATCTGTAAAGCTCATGTGTGAACAAGAAGCAGAGGCTCCTGGGGTTTGACAGGCCTGGCTATCCGCTCTTTTTATATAATCTCAGAAACAGCCACCTGGGTGTCAATTATAATTCCAACATACACTAAGGAGTGTGAGCAGTCTTTTGTTGGTTTTGCACTATAACTGTTAACCAATTAACCCCTTTATCTCTTCCTTCCACCCTCTGGTCTGCAGTAATTTAATTTAAGACATCTCAGAATTTTCTCCTTGTCAGGAGTCTTCAATCCTTGTAAGCCAAGGGGCATTTCAGTTCATTGGTGGATCACACTTCCTTATTATCCCCTTCAACATATGCTAGTGGTACTCAGAGTAACACTATTTGAGCCTTTCAAAACAAAATGGAAAATTTAACGAATTTTGAGAATCTTGTAGGAGTTGCAAAGCTTTTATTCTTCTGACAACACCATGCATTCTTAAACCGTCTGCGTCAACTTACCTTCGGTACTGAATCCATCCACACAAGGTGACTTCTTGGCCTAAGTGCGAAGAACGCAACTCTCCACACGTGTTGGTCCGGGCAACAAAGCTACTGAGTTCTAAAAAGAAAAAAGCAAGATGAAAAATCTATTATTTCCAAACTGCTCAAAAATAAAGACTTCAAGTCACATCATCTTAGGTATTTCATGTCAATGGATAAAATTTATAACGTAAATCTAAGTATGTAATTCGATTCAATCACTATTAAATCTATAATGTCAAAGGTAAATGTGTCAAAAGACAACTAAATAATTGCCTTAATGTGAATTTTTGCCTTATGTTAGGAAGTCAATTTTTTTTTTTGATCACCAAGCATTTGCATTGACCTAAAATTACCCTATTCTTAATAGCACAGCACAGATGCTTCCCATATCCAATAGGACCTTAGGAATCACAGAAGTTGGATGGTGCAGTGACTAACTTTAGTGTGAAAGTGAAACAGTCACCATGTACACTTAAAATTTTTGAGACTTAGTAGCATTAACTAAAAGCCTATCTATGTGGCTCATTTTCTGGTCTTTTTAACTCCAGGAAAACACCCACACCATAGTGTAAGAAAGGAAGAAGGTGAATGATCTACTTTTACATTCCATCCACCCAGCTAAGACTAGCGGGGCAGGGAGAACAGGAGGAAGCGCCGTCCAGAGGACAAGAGCTCCGCAGGGCTTTCACCTGGAACTCTCTGTGGTGAACTCAGCCGCAGACTTCTGGACAGGGACCGCCCGATCAGCTGCGCGATCCTTCCGGTGGGTGTGGCTAAACCCCTCTTTAGCCCCGTTAACCAACCGGAGAACATGTTGAAGCCGCTTGAGGGCGAGGCGCTCACGAATCCCACACTGCCGGTGTTGGACGGTGGTCAACAGTCATTTTTGGAAATACACACGAATCCCTTAAAATGCTAGGAGGTCCCACTCTCTGCGCCAGTATTTAAGCCCTTCTCCGCTGAACATTCAAGTACATGTGTCCGGAAACTGGATCGATTTACCAGGTCTTTGGGGTCCTTGGGGAGTGGGTAGAAGAAAGACCTTTCTCCCCTTCTCCATACATCAGTTTCCACTTCTGCTAACACACACAGCTGCGGCCAGATGTGCAAGACCGCATCCACGCAGCAGCGCAAGGCGGGACCCCACGACCAGGGAGAGACTGAAGGGGGCCGGTCATCAATCGCACGCCCTTCCTTCCCTTCCGCGCTTCCCCAGTGGTTCCCGCGGCAGAACCGGGAAACAGGGAGAACCCAGCCTCGCGTTTCAATTCTGGCGCCGACCTCGGATATTCAACATGAGGAAGAGGGCAAATCCAAAAGGTTGTGAGGGTCCGATTCTCCCTAGCACGTCGGCCGGGTGAGCCAAGCTCGCCCTCGAAGCGCTCGCGAGCGCCCAAGAGTACGGTGAAGACGATCAACCAATCAGAGCGGAGGCCGCGCCGCCATGCTTAGTGAGGGCGGAAATGGGAAGGAAAGCTTCGCGCCGGTGGGAAACAGCTGTCGGCTGCCGCGCGCTTAGAAACGTGAGGATAATGCTTCGATTGCTCGAACGTGCGTGCCCTCAGTAAAAATGGCGACCGTGGCTGCTTCACTGACTCGGAATCGGCGCCCGGGAGGCTTCCGGCGTCGGGCCGCAGAGTGAGTCGGGAAACGATTTTAAACCAGGCGGCGGCTGTTGAGTGAATTGCGGATTTTGAACGGCGGCATTTGGCGGCTGGGCTGGCCTTGCCGTGGCACCCGAGGGGGCTCCGGTGGAGAGTGCCAGGTGGGACACTCTGTCCCTTGCCCTTCCCCTCCGCGGGCAGAAGCCGACTAGGCCGGAACGAGGGTCGCAGAGCTTGCGGCTGGGTCCGCGGAACTGTCCCTCGGGGGGAAGTCGCAGCGCTTCCCCCGCGGCTTCCAAGGGAGCGGAAGTCTCCCTAGTGAACCCGCTTGTGGAGCGCGAGGGGATTTGGGAAGGGCCAGTGGCTCCGGCCTCGCCCTTCGCTGCCGTTTGGGCGGCTTTTTTACTTGAGGGGATTTCAGTCTCGGCGGCGTCCTGGGTCCGGTTTTGAAGAATGATTCGTGAAGCCGGCGGGGGTGACAGCGTCTTCGCGGCACTTCATTGGTAAGATGCTTTGTGTTGGTCCGTGCCTGGCAGTGAACTTGATATTTCGCCCGGTTGTGAGGTCGTTAATCTTTACAGTATTGTGTGTTTCGGTGTGTTTCACCCATACGGTCTCCCCAGCACCCGGCGGAGCCCTGGCCTCGGGGCGGTTGGCCTCGGGGGTCGGGGGCGATGGAGAAGAGCGGGAGGAGTCGGGGTTCCTTCCTTCACAGATTTCCCCTGGGAAAAACAACGACGTGGTTATTGTGTGCTCTGAGCTACAGGTGCAGGAGGACTTGGCGGGAGAGCTAGCTAATTTTAACCTAATTTTAAAATTATGAAAATATACAGTAAACACATACTACCTGGGTTTTAAGTTTTATTAATTTTACATACAAAATTATATTTATATTAGTTTTAGGTGTACAATACAGTGGTCTGACATTTACATACTTTACAATGTGGTCATCTCACTAATTCTAGTAACCTGTGCCCGCGTGCCAATTTATCACCCATCCCCTAACCCCCACCTGGCAACCATCAGTTTGATTTCTTTATGGTTTTCTTTCTTTCTTTCTTTCTTTTTTTTTTTTTTGAGGAGATTCCACATATAAGTGAAATCTTATGGTACTTGTCTTCCTCTGACTTATTTCACTGAGCATAATACCCTCTAGGTCCACCCATGTTGTTGGAAATGGCAAGATTTATTCCATATGAGTAATATTCCATTGTATATCTGTACCACTTTATCCATTCATCTATTAATGGACACTTAGGTTGCTTCCACATCTTGGCTATTGTAAATAACGTTGCAGTGAACGTTAGGTGCAGATAGCTTTTCGAACTAGTGTCCGTTTCCTTTGGGAACATGCTCAGCCGTGGGAGTGCTCGATGGTAATAGTAGTTCTGTGTTTAGTTTTTGGAAGAACCTCCATACTGTTTTCCATAGTGGCTACTTCAGTCTGCATTCCCACCATCTGTGCACGAGGGTTCCCGTTTCTTCACATCCTCACCTGGTCTTGTTTGTTGGTTTGCTAATGAAAGCCCTTCCGACAGGTGAATTGCTCAACAATTCAGCGGGTTGATAGGTAGCTTACTTCCTTTCCCCCAGTAGGTGGTGCTGTAGGGTACGTTCCTATTTTCTCTGACCTGCTCTCCTTTCGCCTCTGGGATTGCTCGAAAATGCCCTGATGGTGGGCGTCACCTCTGTGACCGGCTGGGCTGGGTAATGGTGGGGCAGTGTGGTGGGAGACTGGTTTTGAGAGTTCCCAGAACTCCCTCCTTTCCCCCCTGTGTTTTTGGCTTTTCCGGGCTCGGGGGCCTGTGGAGGAGAGGAGGCAAGTTCTTCATCCAGTTATGGATGTTGGTAATGTTGTGTGTTTGCAGCTTCCTAGCCACCTTTACCGGGTTTTGCCGCATGGGGAGTGGGGAGGGGAGATGCTTTTTCCGTGAGGCAAAATGTGGCTACAAGGAAGTATATGAAGATGGACCAAAATGAGTGTTACAGTCTAGGACCTAGACTCTAGGTCAGTGATGGGCAACCTTTTGAGCTTGGTGTGTCAAACTTCGCCAAAAAAACTGAGCATAACTCGGGTAGTGTGTCACTTTGAGGAAAAAACATTATTTCGCAAATGTTTCATCCTCGGCATGCGGCCGCCTTAGCGGCCGCGTGTCATCAGAAATGGCTACGCGTGTCAGTGCTGACACGCGGTCATAGGTTCGCCATCACTGCTCTAGGTGATCCCGAAGTACCCTGTATATTACTGTATTAGTCTCCAAAGATTTTATAGACCATCTTAAAGGATTTTGGTAGAACCATCCAGAGGGCCTTGGGGCATTCCCCCTACCCCAAATATTTTTATTATTTTTTTAATTTTAATTTTTTCTTTATTAAGGTATTACATATGTGTCCTTATCCCCCCATTGCCCACCCCCTCATGCTCTCACTCTCCCCCTCCCCCCCAGGGTCTGTGTCCATTGATTAGGCTTATATGCATGCATACAAGTCCTTTGGTTGATCTCTCTCCCTTCCCCCACCCTCCCCTACCTTCCCTCTGAGGTTTGATGGTCTGATTGATGCTTCTCTGTCTCTGGATCTGTTTTTGTTCATTATATTCCACAAATGAGTGAGATCATGTGATATTTATCTTTCCTTCACTGACTTATTTCTCTTAGCATAATGCTCTCCAGTTCCATCCATGCTGTTGGAAATGGTAGGAGTTCCTTCCTTTTTATAGCAGCATAGTATTCCGTTGTGTAGATGTACCACAGGTTTTTAATCTACTCATCTGCTGATGGGCACTTAGGCTGTTTCCAAATCTTAGCTATGGTGAACTGTGCTGCTATGAACATAGGGGTGCATATATCCTTTTTGATTGGTGTTTCTAGTTTCTTGGGATATATTCCTAGAAGTGGGATCACTGGGTCAAATGGGAGTTCCATTTTTCGTTTTTCAAGGAAACTCCATACTGTTCTCCACAGTGGCTGCACCAGCTGCATTCCCACCAGCAGTGCAGGAGGGTTCCTTTTTCTCCGCATCCTCGCCAACACTTGTCATTTGTTGATTTATTGATGATAGCCATTCTGACAGGTGTGAGATGGTACCTCATTGTCATTTTGATTTGTAACTCTTGGATGATTAGTGACTTTGAGCATGTTTTCATATGTCTCTTGGCCTTCCTTATGTCCTCTTTCGAAAAGTATCTATTTAGGTCCATTGCCATTTTTTTATTGGGTTGTTTATCTTTCTTTTGCTAAGTTGTATGAGTTCCCTGTAAATGTTGGAGATTAAACCCTTATCCGAGATAACATTGGCAAATATGTTCTCCCATGCAATGGGATTTCTTGTTGTTGTGTTGATGGTTTCTTTTGCTGTGCAGAAGCTTTTAATTTTTTTAAAAATATATTTTATTGACTTTTTTACAGCGAGGAAGGGAGAGGGATAGAGAGTTAGAAACATTGATGAGAGAGAAACATCGATCAGCTGCATCCTGCACACTTCCCACTGGGGATGTGCCCCCAACCAAGGTACATGCCCTTCACAGGAATTGAACCTGGGACCCTTGAGTCCGCAGGCCGATGTCTTATCTGCTGAGCCAAACCGGTTAGGGCCAGAAGCTTTTTATTTTTTAATACATTTTATTGATTTTTTTACAGAGAGGAATTGAAAGGGATAGAGAGTTAGAAACATTGATGAGAGAGAAACATCAATCAGCTGCCTCCAGCACACCTCCCACTGGAGATGTGCCCGCAACCAAGGTACGTGCCCTTGACCGGAATCGAACCTGGGACCCTTCAGTCCGCAGGCTGACGCTCTTATCCACTGAGCCAAACCGGTTTTGGCCAGAAGCTTTTTATTTTGATGTAGTCCCATTTGTTTATTTTCTTTTGAGTTTCCATTGCCCTAGGAGCTGTATCGGTGAAGATATTGCTTCAGCGTATGTTTGAGATTTTCCTGCCTGTGGATTCCTCTAAGATTTTTATGGTTTCCCGTCTTACGTTTAAGTCCTTTATCCATTTTGAGTTTGTTTTTGTGTATGGGGTAAGTTGATGGTCTAGTTTCATCTTTTTGCATGTATCTGTCCAGTTTTCCAAACACCATTTATTGAAGAGATTGTCTTGACTCCATTGTATGCTCTTGCCTCCTTTGTCAAGTATTAATTGAGCATAGTGGTTTGGGTCGATATCTGGGTTCTCTGTTCTATTCCATTGGTCTATATGTCTGTTCTTGTGCCAGTACCAGGCAGTTTGGAGAACAGTGGCTTTGTAATACAGCTTGAAATCTGGTATTGATATCCCTCCTACTTTGTTCTTCTTTCTCAGGATTGCTGCAGCTATTTGGGGTCTTTTTTATTCTAGATGAATTTTTGGAGAGTTTGTTCTAGGTCTGTGAAATATGCCGTTAGTATTTTAATGGGGAGTGCATTGAATGTATAGATTGCTTTGGGTAGTATGGACATTTTAATGATGTTGATTCTACGAATCCATGAACACGGTATGTTCTTCTATCTGTTTATGTCTTCCTCTATCTCTTTTTTCCCCTGTCCTGTAGTTTTCCCAGTACAGATGTTTTACCTCCTTAGTTAAGTTTATTCCTAGGTATCATGATTTTTTTGATGCAATGGTAAATGGGATTGCTTTTTTAGTCTCTCTTTCTGTAAATTCACTACTGGTGTATAAAAATGCCATAGATTTCATTGCATTAATTTTATATCCTGCTACATTGCTGAATTCATTTATTAAGTCTAATAATTTTTTGATGGAATCTTTAGGGTTTTCTATGTACAGTATAATGTCATCTGCGAATAATGACAGTTTTACGTCATCTTTTCCAATTTGATACCTCTTATTTCTTCTTGTCCAATTGCTATGGCTAGCAGTTCCAGGACCATGTCCAACAGGAGTGGTGAAAGTGGGCATCCCTGTCTTGTTCCTGTTCTTAGGTAAAATGGTTTTAGATTTTGCCCATTGAGTATGATGTTGGCTGTAGGTTTGTCATATAAGGCTCTTATTATGTTGAGGTATGATCCCTTTATTCCCACTTCGCTGAAGGTTTTTATCAAGAAAGGGTGTTGGAAACAAAAAAAGGGTATTGGATTTTGTCAAATGCTTTTTCTGCATCAATTAATATGATTACGTGATTTTGATCTCTCAATTTGTTTATGTGATGTATCACGTTTATTGATTTGCAGATATTGTACCATCCTTGCATCCCCGGGATAAATGTTACTTGGTCATGGTGTATGATCTTTCTGATGTAATGCTGGGTCCGATTTGCTAGAATTTTGTTGAAGATTTTGGCATCTATGTTCATTAGGGATATTGGCCTGTAATTCTCTTTCATTGTGTTGTCTTTATCTGGTTTTGGTATTAGGGTGATGCTGGCTTCTTAGAATGAGCTTGGAAGTATTCCTTTCTCTTGAATTTTTTTGGAATAGTCTGAGGAGGATAGGTTTTAGTTCTTTGAATGTTTGGTAAAACTCCCTGTGAGCCGTCTGGCCCAGGGCTTTTGTTTGCTGGAAGCTTTTTGATGACTGCTTCAATTTCCTCCATAGTTACCGGCCTCTTGAGATTTTTAGGTTCTTCCTGATTGAGTTTTGGAAGGTTGTATTTTTCTAGGAATGTGTCCATTTCCTCTAGGTTGTCTAGTTTGTTGGAATAGAGTTGTTCATAGTATTTGTTAACAATCCTTTGTATTTAAGTGGGGTCTGTTGTTATTTCACCTCTTTCATTTCTGATTTTGTTTATTTGGGTTCTCTCTCTTTGCTTCTTGGTGAGCCTGGCTAGAGGTTTATCCATCTTGTATATCCTTTCAAAGAACCAGCTCTTCGTTTCATTGATCTTTTGTATTTTTTTTTTTTTTTGGTCTCTATGTCATTTATTTCTGCTCTGATCTTTATTATCTTCTTCCTTCTGCTCACTCTGGGCTTTTCTTCTTTTTTTCTTCTTCTTTTTAAAAATTTAATAAATCTTTATTGTTCAGATTATTACAGTTCTTCTTTTTTCCCTCCATAGCTCCCCTCCACCCGGTCCCCACCCCACCCTCTGCCCTTACCTCTCCCCCACTGTCCTCATCCATAGGTGTACGATTTTTGTCCAGTCTCTTCCCGCACCCCCCACACCCTTTCCCCTGAGACTTGTCAGTCCACTCCCTTTCTATGCCCCTGATTCTATTATATTCACCAGTTTATTCTGTTCATCAGATTTTTAATTCATTTGATTTTTAGATTCACTTGTTGATAGATATGTATTTGTTGTTCATAATTTTTATCTTTACCTTTTTCTTCTTCTTCCTCTTCTTAAAGAATACCTTTCAGCATTTCATATAATCCTGGTTTGGCGGTGATGAACTCCTTTAGCTTTTTCTTATCTGTGAAGCTCTTTATCTGACCTTCCATTCTGAATGATAGCTTTGCTGGGTAGAGTAATCTTGGTTGTAGGTTCTTGCTATTCATCACTTTGAATATTTCTTACCACTCCCGTCTGGCCTGCATAGTTTCTGTTGAGAAATCAGCTGATAGGCATATGGTGCTCCCTTGTAGGTAACTGTTTTTCTCTTGCTGCTTTTAATATTCTCTCTCTGTCTTTTGCTCTTGGCATTTTAATTATGATGTGTCTTGGTGTGGTCCTCTTTGGATTTCTTTTGTTTGGGGTTTTGTGCGCTTCCTGGACTTGTAAGTCTATTTCTTTCACCAGGTGGGAGAAGTTTTCAGTCATTATTTCTTCAAATAGGTTTTCAGTATCTTGCTCTCTCTCTTCTTCTGGCACCCCCATAATTCTGATGTTGGTATGCTTGAAATTGTCCCAGAGGCTCCTTACACTATCTTCAAATTTTTTGATTCTTTTTTCTTTTTGCTTTTCTGGTTGGGTGTTTTTTGCTTCTTTGTATTTAAAATCTTTGACTTGATTCTTTTTTTTTTTTTTTAATTTCTTTATTGATTAAGGTGTCACATATTTGTCCTCATCCCCCCATTCCCATCCCCCCCCTCCCCACGCATGCCCTAACCCCCTGTTGAACTTAACCGTTGGATAGGCTCATATGCATGCACACAAGTCCTTTGGTTGAACTCTCCCCCTCTCCCCACCCTCCCCTATCCTCCCTCTAAGGCCCGATAGTCCCATCGATGCCTCCTTGCTTCTGGTTCTGTTCTTGTTCCTCAGTCTATGTTGTTCATCATTTCCCCTAGATGAGCGAGATCATATGTCACTAGATATATACTTATGAGAACTGAATGTGAGACGAGCAATAATAGTTATGTTGACAGGCAGATGGATCAGTCTGTAGTGAGTTTCTTTCTGGACCAACAGTTCTTTTGAGACCCAATTTCAATGTCCACCAGTTCCTTATGTGTACATGTCAGCACTGACCCTTCAGCTCTGGATGGTGGACAAATGGTGGTAACGGAGGTCCGACTCCCTCTGGTTTGGTCTCGGCGAACCCAGGGGCACGGCTTCACCCGGACTAAGGGGCACGTGGCCTCACCCGGATCTAGGGACACATGGTCTCACCCGGACCCAGGGACGCTTGGGCTCTCCCAGACCCAGGGGCACGTGGCCTCATCCGGGCCTAGGTGTACGAGGCCTCACCTGGATCCAGGGACACATGGTCTCACCCGGACCCAGGGACGCTTGGCCTCTCCCAGACCCAGGGGCACGTGGCCTCACCCGGGCCTAGGTGCACGAGGCCTCACCCGGATCCAGGGACACATGGTCTCGCCCGGACCCAGGTGCGCGTGGCCTCTCTCACACCCAGGGGCACGTGGCCTCACCTGGACCTAGGTGCACGAGGCCTCACCCGGATCCAGGGACACATGGTCTCACCCGGACCCAGGGACGCTTGGCCTCCCCCAGACCCAGGGGCACGTGGCCTCACCCGGGCCTAGGTGCATGAGGCCTCACCCGGATCCAGGGACACATGGTCTCACCCGGACCCAGGGACCCTTGGCCTCTCCCAGACCTAGGGGCACGTGGCCTCACCCGGGCCTAGGTGCACGAGGCCTCACTCGAATCCAGGGACACATGGTCTCGCCCGGACCCAGGGACGCCTGGCCTCTCCCAGACCCAGGGGCACGTGGCCTCACCCGGGCCTAGGTGCACGAGGCCTCACCCGGATCCAGGGACACATGGTCTCACCCGGATCCAGGGACGCCTGGCCTCTCCCAGACCCAGGGGCATGTGGCCTCACCCGGGCCTAGGCGCACGAGGCCTCACCCGGATCCAGGGACACACGGTCTCACCCGGACCCAGGGACGCCTGGCCTCCCCCAGGCCCAGGGGTACGCGGCTCCACCCGGGCCTAGATGCACGAGGCCCCACCCGGATCCAGGGACACATGATCTCGCCCGGACCCAGGGGTGCGTGGACTCACTTGGACCTAGGTGCACGAGGCCTCCCCCGGATCCAGGGACACATGGTCTCACCCGGACCCAGGGGCGCTTGGCCTCTTCCAGACCCAGGGGCGCTTGGCCTCACCCGGGCACGGGACCCAGCGTCATCCGGGTCCAGGGGCACTTGGCCTCACCCGGACCCGGAATCCGGCCTCACCTGGAGCCAGGGGCACGTGGCCCCACCCAGACCCAGGGACGCGAGGCCCCACCCATACCCGGAGGCGCGCGACCACTCCCGAGCCCAGAGGCGCGCAACCCCGCCCGCACCCGGGTCCCAGCGGGGCCCCGTCCTCCCGATCCCAATTCCCGCCGGTCAACCCCCCCAGCAACCCCCCCGGCCATCCTGCCAGAGCTCCAGGACGGCTGCCGCAGAACTCGTCGGGCGGCTGCTCGGCGAAGTTCCGGTGCGCCCGGTGCGTGGCGGCGGGCCGGCCCGGCGTCACCGCGCCGGCTCCTGGGTCCGCAGCGGCGGCCGGTCGCCGAGCATGCACACCCGGCCGCCCCCGGGGCACCGAAATTCCTGAAGGACTCGGAGGCCAGCAAGCGCGGAGTCCCCCACCCCACGTCTCACAGGGGCCCGTCTGTCCGTGCTCGGCAGCAAGTGGAGCCGCCCCCTCAGCCAGAGACCGCCGGGGGGACCGCGCCGAGCACGCTCCAGGTCGCCCCTGCGTCGCCCAAGCCGCAGTTCCCAAAGTGTGGTCCTTGGGTCATCTGCATCAGCATCATCCCGCATACCCCTCTTATTCTAGCTGCAGAGCATCCACTCAGCCAGCCCTACGGTGGTTTTGGGTGGTGTCTGTTCCGCTCTCCCGTCGCAGCCTCAAAGTTGTTGTGGCAGGCAACATCCAGGCCTCCGCCCTATGTCTCCATCCCGGTCCTCCCTTGTATAGTTAAGTCTTGATTGTTGCTGGTGCCACCGGGAGGGCTCTCTTTGTCTATAAAGGAAGAGTTGCTGTGCAGGAGACTCTTCTATGGGCCGGGTCTTGGTGCAGCAAGGCTTTGGCGCTCACTGAATCTGCCTGTTGGATTTGTCCCTTATGTGCGTGGTTGAAGTCTGGTGTCATTTCCCACAGACCACCAGATGCCCTCGTTTCTGGGTCCCCAATGGGGCGTAGATCAGCCACTGCCTTAGGCACTCAGCAGGGATTACAGCAAGAACTGTAGTTTCCTCCTTCTGTCTGAGTGGCCCTGGAGCAGTCCGACTAGAACAGCAGTTTATCTGGTCCGCTGCCAGAGGGCAGGCCACCCACATGCATAAGCCGTTGCTTGGAGCATAGGTGTGCCTGCAAGACTTGCGGGGCGGGTCTTCAAAACGTGCGGGGCGGGTCCCAGGGCGGGGCGGGTCTCAGGGCGGGACGGGTCCCAGGGTGGGGCGGGGTCTCAGGGCACCAACAGGCCATGGTGCGGCGAGCCACAATGGCTGCGAATCTGCTCCTTCTGCCTTCCAAGTTTCTAAGTCCCCTCGTTCCGCGCTCTAGCGCAGCAAACACTGATTGCTGGGCGCACCTCCGCAAGAGTCCCGCCTCTCCCCGCAGGCATCTGGGTCTCCCGCGGGTCCCCAGAAGCTGGATTTCAGGGTGATGGAGAGCTAATCTCCCCTAAGTTTGGAACAAAAGCCCCTTTCCCCCGCCACCAGCCCGAGCCACGCGCCTCCGCACCTTGTCCCCTCCGATTTCGCTGGTTTCCTCTTCCCTCTTAGCTGTAAATCTCTCCTGTAGTTCTGGGCTGCAGACGCTCCGTCCTCCAGTCGCGCCCCTGAAACCGCTGCGCGCGGCCCAGCCATCCTCTTGATTCTCCTCCGTCAAAATGGCTAGAGGACTTGAAAGTAAGATGAGATCTCTTAAGAATCCTCCAAATTGGTGTTGGCGGCGTCCGGGGCCCCGAGGATCTCAGTGCGCAGCTCGGCCAGGTCGGTGGCGCGGGTGAGCCCCTCCTGCAGAAAGATGGTCTCTTTCTTCACCGAGAGCCGCTGCGCGGAGTCCGCGGCCGCCGCCACAGCAGCCGCGGCCCCCACGAGCCCATGGCCCCGGCTGCGGTAATGACTGAGGGGAGCAGCTGC
Source organism: Eptesicus fuscus (assembly GCF_027574615.1). NCBI lineage: Eukaryota > Metazoa > Chordata > Mammalia > Chiroptera > Vespertilionidae > Eptesicus > Eptesicus fuscus. The sequence goes on along the minus strand of NC_072494.1, from coordinate 19,345,600 downwards.
CCGGTCTGGGGAGACGCGAGCAGCAGTCGCCACCCTCAGCAGTCCATGTTTCAGTTGTATTTCCGAAACTGCCATGCGAGGCAACAGATCAGCCTTTCACCTCCGCCGCCATCTTTTTCTTGACTTGATTCTTGTGTTCCTCTAGTCTGTTGTTAGGTCTCTGTATAATATTTTTTATTTCAGTCAGTGTATGTTTAATTTCTAGTTGGTCCTTTTTCATATCCTCGAGGGTCTTGCTAAATTTATCGGCCTTTTCTAGGAAATTCTTGAAAAACCTTAGTGGTTTTGAACTGTTTATCCAGTTGTTTGCTTTCCTCCATTTCTTTCATTTGCAATCTGTTTCTTTATCTCCGCATTTTCGCTGCTTCACTGAGTTGGTAGAGTAGCTTTGTGTGCTAGGTGTCCTATAGGGCCCGGTGGCTCAGCCTCCCCAGTTACCTAAGGTGGACACTCTTGGTGCATCCCTTTGTGGACTGTGTGCACAGCCTTGTTGTAATTAAGTCTTGATTGTTGTTGGTGTCACTGGGAGTAATTGACCTCCAGGCCAACTGGCTGTGAGGATCAGCTGTGTCTGCACTGGAGAACTGTGCTGGAGACACCCTTATGAGACAAGACTTGCATGAGACAAGACTTGCAAAATTGCAAAAGCCTCTGTGCTCAGCTTGGATGGGGCAGAGTCTCGGGGCAGAGCAGACAGCCTTGGCTTCCCGTCAGCCTTGCCCTATGGGGCCCCTGGGTCTCAGTGTCCCTCGGTAATCGCTGCAAGCACCTCTGAGAGAAAGCCGCCATCGAGTTTCGCCCACTGCCAGGTAGTCCAGTTTCTCCCCAAATGAATCTGGGTTCCCAGATTCTCGCCCGGAACTGGAGTTCAGCGCAGTCGGGAGCTTCCGTCTCCCTCCCGTTAGAGAAAGCCAGCCAGGCACTCAGCCGCCAGTCCTCTCCGCGTGTGCGTCTCCGTACCTCAGCCTTTTGCATCTCCTCTGAGTCTCTGGGTGCTTTTCTCTTCTAGTTGTAGAATTTCCACTCAGCCAGCTTTCCTGTGGTTCTGGATGATGTCCGTTTTATCTTTTAGTTATAGTTTTGAAATTGTTGTGCGAGGTAGCAGTTTAGGTGTTTACCTTTGCCGCCATCATGGTTTCTCTCCCCTCTGGGCTTTTCTTGTTGCTCTCTTCCTAATTCTTTAAGTTGTCGAGTTAGATGTTTTATTACCTTTTTTTCTTGTTTTTTGAGGTAGCCCTGTAGAGCTATAAACTTCCTTCTCCAGGACTGCTTTCACTGTGTCCCATAGATTTTGGATTGTCGTGTTTTCATTGTCATTTGTTTCCAGGATGTTTTTAATTTCTTCTTTGATCTTTTTGGTAACTCAATCATTGTTTAATAGCATGCTATTCAGTTTCCAAGTGTTTGAATTTTTTTGATTGTTTTTATTGTAGTTTATTTCTAATATTATGCCATTGTGGTCTGAGAAAATGCTTGATATAATTTCAATTGTCTGAATTTGGAGAGGCTTTGCCTGTGTTCCAATATGTGGTCTATCTTTGAAAATGTCCCATGTGCACTTGAGATGAACATATATTCTGTGGCTTTGGGGTGAAATGTTCTGAAGATGTCAATTAAATCCATCCGATCTAGTGAGTTATTTAGGATAGCTGTTTCTTTGCTGATTTTTTTGTCTAGATGATTTATCCAGTGATGTCAGTGAGGTATTAAGTCCCCTACTATGATTGTATTGTTGTCGATCTCTCCCTTGATATCTTCCAGGATTTTTTTATGTATTTGGGTGCTCCTGCATTGGGTGCATATATGTTTACCAGGGTTATATCCTCAAGTTGTATTGATCCCTTTCATATTATGAAATGACCTTCTTATTTCTTGTTATGGCCTTCACTTTGAGGCCTATTTTGTCAGATATAAATATTGCTATCCCAGCTTTTTTTTCATTTCCATTTGTCTGGAAGATATTTTTTCATCCCTTCACTTTCAGTCTGTGTGAGTTCCTTATCTGAGGTGGGTCTCTTGTAGACAGCATATATATGGGTCATGTTTTCTTATCCATTCAGCCACTCGATGTCTTTTAATTAGAACATTTAGTCGGTTTACGTTTAAAGTTATTATTGATAGGTACTTCTTTGTAGCCATTTTTATTTTTTGTGCCTGTGTTTCTTCTTCCCTTTTTATTTCTTCTTTTTACACCAGCCCCTTTAGCATTTCTTGCATTGCTGGCTTGGTGGCGATAAACTCCTTTAGCCTTTTTTTGTCTGTGAAGCTCCTGTTTCCCCTTCAACTTTGAATGATAGCCTTGTTGGATAGAGTATTCTTGGATTCAGTCCCTTGCTTTGCATCACTTTGTAAACTTCCTTCCATTCCTTTCTGGCCTGATGTATTTCTGTTGAGAAATCATTTGATAATCTAATGAGAGATCCCCTTGTATGTAACTTTCTGTCTCTCCCTTGCAGCCTTTAAGATTCTCTCTTTGTCCTGAATGTTTGCCATTGTAATTATGACGTATCTTGGTGTGGGCCCTTTCGGGTTCATCTTGTTTGGGACTCTCTGTGCTTGTGTGACTGTTTTCTTCCCACACCAGGGAAGTTTTCTGACATTAGTTCTTCAAATAGGTTTTCTAACCCTTGTTCCTCTTCCTGTCATTCTGGCATCCCTATTATTTGTATGTTGCTTCATTTCATGTTGTCCCAAAGCTCCCTTAGGCTCTCCTCCTGTCTTTTAATTTTTTTCTCCAACTGCAGTTCAGTTTGGGTGTGTTTTGCTTCTTTGTCTTCTAATTTGCTAATTTGGTTCTCTGCTTCTCCTAGTTTACTGTTGAAACTTTCCATAGGGGTTTTTATTGCAGCTATATCACTCTTTCTTTCTTCTTGATTCTTATATAAGTTGATTTTTTTTTTTCATCCATCCAGTTTATGACCTTTATTCTGAATTCTTTTTCTGACATATTGCATGCCTCCGTTTCACTTAGCTCCTTTTCTGGCGATTCCTCCTTTTCTTTGGGGTTTTTCTTTTGTCTCTCCATTTTTGCTCTCACTGAAGGATCTAGGTGTTGAGTCATAGGGGAGCTTCTCCTCAGGTGGCAGCGGCTCCTCGGGCGGTCGTGGCAGCTGCTGCTTCTCAGTTGGCGGCAGCTCCTCTGGTGGGTGCTGCTCGCAGCAGTGGTGGCTCCTCTGGCTGGTGGGGGCAGGCTGCTCACACAGCTGCTGCTCCTTGGACGGGGGCGGGCTGCTTGCACGGTTGCTGCTCGTGGTCACAGCGCCCTGGGCTAAAGCATTGGGCTGGCCAGAGGGGAGCTTGCTTCGGAATTCACAGGAGGACCTTGAGGCTTTAAAAAAATATTTACTTACCCCTGATAGCTCTTTGTATACACGCGCACCCACCCCCAGCTCCCCTTCCTTCCTTTTCTTCCCTCCCAGGAATGAGGGAGCCACTGATATAGACAGAAGTATATAACATGTGTTTTGGGAAACAAGGTTAACAAAACCCTAACTTACTTGAAATTGGATTGGATTCAAGCATGATCTCAAAAGTGATGAAATGGAAAAAGGACACTTTAGTTAGGGAATATAGTTGATAGGCAAAAACATGAAGACAAGAAAATATGTATATCTAGGGAAAGTAGGAAGGACTGCTGAATTATGAAAGATTTTTAAGTACAGAGCAGAAGAGTAGAATTCATCTTATCACTATAAAGGTTTTTGCACAGGTAACTAACAATAAAGTGCCATTTCTGAAGGGTGATTACCCTTAGATATGGAAGAAAAGTTTAGTTGTGGTAATAGAACCTGGCTAAGGAAGTAGCTTTGGGAATAGGTGACAGACTGTTGAAGGAAAATCTCAATAGAATGTGCTTAAGGACTGCATGTTAAAGAATGAAAGTGGGAGACTACTTAAATAAATTTAAGTTAACTTGGAATATTGACAGAAATTTAAAAAATGGATCTGCTAACTTTTGGAAGGAGAAGGATGGGAAGGAGTTGAATTTAGTTTTGAACACACTGTGTCTGAGTTATCTGTCAGATATTCATAAAAATAGCCTGTAGCCAAGGAGAAATACTGGACTTGGTTGAAAAATCAAAATGGGAAGCAGGGAGGGGAAAGGAGAGAACTACTTTATAGTGAGCAGAGGAAGCATTGAAACTGTGAGCATGAACTAACTTGTTAGTGTTTAGAATTCTGGTTTTATTTCTTTTTATGTAGACCATGGATTCTTATGACATCCCAGAATCGACATCTTCAAGGCTTAAAGATCACTTTATCGGTGCCACCCCTCTGCAGAAGCGGTTGGAATCAGTCAGGAAGCTGACTTCATTTGTCCCGCCTTCACCTCAAAGGAAAATTCCCCAATGTTCACAGTTGCAGGTATGCTTTTTGTGTTCCTCAATAATTGACAATAGATATGAACAAAACATCTCATTTTCTGTTACTATTTCTAGTACGTTCAGTATTTTCTCCATCCTTCAGGTAATAAAATAAATGAGAAACAGCAAAAAGAAAGTTATTCATACTGTTAGTAAGTACCTCCTTTGTTATGTCTTTTAAAGCCCTTTGATCTGGAACTTTGCCACAATATTTCTTTGTCTTTTACCACATTGACATTTTTGAAGAGTATAGTTTTCTCTTCCCTTTTTTTTTTTAAAGTAGAATATGCCTCATTTTGTATTTGTCTGCTATTTCCTCACAATTAGGTTGAAGTTGTGTATTCTTGGCTGGGATACTATATAGGTGCTATTGTGTCCTGGGGGAATGACATCTGGTACCACATAGGTAATGTTAATTTTGATCACTCTATCAAGGTGTTGCCCAATAATTACTGTTTTAGTTCCCTCTGCAACTATAAGCAGTCTGTGGGTAGACTCTTTAAAATAATGCATATATCATGTTCCTCATCAAAATTTCCCCCTAGACTTAACATCCATTGATAATTTTTGCCTGACCCCATCTTTATCATGATGGTTGCAATATAACGACTTTCCAATCTCCCTTTACTACATATTTACAAATCAGATTTTGGCATTCTATTTTAAGCCCTTCTCTTTTCTCCTCCATTTATTTTTGTAATTCATTACCAAGTTATTTTGCTGTTTAAATTGGCTCAGATTTATCTGGTGGCATCATGCTCTGTTTTGATCATTCGCAGACGACCCCGACGGTATAAAACATTATTAATTTGTAATTTTACTGAAACATGAAATAAAGCCCTAGACCAGTGGTCGGCAAACTGCGGCTCGTGAGCCACATGCGGTTCTTTGGCTCCTTGAGTGTGGCTCTTCCACAAAATACCACGTGCGGGCGTGCATGTACAGTGCGATTGAAACTTCGTGGCCCATGCACAGAAGTCGTTTTTGGCTTTCAAAAGAAATTTCAATCGTTGTACTGTTGATATTTGGCTCTGTTGACTAATGAGTTTGCCGACCACTGCCCTAGGCAGTTTGGTGTGTGGTTTTGAGTCCCTTAGCTAGGAACTTGGCTATCAGTCATTCAGACCTTCCTGGTAACTTTGTTTTCTTAACACTGTTGTGTGCACAGTATCTTTTGGGATATGAGAAAAGTTTTGCTTAAAGAAAAATTACTAGTGATGGTAATGAAAGTGATGGTTCCTAACCAGTAAACAGAAACTGTATGTTAATTAAAGTTTGGAATGTCCAATTCAGTATTCCCTTATGTATATGATACAAATAATTTTGCCATGGCTTTTGCCTAGTAATAAGAAAAAACGTTACAACTTTTATATAAAAGTTTATAACTATTTCCATGAGTAATTTTGTCTGAGCAAGTATTTTTGTAAGTAGACAACTAGTGAAAGTTCTAAAAGATAGTGGTGAGACTATCTCAGAAAGTATGAATTGTATAGAAAAATTCAATTCAGGATAAAACTAGAAGCTATAGAGTGTCTGAAGACTCTTGCTCAGCAATGACATAGTGCCAATACAGGTAGTGTTATTTTTTAAAATATATTTTTATTGATTTCAGAGAGGAAGGAGAGGGAGAGAGATAGAAACATCCATGATGAGAGAGAATCATTGATTGGCTGTCTCCTGCACACCCCCTACTGGGGATCAGGCCCACAACCTGGGCATATGCCCCTGACTGGAATCGAACCTGGGACCCTTCAGTATGCAGGCTGATGCTCTATCCATTGAGCAAATCAGCTAGGGCTTTTGTTTTTGATGGTACCTGTGGTTCTAATAGAGCATGGCAAAAATACTCCCAGGTATCTTTTTATATAATCTACTGAATTAGGCTTTGTGCCATAGGATGGATTTACTGCCAGGCACTTTTAAAAAATTAATTAAATCCAATCAAATTAGTTGCTCTAAGAATAATTACTATTTTCAAAATCTATAACTTTTCTACAAGTGAAACATAAATTTCATCCATTAATATTTTTGAACACCTGTTCTAGATGGCACTGTTCTAAGTGCTAGAAGGTAGTAGTGAATAAAATAGACAGAATTCCTGATTTCATCAAACTCATACTCTAGTAGGAAAAATAGACAGTGAAAATCACACAAAGCCTATATAATAAAAGCCTAATATGCAAATTGACTGAATGGTGGAACAACCAGTTGGCGGGGGGCGGGGCCAGTGAGCGGGCGGCACCAGGCTAGCCAAGGCAAGTGCCAGTGGGCAGAGGGAGGGGACAGTGATTGGGGGGGCGGCGGCGACTGGCAGTGGCAGAGGGGCAATTGGGGGACAGGGCTGGCCGCTCACCGGCCAGTGCCGTCCCTCGATCGGCCCACAGGTCGCCTCCCGCAGAGGGAGGCCAGACTTCAGCTTAAGCCCACTCCCTCGAGGACCTCTGGTCTGCAAGAGGGTACAGGCTGGGCTGAGGGACCCCCTCCAAGTGCACGAATTTTTGTGCACTAGGCCTCTAGTATGTAATATCAGATAGTAATAAATATAAAGCATGTTAGGAGTTAGAGAGTAACAAGTTGGAGTGGGTGCAGGTGCTACGTTAGGTACGGTGGCCTTTTGAGTGACATTTAGGCAAAGACCTGATTGGAGGAAAGGGACAGGCCATGTGAACACCCGTGGGAAGAGCATTCTAAAAGAAGGACAAAAAAAAGCAAAGGCCTGTTCAAAGATCTTCAGAGTCCTTCAAACTCCAGTTTGGCTGGAGTGCAGAGATCAGGTACCCAGCCATAGATTTGTATTAAATACTTAAAATACTATGATTAAATTCTTATTTACTAAAGTTTCCTAATTCTTAAACTTCATTTGCTGTGATTTTATTTATTTTATTTTTAGGAAGATGTTGATCCTCAAAAGGTTGCATTCCTTCTACATAAGCAATGGACTCTGTATAGTTTAACTCCCCTGTATAAATTCTCCTACACTAATCTCAAAGAATACTCTAAATTTCTGAGTGCGTTTATTGTTGCTGAAAAGCAAAAAGGACTTGCTGTGGAAGTGGGAGAAGACTTGAACATCAAAGTGATTTTCTCTACTCTCCTGGGAATGAAAGGAACACAAAGGGACCCTGATGCATTTCTTGTCCAGGTATAGTATACAGGCAATACTTGCTTGCTAGGGAAAAGAATCTGCATTGTCTTGGTTTGGACATTGTGCTAATTCTTACTGTTTTTGAAATTCTTAAGCTTGTGATTTGTAACTTCTTATATCTTATTTGACCAAATTTAAAGTAGATAATGACCAAATTAAAAAAGTAGTTTTTCTCATTACTTCAGGGTGGGGCAATACAGAGTAGGTTTACAGTTGTGAGTAGTGAAACAGTGTATTCTTGTATTATTATTTATTAATTATTATATTTCCATATGAACAACTGTAAACCTACTTTTGCCCCACCCTGTATAATCATGTTTATTTTAGAAAACCTAAAAATACATAAAGTACAAAAAAAGTTAAAAACCACAGTTCAACATGTTGGTATACATCTTTTTGGTAGTAGACGATCTGGATAGGTCTATATCTATTAAAGAAATTGGATCAATAATTACTAACCTTCCAAAATAGAAAGCACCAGGCCCAGATAGGTTCACTGCTGAATTCTACCAAGCACTTAAGGAAGAAAATAAACCAATTATCTACATTCTCTTTTAGAGGATAGAAGGAGAGGGAATACTTTCTAACTCATTCTGTGAGGCCAGCATTACCCTAATAGCAAAACCAGATTAACACGCTATAACAAAAGAAAACTACAAGTCAGTAATCTCTCATGAACATAGATACATCCATTTAGCTATCTGTATCTTTAAAATTGGGATCATATTGCCCATACTTACTTGCATTATGGCTTTTTTACTAATAACTAATGTTGAAGATAATTTCTCATATCATTAGGAATTTTACAGGTTTATGGTTTTTACTGGGATTAAATTCCTAGAAGTAGAATGTTAACAACAAAATATGTAACTTAGCCCAGCTTGTGTGGCACGATGATTGTGTGACCTATGAACCAGGAAGTTACGATTCCATTCCCTATCAGGGCAAATGCTTGAGTTATGGGCTCGATCCCCAGTGTGGGGGCGTGCAGGAGGCAGCCGATCAATGATTCTCTCTCATCATTGATATTTCTCCCTCTCCCTTCTCTGAAATCAATAAAAATATATATTTTTAAAAAGTAACTTATTTTTACATTTTGTGATACAGATCAAGTTACTCTCAGAAATGTAACCTGGGGGGGGGGGGGGGCAATGGTAAGATATGTATACATATAATAGCTTAATAAAAAAAATTGGAGAAAAAAAAAAAAGAAATGTAAACTTTTACATTCCTTCCTGTGTGCAGTGTATAAAAGTAATATAACTAATTTTTGCTTTATTCAGAAACTGAATTTTATTCATGCCTGTTACTTCTGTTTCATTTGTCATCTTAGTCATTGATAAATGAAATTCTGAAACAGTTGAACAGACCTAATTTGTTTATTTGTTATATATCAGAGGTCAGCAAACCATGGACTGCATGGCCAAGTCTGACCCACGGCTTATTTCTGAAACTGAGATTTTATTGGAGCAGAGCCCCTTTCATTTGTTTATGAATTTTCTATGGCTGCTTTTGTGCTACAGTAGCAAAGCTGAGTATTTGCTATAGCCCACAAAGCCTAAAATATTTACTATTTGGTCCTTTACAGAAGAAGTTTGCTGAGCCATGGTATAGGTCATGGTATTTGAAAGGATCTCAAGATGTCTAGGATTAGATTCAGCTGCATATGACAGAAAGCTTAAATAACAGCAAATTTAACTTTATCTTCTAAAGAGGTGTATGTAGTTAAGCTATTCAAGACTGGTATATATATGCTTTATGATATCCTATCTAATAAAGGTAATATGCAAATTGACCCTCACACCATTGCAAAGATTGTGGCGCCCAAAGCCAATAAGGAGGGAATATGCTAATTGACTGCCCTGCCCTCAAAGATGGCAGTGCCCACAGCCAATAAGGAGGGAATATGCTAATTGACTGCCCTGCCCTCAAAGATGGCAGTGCCCACAGCCACAAGATGGCGGTGCCCAGTCCTCTCAGCCCCACTGGGGCGGCAGGCGTGGCAAGGTTGGGCCCGCCCCACATGCCTGCCTCCGGAGTCTCCCAGTCCCTTCAGCCCCCCAGCCACCCAGGGCCGGCCTGAGGCACAGGCAAGCCTCAGATGGCGGCTGCCCAGCCACCCAGGGCTGCCCGAGGCTCAGGTAACCAGGGCTGGCCAAGGCTTGCGCTGCTGGCAGTGGTAGCAGCAGAGGTGTGATGGGGGTGTCGCCTTCCCCTGATCACTGGGTCACCTCCCGCCCCTGAGGGGTCCCGGACTGTGAGAGGGGGCAGGCTGTGCTGAGTGATGAATTTTCATACACCAGGTCTCTAGTTATTAATAATGGGCCCCTTCTCTCTTCTCTTTCATAGTTGGTGTGTGGCTTCCATCCTTAAGGTGACTTTATAGTCTAAGATGGCTCTTGGAGCTCTAGATATATGCAAGTTTCTGGCAGGAATTAGAAGGAAGATGGGAAGGGCCAACAGGATGCCTGCCTTCGTGTAAATCTTTAATGAAACTTTCTGAGACCCAGAAACTTCTCTTTATTTTATTTGTTGTTGTTGTTGTTAATCCTCACCAAGGATATTTTTTCATTGATTTTTAGAGAGAGTGGAAGGGAGAGGGAGAGACAGAAACATTGATGTGAGAGAGACAACATCAATTGGTTGCTTCCTACATGCATCCTGACCAGGGCAGGGGTACCTGCAACCGAGGTACATGCCCTTGACCAGAATAGAACCTGGCCCTTCAGTTTGCGGGCTGATGCTCTATCTACTGAGCCAAATTTTTAAAATATATTTTTATTGATTTCAGAGAGAGGAAGGGAGAGGAAGATAGAAACATCAATGGTCAGAGAGAATCATTGATCGGTTGCCTTCTGCACACCCCCTACTGGGGATCGAGCCCACAACCCACATATGTGCCCTGATGGGTAATCGAACCATTACCTCCTGGTTCATAGGTCGATGCTCAACCCCTGAGCCACACTGGCTGGGCTCGTTTTGCTTTTCAATGTTAAATTTTTTAATATTTAAAATTTACCTAAATAAATTAAGCTCTAGTAAAATCCTCACCTGAGGACATTCTTAGAGTTCATGCACATTGCATTTGGTGGCCTTTTACTGCTCCTAAAGTTGAGATCCCTCTCCCCCCCCCCCCATACTGTACCTGGTTGTACCATATTGGTATCCTTTATTTTGCATTTTGGTTGTACAAAGATCTTGCCATATACCATGTCTCTAGTGTATAAGAATATTAGGAAAAAGGTCAGTGAACCTGATAAACCCTAATAATGATTAGGGACACTGTTCTTTGTTTTTTCATAAGTAATATAATGTCTTCTTTGTTTAAAATGTACTAATTAAATTTGAGGTGATGTAATTTAGGAGTAAATATACTTTTGAACTTAACGAACCTGTTTTCTTTGTAGATTCTGTCAAAATCTCACTTGCCATCTGAGAACAGAGAAGGTAAAGTGTTGTGGACTGGTTGGTTCTGCTGTATATTTGGAGATAGTCTTCTGGAGACTGTTCCAGAAGATTTCACCTGTTTACCCTTATTCCTTGCAAATGGAGCAGAGACTAATACAGCCTTAATTGGAACCTGGTTTCAGAAAACTTTTGACTGTCATTTCAGTCCCTTAGCAATCAATGCATTTAATCTTTCCTGGATGGCGGCTATGTGGACTGCATGCAAAATGGACCATTATGTGGCTACTACTGAATTTCTTTGGTCTGTACCGTGTAGCCCTCAAAGTCTGGATATTTCTTATGCCATACATCCGGAGGATGCAAAAGCTTTGTGGGACAGTGTCCACAAAGCCCCTGGGGAAGTTACCCAGGAGGAAGTTGACTTGTTCATGGACTGCCTTTGTTCACATTTCCATAGGCATTTCAAAATTCACTTATCAGCCACAAGATTGGTTCGCGTTTCAACATCAGTAGCTTCAGCACATACTAATGGAAAAATAAAGGTTAGTTTGAACAAATCTAGTTAAGTAATTTTTCTTATTGTTGCATAGTTTTCAAAATGTATGTGATTGCATTTTCCACATGGACTAAATACATTGAATGTCTGCCAGTAGATTTTATTTTATGCTTTATAAAAGATTTATAAAAATTTTTAGCCTTTTTGATTCAGCTTTTTTTTTTAAAAAAATGATTCTTAGAGAGGAAGGGAGAGGGAGAGAGAGAAACATCAATGTGAGAGCAAAATATTAACTAACTGTCTCCTGCATGCCCCCTACTGGGGATTGAGCATGTGCCGTGACAAGAAATCGAACCAGCAGCTTTTCAGTGTACAGGATGATCCACAACCAAATGAGCCATCCTGGCCAGAGCTTGATTCAGCTTTATTATGGAAGCATACTATATGTGTTGTGTGCTACAGATTTTGGAAATAATATGAATTACTCTGTAGTAACTTTGAAACTTTCAAAATAGTTTCTTGTCAAACTTTGACATAATAATCAGATGGATTTTGTTAGATAAGGAAATTATAGCCAGAAATGCATAACTAAGATAATCGTCTTCATATTTTAAGCTTTTCTATCCCTGCTGGAAAAGAAGTAATAGAGACATTGTTTTACTGTTTATGAAGTCCTTATTAGAGAAAGTATCAAAAACCAATTAAAAGTAGGCCCTCAAGTATATTAAAATATTTAAAATATATTAATATACAACCACCATAAACACTGATTACTGGCTTTGTCACTGTGCTAGGAATTTAACATACCTTAATTATAATTATATTAGCCAGGTTTCTGCCATCTACTTTGTTTCTACAAGATACTTTTGGAATTCATATATATATATATATATATGTCTCCCTTTGAGGAGAAGGAAGCTATGGAACCTCCTTCAAGAAAATGTAGATACTCAATGTGTATATAAGTTCAAGGGGTTCAGAGATGCCCTTCCTCCCCTCACTCCTTAGGCAGAGAGTTAGCCCAAGCATAGAACTCAGGATAAATAAGAACCCTAGTCTAATTACTTCTAAGCACCATTGACCATAGTTGTAAATTTATTAAAGTCTTCATTAGATAAAATTTATTTGACTTGGAGCAGCAATGCTTTGGTTTCATATTCATATCTTAGCTTGCAGATAGGGAATTTAAAATAAGCCTGGAATATTTATCAAATACAAACTGCTTTATTATCATAATTCTATTTTAAATGTTGTCCCTTTTTTTCTTTTCAGATTCTGTGTCCTAAGTACCTTATTGGAGTGTTGGCATATTTGACAGAACTGGCAATTTTTCAAATTGAGTGAGGCCTTGTGGGGATAAGTCATGGATTATATACCCTTTTCTCATTATTTATTTGACTAATTGCTATGCTGAGAAGCGACTGCAGGAGAAATGGGCATCCATCTCGGCATCTGTTTCCTCACAGTGCCTTTGGAGGTGCCAGCAGAAGCCAAGAAGGATCTAGAACAGAAGGTGGTAGGGGATGAACCACAGCCAGGTGCTTCTATAATAGTCGTGACGATCAGGGGTGCCAGTCTCTAGAAAATGCTGAGTTGTTATTTGTTGACCATCTTTCTAAAAATTATGTAATGTTTAGTATGTCAAACGTTTAGGATTCAAATGAGATAGCTCTAATATTCAATATTTCTGATTTGGGTCTCTAAAACTTTGTTCCTTGTAAGCATTTTAGACTTGCATTAAGAGAGAATTTCTGTCTTGTAAAGACATTTTCCTAGCACAATTTTGCTGTAGAGAGCTAGCAATCAACAAACCCTCTGCAAAGGAAACTAAAAATGAATATGGATTTTTTAGCCACTAATATGCTTCTGTTTTTAATATTATTCAGTTCTTATTGAAATGTCGAATTAAATATATTCACTTTTAAAATGAAGCAGTGTGTTTATCAGTATTTTGGTAACAGATGTTTAATTAATGTTTCAGGAATGGGAAGTCATGGGCTTTTTCTCTAGCACAAAGGTTACAAACCAACAATTACAGAGAGTCATACAAATTGTACATTGGAAAGGCAGAGATTTTTTTCATTCCCTAATTTTGCTTTAGTGCAGTGCTTCGCAAATATCTGTAGATAAAATAAATGAATTTGAACCAACTCTTCCATTTTGCAGATGAAATCTACCAACTTTAGAGATTTGCCCTAGCGGTTATGTCTAAATCTCTTCTTTTTACTAACTGAGCATAGAAAAGTTTTGTTTTACTTTAGAAACTGTGTTTTTATAATAGACTATTATTCTAAAAAAACACACACCAGTTCTGGAGTGTGGTATTGTTTTATATTAGGAACAGGAGAGGTAGTAGAAAAAGCATGGACTTTGGAGTCAGACATTCATTCATTCAACTAATATTAAGCTCCTAGTATATACTTAGAATTGTATTGGGTAATAGGAATAGAGTAGTAAAGACAAAAAAGATCCCTACCCTGTGGAAATTATATTCTAATGGAGGAAGGCAAAAGATAATTTCTTATGGAGATAAAACACTATAAAGAAAATAAGGCAGTGAGGAGAGAAAAGGGTGAGTGGGATGGGCCTACTTTACTTACAGCTGTCAAAGAAGGGCTCTGAGGAAGTGACAGGGAGCTGAGTCCTGAGTGAGGAGCAGGAACCAGCCACGTGAAGATCTGAGGACGAGTGTGCTAGGCAGGTGACACTGCAGGAGCGGGGCCTTGGGACAGGTAAGGGCTCGGTTTGAGGAACAAAGGGAACGTATGGCTGGAGCACAGTGAGGACGAGTGGAGTAGTGTTATGACTCCCAACTTTTGGCTGGGCACATGGCTTCCCAGAAACGGCATTTTCCAGCCTCTCAGAAGTCTCTTAAGTTCTGACCCATATAAGGGAAGGGTTAGGTAGAGCTCCCAGGACTCTTCCTTAAACCACAGCAGGCATGTACCTGCTCTTTTCTTCTTCCAACTGTGCTGCTTGGCACACATGTAATGACTGGTACTCTAGCTGCTCTTTTAGGTCACAGGGATGAGGGTCAGGTCCTAAGGACCGGGGAACATGGCCTGGAAGGAGTTTGTGCCCTGAGGACTTTTAAAAAAAAATTATTTTGATTGATTTCAGCCTCCTGCATGCCCCCTACTGGGGACCGAGCCTGCAACCCGGGCATGTGCCCTTGACCGGAATTGAACCCGGGACCCTTCAGTCCGCAGGCCGACGCTCGAACCACTGAGCCAAACCTGTTAGGGCCCTGAGGACTTCTTGAAGCTGAACCCTGTACCAGTCTTGGGAGGCCTTCCTTCAGACGTGTGTGTCAGAGAAGTAAACTTCCATCTTGTTTTAAGCTATTGTTGTTTGGGTCTCTTGCTCATAACCAAACCTAATCCTAATACCTAGAGGCAGGATTCCTATAATCTCAGTTTTCATAGGTACTCTGAAGAAATTGGATTTTACCCTAAATGCAATGGGAAGCCCCTGGAGTTTTTAAGCAGGAGAGTAATATGACCCACTTTATATTTTATAAGGTATTGAATAAATTGTAGGTAGACAAGAGTGGAAGAGGGAAAACGGGTAAAGGGGCATTAGAAATGGTACAGACTCTATGGAGAAGTTAGTGTATAGCATGCTCTCTTTTATGGAAGGAATAGAAGCATATGTGTGTGTATTTCTTTATGTTAAAAAAAAACAATAGAAGGGAAAAGTCAAAAACTAATAAAAGTGGTTAATAATAGGAGAAAGGAAGGAATTGGGGAGAGGAGACAGGAATGAAAGTTAAGGCTTCTCTGAATGTTCCATTTAGAGTTTGGAACCATATAAGTGGTTTATATAGCTATAAAACAAAATTAGATCCAAAAGGGGGGAAAATAGCAATCCTTAAAATTGAAAACAAATGAACCTAATGTATATTAAGTTCATGCTATAATTACACAGAATTATTTTTAGTATGTTTACTATTTGGGCTGTACACTGTTAGAGGTCTATATCCTAGGAAAAGAAGAGCAGCAAAGGAATATTAAATTTTATTCAGTTATATTTTTATTAATAATATTGGTATTATTTTACCACTATTTATAATAAGATGAAACATGTAATTATAACAATATTAGAAACCAAGATTTACAGTGTAAAAGATACACAATTATAAAATCAGGTAAGCTAAGTAGAAACTACTACTAAATTTTAATTGGAAATATCAGAATGAGCTCATTTATTTTTGAAATGCAAAAAGTTTTAAATGTTGATTAAGTCTAGTTTATCAATGTTTTTATTGTTCTTTTGCCGTCATATCTAAGAAATCATTGTTTAATCTTAAGTCCTGAAGTTTACTCGTATGTTTTCTTCTATGGATTTTTATAATTTTAACTCTTAACTTTAGGTCTGTAATCCATTTTGAGTTCACTTTTATGTGTGCTGCGAGGTAAGCATCCAAATTCATTTGACATATGGATATCATTAGTCCCAACACCATTTATAGAAAAGATTATTATCCCATTGGATTGTCTGTCACCTTTCTTAAAAATCAGTTGGCTATACATGTTTATTTCTGGATTCTCCACTTTATTTCATTGATTTATATGTCAGTTCTCATGCCTATACCACACTGACTTGATTACTGTAGATTTGTAGTGTGGTTTTTTTTAAATCAGGAAGTATGACTTTTCTAGCTTTTTTCAAGGTTGTTTTGGCTATTCTGGTTCTTTGGCATTTTTATAAGAATTTTAGCATTTGTTGGTCAATTTCTGTAAAACAGATAGCTTTGATTTTGATAGTGATTGTGTTGAATCTGTAGATTTGGGGAGTATTGTCATCATAATTAAGTCTTCCAATCTATGAACGTGGGATATTTTTCCACTTACCTTTCAAAATTTCCTTCAACAAAGTTTTATAGTTTCCAGTATACAAATATTGCACTTTGTTAAATTTATTCCTAAGTATTTTATGCTATTGAGAATAGAATTGTTAATTTCATTTTTGGACTGTTTGTTACTATTGCACAGAAATATAATTGATTTTGTATATTGCTCTTGTATCCTATGGCCTCACTGAAGTTTACTTTAGTATTTTCAGTGAATTCCTTAGGATTTTCTATATACAAGATTGGTGTCATTTGTGAATAAAGCCAGTTTTACTTTTTAATTGCAATTTGGATGTTTTATATTTCTTTTTTGTGCTAAATTGCCGTGGCTACTCTTCAGTATAAGAAATAGAAATGGCAAGAAAGTACGTCTTGTTCCTGATGGTAATGGGAAAGCACATTTCACTATTAAATGTGATGCTAGCTGTAGGTGTTTCATAGGTGTCCTGTCAGGTTAAAGAGGTTCTCTTCTATTACTAATTTGTTGAGGGAGTTTTTATTATGAATGGATGTTGAATCTTGTGAAATTTTTCTGTATCTATTGAGATGATTCATAACTTATTACTCAAAACTACACTCTTCACTTCTGGTTTCATATGGAAGGAGGTTGTAAGTTGCCACTCTGTCCTAAGCAACAAGTAAAAAGGTGAACAGATGGAAAAGTCAATGCCTCTTTTTAGGTCCCTAAGAGAGGGGAGGACACAGGACAAATTGGTGCCCCCAAGACTGTAGAGACAAACAGGTGAATACAGGGAGTCATGTTTACTGGAGCAGAAACTACGTGGGAACCAGGGCCAGGGGTAAGCAAACCAGAACTGTAATTGATGAAATGCTGGAGGCTCAGTGTGGAATCTGAGTTAAAAAGCCCAGTGGCCCAGTTATAAGAGTTGTGGAAATCACTATGCAAATAAGTTGTAATAAACCTGGCTCCAGTGAACACTGGCCAGTAATGTAGTTCCTGGGTCTCTGTTCTTGAATCACAGCCATATGCATTGTTCCCATTGGAGAATTCCCTATTTATGGAGAGTCTCACCTCTAGAATTTTGTTCTTATCAGTCTTCTTTTCTTCCAATATAGGTAATATTAGAGCCTTGAGAAATAGGTGATTTTGCCTTGAAGACTGGCTGTTAATGATGCAGTACTGTAAGGATCTCATATTTTTTATACTTTTTCAATGTTACTAACCAGTTAAACAAGGTTTGTTAGTGTATGCTGTTTCAGGTCAGCCTGCAGGGGCAATGGGGCACAGAAAGAAATGGAGTGGAAGTTTGGGCAACTGACTTCTGGTTTTATCATTCATTGCCTGTTTAAGGAAGGGAGGATTCCTGGGTTTTCAGTCTTAAAGCAAAGAAACAAATGGGTCTGGAATAGATGAATGTTGAGTCCTTCTAGCTCCAAATTCTAAGTCCTATACCAGAAAACAAATGTAGTGGTTAGGTAATATATTAATATAAACATTGTTATATATTAAACTTTTTATATAAAATCTTTATAAAATTAACATTCTAGCTAGCAATCCCTTCATTATTTCTGGTTTATTAACTTTATATAAAGGAAATATAAATGATATAGAAACAGAACATCTAAATAGTAAAGACACAAGCATTAACCAAACTTTTTTTATGGTAAGTACTCTTTATTTTAAAAAGTTATACATGCTAGAAAAAAGCATAAATGATACACGTAAACAATTGTTTACCAAATACTTTTCCTTGTAAAGGTGCAAATGATTTTTAAATGTAAACACAAAAGTTGCCAAATATTTTTTTGGGGCGAGAAGAGAAGGTTATTCCTTTTGTGTAGATAAAGTCTTAAAAGATTTTCCCGCAAAAGGTCTATGAACACAATGACAAAAAAATTTCAACCACTGAAATTTTTAGCATTTTCTCCTTTTTAACTTTTCTCCAAAAAGTGCAATGTGAGAATAGTAGCAGTGACTTTATAGAATGAGGATAATATATAGCTGTATAAAAGAACCAAGATATTAATAAAATGCCTCAGCTTGCTTTATCCCCCTTCCCATGTACTATCCTGTGAACTGAAGAAGTCATTCCTTGGCAGCTGTGATTACAGGTGAGCTTCAGCTTCAGCAGCCTGAGCATCAAATGTAAGTTGCACAACAATTCACTGCTGGGGAGAGCACATTTCTCCCTGCTGGTCCTTGGTAGCAATATGCAAATCAAAAGGAAAGTTGCTTCAGTCAGTTGGTAATGTTTTTGAGTAAAAACATGCAGAGTTACACATGATTCCATAGGGGGATTCTCAAGACATACTGTTTTGTAGAGGCACGCAGTAGGGCTCTAGATCTAGCAGAAAACAAGATGCAAAGTTCCACTGATGAAAACTTTGAGTCCTGCTTTTATTGATTTAATACTCCTTTTAAAAAAGATTTTCAAGTCTTCTGGGGCTTAGTGCAAGAAAGATGGCTAACTTACACACTTTGCATTCCGATCTTTGTCACTGGAGTGGATGGAGTGCCTAGAAATAATAGCTAGATCACATATAGCCCTTCTCCCCTTATTAGCATTTTCAAACCTAGTATCTTAAAAATAAAATTTCACTGCTTGGAATATTTTATTTTGGTTGGGAGGAAAGCTAAAAAAAACACCCACCATGATAAATTAAAACCAAAAATAAATATTCTGCACAGAAATGAACATTACTGTGCAAAGATGGCATCCTACAGGTGAAGTACTTTGTGTTTCCATAGTTGAGGCACCGGCAAAGAATAAAATTTGTTCGTGTTTCCCGAGCTGTAGAAAGCTCCAAAGTCAAGCGCTCCAGAATCCAGTGGAGCATACACAGCTGTCTTCTAGACGTTCACCATATGTGGGACTCACAATGTGTCATTTTAATAACTCCTACTCCACCCCCCAGCCGACGGTAATTCATCCCGCCATATAACCTGCAAAGAAAGAAAATCAGATTTCTAACTGAAAACCATTTTTTTCCATAACTAAGATGATAATAAAACATGTATCTATGTTTTATATCACATTATTTTTAGCTTTCAAACTTCGCTTCCAAAGATTAGGAGCTGGAATTGTGAGCACTAGCAAGTGGCAGAATTATTTTAGATGCTAACTGAAATGCTATCACTTATAGGGGACTGTTTTATATCTACTACTTTTTGCATCGTGACTATGACTTTACACCTAGACTGATTTCTTATACTTATACAGAACCCTATATACTATAATTTTGGTCCTGGCTGTATTTTCCCACCCAGGTTTCCCTTTGCCTAACCATCAATTATTTGTTTTTCCTGATTTGAGAGAAACAGCAATCAGCTGCCTCCTGCACACCCCCTACTGGGGATGGAGCTTGAAACCCAGGCATGTGCCCCTGACCAGAATAGAACCTGGGACCCTTCAGTCTGTAGGCCAACACTCTATGCACTGAGCCAAACCAGCTAGGGCCTTTCGTATGAACAAAACTGGACGTAAGTAAAGTCAGCAGCATCTAGTTTGTGACATGTAAACAAGATTATCGTCAAATTAAGGATTTCTATAACTACTATATTTAGACAGTTATCTTTCAACAGATAATTCTATTTAGTGAGAGTTATTGAAAAACAAGTCCTTATATAGGATCATAGTAATTATGAGGCAGAAGTAAATGTCTTACAGCTTTCTTAACTTTAGTGGGAATCTGAGTATGTGGAAGGAACTATGCCCCAAGAGGGAGGCTCCTATTCATGAAAATCTGCCATTATATCTCCCTTACCTGTACTAGGCTTTGCTAGATGTTACCTTTGCAGTGAGGACTTCCTGAGGGCAGGGAGTTCTGTTTTGTTCACTTTTGAATTCCCAGGGTCTACAACACTCAGTGCTTCTTTACTTAATGAACAAGGTTGAAACAAAAAGGGCTACAATGTCATTCGTCTGGCTTAGCCTTACAGAGCCAGGAGAAAGATGCAGAATCCAAAAAATGATGACTAGACAAAGAACTTAATAAATTACTTAGTTGAATCTTATAAACAGATGAGAAATCTGGGTGGGTAGCTACAGGCACAAAATTAGAAAATGTATACTTAGAACCCAACGGGATGGGCTGTGAGACTGCCCCTTTTGGAGCAGTGGCTATAAAATAGACCTCAGCTTACCTTTCACGGCCATGAGAACACCTTTCAGGATGTCTGCTGCCTCAGATCTCATGTTGATACCTGTGGTTGATGTGCAGCCTCAACCAGAGATGCCTACCCTAGAATTTGTTTAGGCAAAGAGGCTCAATTTACTGAAAAACAGGCCTCAAATTGTGTGGAAGGTAAAACTTTCCTTAAAAGGCTGGTATGAGGTACATCGAACTATCAGTATTTTTATATAGTTAATTCTTAATTCTCAAACTTAATATATTTGATATTTTAAGTTCTTATGCTTTAATATGCCAGTGTTTCTTAGACATATAAAATATGTGATTAAAGAATTAAAGCTATGATTTTGAGTTTAGAGGTTTAAGAGAATTTTGCTAAATTTTAAAATAAATGCATGAGCCACCTGATTTTGTAAGAAACACTTAAGTGCTTAGCAAGGATTTGTTAGACAATTAAAGATTTAAAAGCAAAGTAAACCCTTAAGATGTAGCCTCCTCCTAAAAGTGACTTAAAATTTACTAGACTTTAAAATAGAATAATAATATATTTTAAGTAGATTTTAAAAGCTCAAGGAAAAAATATTGGTTTTAAATGAAATATTTTTTAAAGGTAATTGCAGTTTGTTTTTACTGGACACTGAAAAACTGCACTGAAAGATGAAGGTCGAGGTTCTAATTGGAACTCGGTCAACCTGCTTAGGCAAGTCATTTTCTTCCTCCGTGCCTCCTCTTCCTCTGCTAAACATGATGGGCCTAGAGAGACACCCCCCGACCTCGTTTCTGTCATTCTCAAGTATAAATCTGGACAGTTACCATGGAGAAGAATTTTGTCAGATGTCAGCCACTTTAAAGCAATTAAGTTAAAATAAACCACCAAATATGGGTAACTTCATCTCTCTTCAAAATACTGCAAGAGATAATTCAGTGCGCCGATACCTGATTTTGACAGTCATGGCTATCTCAAGCCCATTATTTTCAAGGCAACAGTGAGGTGATTCATAACATAGCTGCAAAGTTACCTCCATGTATTGGCATCAGGATCAAAAACTTCAATGGTCTTCAAGTATGTTGTGCCATCAAAACCTCCTACAGCCATGAGTTGTCCATTCACCACCGCCAGGCCAACCTATAGGACCAAAACACAACGTCTGCTAAAGAAACTGATCTCTGGGGAAAATGCAGAATGGTTTCTAGATAAATCTCTTTAATAAAAGATAATTCTTTATAGCCTTACCTTCTGGTTTGCTTGATTTGTTTGGTTTACTTATTATTTAATAGATTTTTGTCTGTGTTAGAGGAAAAAACAAAAATCTATTAAATTATGGGAACTAGAAAATTTTATATTCAAGTAGGATATTTACAGAGTTCAAAACATATTAAATTTTAGAAAAAGCATTCACTGGGAATGAACTAGAACCTCCAAACTGCTATATTTCTTTTGGTATTTGCCTGTTCTAATCCACTATCTAAACTGCCACAAAAGTTACCTTTAAACCAATGCTGCAGTAATATAGCATTGCTTCTAGTCCCAGACAGTGCCGTACACTTCACGCATCTGTGCTTTTGCACACATTCCCTGGCCGCTGTTTTCTCTCTTCAAGAACATCTGTTCTTTCACGAACTAGCTCACATGTGCCTTTCTCTGATAAGCCTATTCTCCCATGCTCTCCTTTAATGCACAGGCCACTACTACAGATTTGTCTTTTTTATCATTAGCTGCAAACATTTTCTTTCACTAAACTGGAAGCCCTTTGAGGGGAGGAGTCATATCATACTCAATTTTGCTTTCCCAGCACACAAATATTTGCTAAACAAGTGAAAATAAAATCAACAGAATGTAGCAGTGAAAACAGCAGGACTGTAACTAGATGCTGTTGAGTACCAGTAATAAAGAGCCACAGCTATGTGAATGCTTTCACTTGCTGAGCCACGAAGTGGTGTTCCGATTTGTGCAAATCAGAATGAATTGACTTTTATCCTCAGGTCACGGAGCCTTCAGCCACTGCTGGGTTCTCCCACCTGTTGTGCTACATGGATGGACTCCTGACCGGATCCAGTTTTCTAGAATATGACACAGGCCAGCGCAATCTGCCTATACTGTAAATACAACACACGCAAACCAGTTTGTGGAGACTGGTGGTGGGGCCAGAACATTTATACTGGCATGCAAATTCCTTAGAATATTACTTAGAAATATTAGGTAGAAATATTTAGCCCTAATAGATATGGGATGAATATGGATGAAATTAGATGGTGGTAGATAAAACAGGGAGATGCCTTTCAGATGCAACTTATACTAAATTATAAAAAATAAATCTCTAAGGTATGATGGATATATTTAACTACTTGAGACACAGCAATCAAAATAAAATTTTCCCTGGTACAAAATCGCAGGGATTGTTTTGTCTGCCCTGCACCTCTGCACTGTCCTGATGAGTTATGTGATGCATGTCAGAGTCCTGCACAGCCCTCTCTTGGTGCTGGATTTTCAAAGTTTTTAGTAGCTGGGCACTTACTCCACTACGGCGGGATGTCATAGCCACCACTGGAGACCACTGGTTAGTTCTGGGGTTGTATCTCTCCGCACTGCTGAGCTCCGTAGTGTCGTCTCTGCCTCCCACAGCATAGATCATGTCCTGATACACTGCACAGCCCAGGTGTTTCCTCCGGGTCCCCATGGGGGCGATGGTGTGCCACCTGTTCTCCTGAGGATTGTAGCGCTCCACTGCAGGGAAAAAAAGCCAGCCGTTTCCTCTCACCTCTAGTTTTCTGCACAGCCACTGAAACTTTGTGATAACACACATTTTCAATAACCTGATTTTTGCTTCTGAGGACTTGTATGCCATTGGACAACAGCGCTATACTTTCATCAGGGGCTGGTGTCTTCCAGGTGTGGAGGGTAGAAAGGGCAGGTGTTGGAGTCAAGGTTCCAAGTTTTAGTTCTGACTGTAAGACTCATTGGCTGGGTGACTCCTGGCCTCACTCTGTTATCTTTATGATCTATTAGCACCATTTTGTACTAATAATTTATTGTCTTAAGACAACTATCACACTCTTGCCTATATTCCTACTGCAGTCATTCTAAGCCATTGAAGAGAAGATATTTGACAATGAATATATCTGAGTGCCACATTGACAACATCCTTAGGTACAAATATCCATTATCTTAAATAGAAAGGACTAACACATAAACCAGTTTATAGCTATTAAGTTTTTATTTATCCCTAGACTGATATAGAGGGGTTTTTTTTTTTTTGTATGCTAAGGAGAGATGGTTGGGGGAAGGGAACTGGTCATATTAAGAAAACAGTTCTTTTATTCATCATAAATTCCCAGCAGCTTGTACAGCAGAGGGAGAAAGACATATTTTGAGAATATACAAGAAGACTGGTTGCCCAGGGAGCTAAGAGTTGCACTCTCCTAGAGGGAAAAGAATATTTCCAATAAATTACAGGGTATGCCTGACTTATACTTTTTTAAAAATACGTTTCTATTGATTTTTTTTTTTTTTTTTAGAGAGAGAGAGAAAGAAGAGGGATAGAGAGATAGAAACGTCAATGAGCGAGAAACATTGACTGGCTGCCTCCTTGCACACGCCTCTCCTGGGGGCCCAGCCCACAACCCTGGTATGTGCCCTAACCAGGAATTGAACCTTGACCTCCTGGTTCATGGGTTGACACTCACTGGGCCACACCAGCCAGGCACCCGACTTTAATACTTTTTGTAGGGAGACTCTCCTAAGGAAAACATGTTGCTTCGGGGGAAGCAGACTGACTTTGGAAGGGACCAACCTGTGTTGAGTGGGGATGTCCCATCAGAGCCACCTACGGCATATAAGAAGCCTCCTAACACAGCCACAGCCACGCCTAGCCTTCGGGTGCTCATGGAAGCCACTCGGGTCCATTTGTTCTCCTTTGGATCATACCTGCAGTGAGAGAAACCACAGACGACATGTCGCATGTTTCCAGTAAGTGATATGTTTCGTAAGGTGTGAAATCACCGAAAGATGCTGGAGACATGGACATGCGACGGTCAAATGCACAATGAGAATTTAACACACTTCACTAGTTTTACGGGGAAAAGCTTAGACCCAGTGCCTGTGTCAGTTATGAGCTATTTGCACTCAGACTTCTGATGCCACTGCGAGTGCTCTGAAAAAGACACTGTCCTTTGCCAAGCTGACTATCAGATCCTGCCAAAAGGAAGGACTGGACATCAAGGGGAGCAAAGGGAACCTGCTCCCTCTGCTCGCCTCCCTTGTCACTGTGGTTTCGGCAATGGCCCTTCACTCTGTAACTTCCACTTCTAGCCCTTTCTGGCACTTCCATAACGAGCCTTCTTGTATGCTGGAGACCACTCCTCTGGAGCCTCAGATAAGAGTGCCCGTGTTCCAGGCACCCACTGCTAAGAAACTCAGCGATGAAGAGCAACGGAAAACTACTTTTGCTCCACCCTGTATTTTGGATATTAACTCCTTGCCAAATGTATGATTTGCAAATACCTTCTCCCATTCAGTAAATTGCCTTTTCATTTTGATGGTTTCTTTAGCTGTGCAAAAGCTTTTTAGTTTGATGTAGTCCCATTGTTCATTTTTGCTTTTGTTTTCGCTGCCTTTCTAATTCTGATGTATGTAGTGTTTTCATATCTTGCATAATTTTCCTAATGTCTTTTAGCACATTTTGAAATATAATCACCACTCATTTCTCAAATGTTTCCCATAGAACAATTCGGTTCTCGACCAAGTTGTACGACCTGACAACCCTTTCATGCTGATTCATCAGCATGACAAAAAGCGTCTCTCAGGCAACAAAGGAATGCTTTTGTTGCTGGCAATTATACGATTAGCCCAATTTTAAAACATAAAGAAGCCATCAGGAGTGCTGATGTTGCTAAGAGTGTGAAAGAAGCAATGACGGGGGAGAAAAATGTTGACTTGGATAAAGGAAAAGCAGTTAGCCAGTGACAGTTTGGGAGGCAGTGACATATGAAAAAGCAAAGAGGCTGCATGCTGACCTGAAAGACACCCCGGAACGAGTGCTGAAAGTGATTCCTTTAAGGCTAGTAGGGGGTGGTTCGGTCAATTTAAGAAAAAAAGTGTTTGCTTGAAGATTAAACAGTACATTAGACATGTACTGTATATAAGAAAGGTTAAAACGGAATCAATCATTTGGGGGTCTGGAACAAATTAATTCAATTTACATTATTTCTAATGGGGAAAAATGATTCGTTTTTTAACAAATCGCTTCTCAAATAGCCTTCTGTAATGAATTAAGTTTGAGAAGCGTGGTTCCACTGTACAGTAGCTGATTAGTTTTGGTCTGTTCTGTAGGTGTGTCTTGTGTGTTTATTGTCTACAGAGATGTTATTCTGCTTCTTATGTTAACTTTGTATGGGATCTAACCTCAATACTTTGCTGTTGCTGATTTTTATTTTTTAAATCTATATTTTTATTGATTTCAGAGAGGACGGGAGAGATAGAAACATCAATTAAGTGAGAGAATCACCGATTGGCTGCCTCCTGCACACCCCCACTGGAGACAGAGTCCACAACCAGGGCATGTGCCCTTGACTGGAATCGAACCCGGGACCCTTTAGTTGGCAAGCCAATGCTCTATCCACTGAGCCAAACCAGCAAGGGCTGTTCCTGCTGAGATGTATCCTACTTTTATCTTGGCCTTCTCTTTTCATTTTATCTGCTGTCCTTATCCTGCTCGATTTTGATTCTACACTCAAAGTGTGGGCTCTGTATGGGAAGGTCATTCTGGCTAGTTCTCAACTGGGGTGGTTTTGTGCTCCCTCCCCACTCCCCCACACACACATTTGCAAAGTGTGGAGACCTTTGGTTGTCACAAGGCATGTGCTAAGGCACTTAGTGGGTAGAGGCC
Organism: Eptesicus fuscus; assembly: GCF_027574615.1. Lineage (NCBI taxonomy): Eukaryota > Metazoa > Chordata > Mammalia > Chiroptera > Vespertilionidae > Eptesicus > Eptesicus fuscus. Next base: position 19,319,358 of record NC_072494.1, on the reverse strand, counting down.
AAGGGTTCTATTAACCATCCTACAGGGCACAAAACAGCCCCCCACAATAAAGAAGTATCTGGCCCAAAATGTCAGTCGTACTTGAGGCTGAGAAACCCCCTTCTAAGTCCTTCAGATCTAGTTGTAGGTCCCTTGCATTTGCTCTATAATGGGAATAAGCAACACCCTTCTTAGTTCCACCTGTTCATACATTTCCCCCTCACGCATTGGCTATTTGGGGTTTTTTCTGTTCTTAGCTCTGTTAGACTTCAACAACTGCTTTTCTGTTTTCTCCTGCACAGACAATGATATCATGCAGGTCTTGTACCTATTGGTAGCTTCCTTGGCTTATTTGTATTTTGGAATTCATGGGGATACCCTTTCCCCTAGTTTATTTTAAATGTCCACAGGGCTTTGTTTTTTTAATTGTGGTAAAATATACATAAAATTTCCCACTGTAACCATTTTTAAGTGTTGAGAACATTCACATTATCATGCAACCAAGCTCCATACTTTTCCATAGTGTTTTAGCTTTGCTATCTGTTGCTGTGTTTATTTTTATGTGGGAATTTGGAGAGATTAAAAAATTATGCTGTTGCCCTAGCCAGTTTTGCTCAGTGGATAGAGCGTTGGCCTTCGGACTCAAGGGTCCCGGGTTCAATTCCGATCAAGGGCATGTACCTTGGTTGCGGGCACATCCCCAGTAGGGGGTGTGCAGGAGGCAGCTGAATCGATGTTTCTCATCGACGTTTCTAACTCTCTATCCCTCCCCCTTCCTCTCTGTAAAAAATCAATAAAATATATTTTTAAAAAATACATTTTTAAAAAATTATGCTGTTGCTTTATCTTTCCAGAATACTCTTGCATGGTTTTTAAAAGTGAAGAAATAAGTTTACTGACAGATAGGATAGCTTTTAAGAGTTACCTACAATTTTATTTAAGACAGAGTTAAACTCTTAAACATGGTAACCCAACTAATAAATGCCATTTCAAAAAATTCTGGAGTCATGAGCATTTCTTTTTAAGAAGTGAGGATGAAATATGTCTATGTTCTTACCAGTAATCATAGCACATGAGACTCCAAATCTAATCTCTAGGACAGAGTGAGAAAAAACTAATATATAGAATGCAATTTTAAAATGATCTCAACTTAATTTAGGCTCATCAGTGAAGCACATAGTTTGAAAAACCAAGTAATACCTTTCATTTTCCTAGACTTTAAGATCAACTGAAAACGTTTTCCTTAAAGCCCATGGGAAAAGTACCAAATGGTGGATCCCCTAGTGTCCTAAATTGCTTCTTTTAAGGAGCCCTCTATATATCTTTTATTTTTTAAAATTTATCTGTATTGATGAAAGTATTACAGATATCCCCTTTCTTCCTCCACATTGATGCCCTCCACTTCACCCCCCTCTAGGCCTTCACTGCACTATTGACTATGTCCATGAATTATGCATATCCTATATAATAAAAGCCTAATATGCTAAGTGTTTGATCTCTTGACTGTTAGACTAGTTGCTATGACCTGCACTGACCACCAGGGGTCAGATGATCTGACTGGTAGGTTAGCTTGCTGCTGGGGTCCGGCCAATCGGGACTGGGCGAGAAGGGCCGGACACGCCCTGGAGCCCTCCTGCGGTCCCTCCCCAGCCCGATAGTGCACCGGTGGGGTCCCTCAGCCTGGCCTGCTCCCTCTTGCAAGCTGGGACCCCTCAGGGGATGTCGGAGAGCCGGTTTTGGCCCAATCCCCACAGGCCAGGCCGAGGGACCCTCGTGCACTGGGCCTCTAGTATGCATATAAAGTTCCTGGTTAATCTCTTCCCACCCTCCATATGCCTTTTAAAACTTGAAAAAAATTACCTCTCAACAATGTTGAGGCAAGACACACCATCCTGGCCACCGACAGCGTAAAGAAATCCTCCAAGCACTGCCACGCCAACACTTGTCCTGCAGGTGCTTGTAGGAGCCACGTCACTGCTCCACTGGTTTGTTTTGGGGTCATACCTGCCGAGAACATCAAGAGCAGAGTTTGCCTCACACAAAGGAAGTATGGCTATGTTTACATGTTCACTGACATAACAATATCTATGTTCTTCCCCCTAAATATGACTAATAACTAAAGCATATGAAAGTCTCATTTATGTTTTTGTTTTAATTTTTAAAGAGAGGGAGAGAGAGAAACATGGATGAGAGAAACATTGATTGGCTGCCTTCTGTACCCACCCCTACCAGGGATCGAACCCTCAACTCTGGTATCTGCCCTGACGCGAAATTGAACCTACCACCTTCTGGTGTACTGGACGATGCTTCAACCAACTGTGCGACACCAGCCAGGACTATGTTTTTGTTTTTAACTCATTTTTACTTAAAGAAGTTACATATGAATGTAATTTTTTTTTCAGGATGTTATATATAGAGAGCTAAAGTTCCCTTTGAATTACATTTGATTTCTGGTCTCTTCCCATTTTGGTGTATAGCCTACAAGACTTGTCAGTAAAACACTTTAAAATAGGTATAGCCCTGACCGGTTTGGCTCAGTGGATAGAGCATCAGGCCGTGGACTGAAAGGTCCCAGGGTCAATTCCGGTCAAGGGCATGTACCTTGGCTGCAGGCTTGATCCCCAGTAGGAGGCGTGCAGGAGGCAGCTGATCAATGTTTCTCATCGATATTTCTAACTCTCTATCCCTCTCCTCTTCCTCTCTGTAAAAAATAAAAATAGGTTTTTAAAAATGATGTCTTTTTCTATGAGTGGACGTATCTCCTGTTTTAAAAAAAAGGTATATATCTATCCACACATATATTCTTTATATGCAAGCATGTTTTTGTTGCATAAATAATACCATTCAGTAGGCACTGTTTCCGAAGAAAGAAGAGCATGCATACCCATAGAGAAAGAGGTAGGAAAGAGGATAGCGTGTCTAAGGACCAGCGAGTAATTTAGTGGGTCTGCAGTAGCACGTTTAGGGAACACTGGTGTGCCATGGAAGACAGACTTGGAAGAACAGGTGGAGGTAAGATCAGAAAGGACTTGCATGTCATGCTAAGTGGTCTAGGCTGCCAACTGGTGCCACAGATGCAGTACTAAAACATTAGGATACTACCTGTATCCTAATGAACATCCCAAATGAAACTATATGAATTGTACAGAAGCAAAGTTCACATTGACCTTACTTACCTTTCAACACTATTTAGATAAGAGGATCCATCATGGCCTCCTACCGCGTATAACAGGTCATCAAGAACACTGACCCCAACGCCACATCGCCTTTTGCTCATTGAAGCTACCATTCGCCATTCATTGGTCTGGGGGTCATATCGTTCTACACTGGAAATGGCATCTCCACTGCACCAACCACCAACTGGAGAAGTAACGAAAATGGTCAGAATGCCTGTCCCAAAGCACAGACTGTACCACTTACTGCCAACCTGTAAACTGTGACCAGTGCTTGGATTTAACACGTTGACTTTTACTTAGTCCACTGGAATTGCTAAAATCTTTTATTCCTAATTAAGTTAGTATTGGGTCCATTTTACAGAGACAGGCAAGGATATCAATTCAAATGAGATTGGGAGATACTGTGACAGAACAGAATACTGAATTTAGCTAGAAAGCTTGACTGTTGTTTTTATTGAGCTCTGTGATTTTTTTTTTTAAATATATTTTATTGATTTTTTACAGAGAGGAAGAGAGAGGGATAGAGAGCTAGAAACATCGATGAGAGAGAAACATCGACCAGCTGCCTCCTGCACACCCCCCACCGGGGATGCGCCCGCAACCAAGGCACATGCCCTTGACCGGAATCGAACCTGGGACCCTTGAGTCCGCAGGCCGACGCTCTATCCACTGAGCCAAACCGGTCTCGGCGAGCTCTGTGATCTTTGAAAAATCCTGTAAACTACCTAGTTGTAAAATAAGAAATAAAAACTTTAAAGTGAAACAAAACACATGAAACTGCTTTCTAAAGCACCACACACTACATAAATATAATGTGTAATTAAGAGCCAAAAGAAGAACCATAATTCAGAAGCCTGTTCTTTTTGTTTTTACTCTGTTAGGGGGAGGGATTCTGGCTCTTCTCATGATCTCTTACTAGGTCCTCTTGTAACTAAAAATAATTCAAAAATTCTTATGATTTATTTACAAAATATTTTGCTTTCTTTTAAATCTGTAATCTGTACTGAATTCTATAGTTTGCAACATATTATTTTTTAAAATTGATTTTAGAGAGGAAGAGAGAGAAACATCCATCCGTTGCCTCTGGCACACACCCCTACAGGGACCAAACCCACAACCTGGGTATGTGCCCCACTGGGAATCAAACCGGTGACCTTTCAGTCCAAGGGATGATGCTCAACTAACTGGGCCACACTGGCCAGCACCCAACATAACATTTTAGATTAAGAAATGTTTTAAAGAAGTTACATTTTTCATAAGCTCATAACAAGTTCAAACTGAGTTCCATAAAGCATCTCTGAGTGGTCCCTGAAAGCATGGTTATTTGAGATACATCTGTTATTCTTTCAAACCATCTCTATTTCAATCCAAATAAGAGCTATATTCTAGAGTTTAAAAAGTGAAGTCTAAGGATACCTTAACCTCAAAACGTTTGAAAGCTACTGTTTTCTAAGGGGTTTCAACAACTTCTGGAGCTAGACTAAAATAGTAATGTTTCTAACCTTCTAGACTTGAAAATTCATTTCTTTATTTCAGATCTCAATGTGCACACATTTTTATTTTATTATAGTTTCATATAAATCAGGGTATTAAACTAATACTATGTATCCCTTTCCAGCAATATTTTCCTTAGGTACACTGATTTTCTAAAGGCCTGTGTTTTTCTTTAGTGTCAAAGAACACAGTTGATGAAGTAATATTAATTTGATTTGGAACCAAGTGATCTAATAAAAAGCTGGTTTTTATGACTTCCATTATAAAATTGTGTCTGAGGTTTAATGATCAGGCTATTTGATTTGTCTCAAACGCTCATAACCCTCACAGTTGGAGCCAGATTTTATTCTGGAATTTAAGATGTTTTCTCTGATATTAAAACTACTGGCATATATTCTAGAACAGAATTCAAATTAGGACTCACAAAACTTAGTGTCATTTAGTATTAGTTAAATATACTGATTTAAATGAAACCTGATTTTCCTTAATCACGATAGGTGGGTGATAATTTCTCCCTAGTCTTCCTCAGGATCAACAGATTCAGGGGCAGACAATAGGAGCAAAATGATACAGCGTAATGTTGCCTTGGGCTGCATCTAGCCAGTAAAGGTAGGAAGGAGTATAAATAACTGTTTGATGTAAGATAATGTTGTGGTTTTTTTTTAAAGTTTCATGTAATTATGAGGCAACTTGCACATTGGTATATAAATTAATGCATATGACTCATTTGAACAAAACACCCACTGCAATGTGGCTTTATTTATTTATAAATAGATTTTAGGTAATTTTCCCAATTTGCTCTTTATATTCATAAACTTAAAAAAAAACACACCTCAGAATTTATTTATGTATGGACTCAAATACAAAGTTCCATTTATTTTCAGTATTGAAAGCAACACAACAAAGAGGAATTAATCCACTAATTTTTAAATCTAACACAGTCTTACCACGAAACTAGCCTTAATAAATAAAAACACATTACTAGTTACCAAGTTAGACTATTCTTGAGACTCTCTAAGGTTTTGCCTGTGCAATGCGGTTTTAGGTTTATACAAACAGAGAATACCAGTGTTGGATCAGGAGGTAAGACTCAAGTTACATGACAGTATATGTGTTTCTTATGACAGTGGATATCACAACTGTCCAAAGGACTACTCACTTGACAGTTTCTCTAAAATGTTCAGTTTAGTCACCATAATTAAGATCCAAACCTGCAAAAAGTACTTCCCCACAGCGGATAGGCTTCCGTGGTCTTGTCCTTGGTCCTTGCATTAGTGGTCGTTCTTGGGGCAATAGAAGATAGTTTTTAGCCTCATCTACCAAGTCTCTGTGGAGAAAATTCTGCCTTTATTTCAAGTGTCTAAGTTGGCAAAGGGATCAAGCATAAATCAAACCAAATCCTGAATGCCAGCCCACATTAAAAAGGGTCACAAACGTGAGAGCAATGATGCCAGTCACACTCGGAGTCATGGACTGATTAGTATTTCCATTATGACTTCATATCGCAGTGCAAATGTACCTCAACATGCTGGGGGCCAATAATAACTTATGGAAAACTAAAATTACAACTAGATTACCAGCCTAGTTATTGCTTTCTCAAACTTTATTAGATTCTACAGGATACTGGCAAAGTAGCACATCACAATACATTAAAAAACTAATGGGATGAAATACTGGAAATTCAGTCCTCTCTTCTTCATCTCCTCCTCTTGACCGGAGCCAAGAATAAAAATCTGTTAAATACTCTGCTTTCAGCAGTAGGAAACACACTAGTTAGGCAGTAATAGAAATAAGGTAATAAAACTAAGTCAAAAATTAGATTGTTGCTAAAAAGAAGCATGGTGCCATCATTTAATATTGATTTGCTATTGATTTGCTATCTGGTACGGTCTGAATGGTTTCCTCTCAACAAGTCCACTGAGGGTGAACAAATGTTTTTTTTCTGTCTATTAAGGTATTTTATGAGAAGAACCTAGTAATTGTACCTGCTAAGAAACATCCTAATGCACACTACTTCTGCATGTACTTATTTCACGCGAGTCCTATGCGTAGCGCAGTGCCTGACTAGTGCATATCCATCTGTTACTCTGTCCTCTCTCAACTCTAAAAGTGTTTCCTAAATTATACTATATTTTAATTTCTCTAGTTATTGTATGTTACAGAGTATTTTCTCCTGCTGGACTAGTCCTCAGGTATGACCCAATAATGCACTTCCTATATATGGCTTTGCTAAGCTCCTCTGCGTTTATTTTAAAAACAAAACAAACAAAAACCAAAAAAATCTGCCCCGATGAAGAGCCTTTTCTAGCTTCCTCAGCCTTAAAAAGAGACTGTGATCTCCTAATAGCTGTTTTTTGGGGTTTTTTTAATTTTAAAAAAATATATTTTATTGATTTTTTTACAGAGAGGAAGGGAGAGGGTTAGTGTTAGAAACATCAATCAGCTGCCTCCTGCACACCCCTACTGGGGATGTGCCTGCAACCAAGGTACATGCCCTTGACCGGAATCGAACCTGGGACCCTTCAGTCCACAGGCCAACGCTCTATCCACTGAGCCAAATCGGTTAGGGCCTAATAGCTGGTTTTTAATTAGGTTTTCAGGGGTTCCTAGAAAGAGTACTATAGAGCTGATACTCAGCTAGCCAACCCACCATTAATAATAACAGCAGCATTTACAGCCATGTGCTGTACGGCACTAGCTCATTAACCCCCACCGTAGTCTATGAAATCGGTGCTATTACTGTCCTAACTTTAGATGAAGAAACCGTAGCAGAAAGAGGTTAAAGTGACTTGCCTAAGGTCACAGAGCTGGTAAATGCTGACGTCAAGATATCAGGAAGGGGCTTCTTTGACAAGTGACTGCACCTTTACTTTCTGCATCAGAATCAGTACAATCTGATTTCTATTTTATGCACAAGGGGCACCTTTGTATTGTTTCTTCGGATTTCAGCATCCATAATTCCTATGGTTTTCCTGCAGGTACTGTAAATATCTGGGGGGAAAACTGCCATTTTTCTGTTTTTAAATTTAAAAGACAAAAATCTAAAGCCCCTCTAACATCTGTTAAAGGGGCAGACTTTAGATTACAGAAGAAATGCAAATGCATCTACATGTCCTTCCTCTGTTACAGGGATTCCTGATTTTAGAACATGTTTCTTCAGTGTAGGTTAAGGAGTTCTGAGTACTAACTTGCTCTTTTATTTTTATGGACCATGGTAGGAGAAAATGATTTAAAACACCACATGGCTTCAGATTTGAACCTAAATCGTAAAATCTGTCAAACTGGGAAAAGTAATTTATTAAATTTCATATACATCATAGAGATAGCCCTATAACATAGGTGTTTTGTTTGCTTTGTAAAAGCATTTATAAAGCTACTTCATAAGGGTGGTAGACCTTTAACTTAGTCCACAGTCTCAGAAAACAAGGCCAGTCCTATCCCTAATTGGGCATATATGATGAATGAAAATGTGCTCCAGACACACTTTTTGACAGAACCAATAGTATTATTTACCTCAAGAAGAAATATATTAGCAGAGACTTACCTCTTCTAATTCAAGACTGCATTAAAATCTCAGAAATCTACATCCTTATTGGCACTTCTACACCAAAAAACACAATACATTAAAAAACTAATGGGATGAAATACTGGAACTTCAGTCCTCTCTTCTTCATCTCCTCCTCTTGATCGGAGCCAAGAATAAAAATCTGTTAAATACTCTGCTTTCAGCAGTAGGAAACACACTAGTTAGGCAGTAATAGAAATAAGGAAATTAGGAGAAAACAGGAACTCTTGGTTGTTGCTTTTCCCCTGACAGGGCCATTCATACCTGCATTCTTCATCACTCTTGATGAGGGGATCAGAGCCCACGGTGCCCACCAGGAACTTGGGACTGAGCAAAGGCAGACGGACATGCTGGAGCACCTATGAGAAAATAAACATGCTAAAGGCTCGAGAACCCATCTGCCAGGTTTTTAAGAGAATAGGTGCTCCCCTATTGTATTTCAAATGTTTGGGTATCAAATGGAATCAACTTACCAATTGATCTAATTAACATATAATGAAGAGGAAGGGAAGGCATAAATACTAAAACTAAATTCAATTTATTCTAACCACCAACTCAGTAATTAGAATAATCAGAAAACAAAGCACACTCATACCACTGTGGAATGTTACTTGAAGCTTTCAGCAATATATTTATTACTAGAGGCTCGGTGCACGAAATTTGTGCATGGGGGTGTGTGTCCCTCAGCCCAGCCTGCACCCTCTCCAATCTGGGACCCCTCAAGGTATGTCCGACTGCCTGTTTAAGCCCGATCCAGGTAGGATCAGGCCTAAAGAGGCAGTCGGACATTCCTCTCACAATCCAGGACTGCTGGCTCCCAACTGCTTGCCTGCTTGCCTCCCTGATTGCCCCTAACCGCTTCTGCCTGCCAGCCTGATCACCCCCTAACCACTCCCCTGCCAGCCTGATTGATGCCTAACTGCTCCCCTGCCAGCCTGATTGCCCCTAACGGCCCTCCCCTGCAGGCCTGGTCCCCCACAACTGCTCTCCCCTGCAGGCCTGGGTCCCCCTGAACTGCTCTCCCCTGCAGGCCTGGGTCTCCCCCACCCCTAACTGCCCTCCTCTGCTGGCCTGGTCACCCCCAACTGCCCTCCCTTGCAGGCCTGGTTCCTCCCAACTGCCCTCCCCTGCTGGCCATCTGTGTCCACATGGGGGCAGCCATCTTTGACCACATGGGGGCAGCCATCTTGTGTGTTGGATTGATGGTCAATTTGCATATTACTGTTTTATTAGATAGGATAAGCTCTTCTACAATTAGCTTATTTAACTGGAATTTAATTAAAAATCTAGAAGAATATCCTATTAAACTGCTAAAGCCTTCAGTCATAATAACAAGAACATCAAACATTTCATTTAGTGACCACTTTTGCCCCATGTTGTCCCTTTATTCTTCAAAATGGCATGAGATTTCCAAGCCATAGGGAAAGGAAGCAGGACAGTCACCTTCCTTGCCCTCTTCTGTTCATTTTGTACCATTTAGGTTTTGACCAGCTTTATAGCCCAAACCTAGAGTTGATGCAAAATAGAGAGGAAGCAAGGAGCAAAAAGTTTATGATAAACAAATATCTCCTTGATTATTTGGAAACAGATGGTCTTTCTTATAGTCTAATATAAGGACAGTGAATGATACCTGCTTTTTTTTTTTTTTTTGCAAATCAAATACATATTATGAAAGCAGTTACTTAGAGAAGCATTTCCTTTATACCTGGGGTAACTGAGGACGTCTTTCTTGGATACTGTATTTGACCCAGGCCATCACTGCATTGAACACCTGTTCTTCACTGCGAACATTTAGCTCATCACTAGATATTATATCAATGAGTTGATTGGCTGGAAGCAACATGAACTCTTCACTTTCCATCACCTGTTCAAAGTGAGGTAAGAAAAGAAAAAAACCTGTGATCATATTTAATTTACTGGTTCAATATTTTTCTTAAGGGTTATGAAGCAAAGTTCTATTCCACAATAGAGCTGAGGTTCAAAACAGTGGAGAAAAGTTTAAAAAGAAACAGATGGGCAGACTATGGACAATGAAACTAGCATGTACAATACTACAATGGTGGATACAATATTACACATTTGTCAAAACGCACAAAATGTACAACACCAAGAGTGAACCCTCATGTAAACTATGGACTTTGGGTGATAATAACATGTCAATGTAGGTTCATCAGTTGTGACACATGTACCCCTCTGATGTTGATAGTAGGGGAGGTTGTGTATGCACGTGTGTGTGTGTAGAGAAGGGGTATATGGGAACTCTACTTTCTGCTCAATTTTTCTGGAACCTAAAACTGCTCTAAAAAATGTTTATTAATTTAAAAAAGGAAACAAAGGAGAGTACAGGGGACACAAAACTTGGGGGAAAATAATAATTTATGATTCAAATAATTTAAGACAAATGACATCTTTTTTTCCTAAAACAAAGTATCAAAATTAAAGTTTACATTCAAAGTAAACTAAACTATACCAAATTATAACTCCAGAAATATAAGAAGCATATAAAAATTCAAGAATAGCTTCCAGAGTAAGATTGGTACTGATAGAGCAGTGTCTGGGGTAGAAACACCAAGGGGCCAGTATAAAAAAAGAATAAGGGTGTCAGCAATTTTATAAGCAAGACTAGATATAATGAGAATCAGAACCAGGAAAACCTCTGAAGACCAACACACTCTCATATTTACCTATACCAGTATGTCTATCTCACTGATATGTGTGTGCATACATTACATATATTGCTACACACACACCAATAATTTATCTTTACCCAGGGCTAGGGAACTGTCAGAATGGAGAGGCAATGCAACAAGGATATCACCTTGTCGTGCATGCCAGCCGTAAGTCCCAAAAGCTTGTAGATCTTGCCATGACTATGCCGAGTACAAGGGGCAGGGTGCAACGCAGGAGGGAACGGTAACCGCTACATTCCATGTGGTTTGTTCTCTCACGCAGTACACGTGCTACGTGTGATGCCCATGTGTGCAGGAAGGATCTAGTAAAGAAGTCAATTCCTACCGTGTGACCTCTGATGCAGGTGATGTATTCTCTTGGGACAAGGTTATTTTCATGCTCATCAAAAAGAATATTTCCCAGAATATGAGATAAGCCATTGCTATTTGAATATTTGATTAAGAATGTTTTTCCCAAGTACATTAGAAAAAAATGTGCATCGCAAAATAAAACAGTTTCAGGCCATAAAGTCAGCTATTCTTATAGTAGAAAATACTAATGAACATTTTAATTTGTATGGCAAAAAGTTTCAATCATCTGAGTGGGAGACCTTCTGGGGTTCAGGAAATTAAATAGGTAACGTTTACATTTTAGCTAGGTTGCTTAGCTAGGTAGCTTGGTTAGAACGATTGCATTGTACTCTCTGTGGCAGGACTGTTATTAGATTTAGCAAATAAAAATACAGGACATACTTACACTAAAAGTTATTTGTTGTTTACCTGAAATTTAAATTTAACTGGACTCCCTGTATTTTATCTGGCAACCCTATGTTGGGGGCTAGAAAGGCCAGAGCCAAATTTGGGGCCTCACTTCAAATTACATGTGCTGGCCTTCACAGTGTGCAAAACTTAAGCCATGGCTGCATCCTACTTTCCTCTTTTCTTTTCACTCTGATTTCTTTACTCAAGTACAAGTAAGGTATCAGATATCTTTGTGGAGTGCCTTAACATTCTTTGTGGATCTTGTCAGAGCGTAATAATTTTTCCCAACTTAGTATTATAAACCAAATGTTATGTGTCAATGATCACCAAGTTTAAAGTTTATAAGTGAACCACCATGATATTAAATAATGATATTAAAAATGATATCACTTACTGGAAACATCAGATGGCAAGAAGACATGAAAATCTGTGTGAGAAAATATTTGTTTGGCACTAAGGACAAAGAGTAAGAATAATACTTTTGATAAACAAAGTATGCTTAAAATGTCACTTCTCCTTTTTCACCAATAAGAAAAAGATACTGTCTGCCATTAGGGCAAATCTACAACTGACATCTATCCTGGAACCAAACAACCAGGTGAAGAAAATAATGCCTTGCCTGGCCAGTGTGGCTCATTGGTTGAGCATCAACCTATGAGCCAGGAGGTCACGGTTTGATTCTCGGTCAGGGCACATGCCAGGGTTGAGAGCTTGATCCCCAATAGGGGGCGTGCAGGAGGCGCCCAATCAATGATTCCTTCTCATCATTGATGATTCTATCTCTCTCTCCTTCTTCCTTCTTCTCTCTGAAATCAATAATATATATATATGTATATATATACACACACATATATATATATATATATATATGGCCTTAAAATATCTGCTTTCTCAAATAAAAGTTTACAGGAGATCTGCATTTTAAGTCCCACACTATTATGGGAACTTCTTTCATTGATAAAGTTTTTTTCTGGTTTTCTGTTTCTTCTTGAGTCAGTTTTTGTAAATATGTATGTATTATCTCCTTCATGAAACAATCCCACACACCTAGCTTTCCTCTTCTATCTATTCTCAGGTTCCTCTGCCAGCTGCTCTTGAGCTAACCCATCCTTTAGTATGGGAAAAAAATTAGGGCTTTTTTCTTCTTTCTCCAAATTAGGTCACTTCATTTGCATTGATTGTTTTTTTTACATTGTTTATGGTGCTTTTGTTATTTAAAAGTTTAAAATTTTTATGTAATCAAATTTATCAATTTTTTCTTTTATGGCTTCTGGATTATATCTGGCCTAAAAAAATTAAGCTGTAGTTTAATTACTGTGACTTAATTACTATGTTTATGACTCCTACATTTCAATCGAATCCTAATCATTTTTTTTTATTGATTTCAGAGAGGAAGGAAGAGAGATAGAAACATCAATGAGGAGAATCATTGATTGGCTGCCTCCTGCACGCCCCCCAGTGGGGATCGAGCCCACAACCTGGGCATGTGCCCTTGACTGAAATTGAACCCGGGACCTTTCAGTCTGCAGGTTGATGCTCTATCCACTGAGCAATACCACCTAAGGCCTCATCTCTTTCCTAAGATACAGACTCATAAACAGAGGCCTACTCAATAGCTCTATTTAGATATGTCACAAGTGTCTCAAACTGAATATACTTAAATCGGAACCCATGATCTTACTTCCTCAAACATTTCCCCTCTCCAGTACATTTGTAGTACAAATTTCTAAAAATGGGATTGCTGAGTCGTGTGTGTACAATAAGTCTGTAATTTTGATAGGTACTGCCAAATTTCTTTTCAAAGGAGTTGTATCAATTTATACTCACACTAGCAATGTAGCTATTTTCCCCATGGCCTTATCATTAGGGTTTGCAATCCAACTTCTGAATATTTGTAATCTGGTAGATAAAAAAATAGTACTTTGTATAGTTTTAATTCATGTTTCAGTTATTATGAACAAGCTTGAGCAGATATTCATATGCTTAAGGGCAATCTGAATTTATTATTTTATTGCTCATTTTATTGGTCTTGGTTACTGACCAATAGGAGCTCTTGATTTATTAAGATCATTGCCTGTGATATGATTTGCAAATATTTGCCCCCAGTTTGTCTTTAACTTATTCTTTTGTTTTACCATGCAGAAATTTTTTAGTTTTATACAGTCAAATCAATATTTTTTTCTATGCCTTTTGGATTAGTCAATTAAGCCGTCTTTGCTTCAAAATTAGAAAGGAATTGATCCATGTCCTCTAATGTTTTCATGGTTTCATTTTGTATTTTTTAAGCCTTTGAGCCATTAGAGGTTTTCCTGGTGAACAGAAGAGTAATATTAAAGTACAAAATGAACCATGTCTGTCCTTTGCTCAAAACACTTTAATGGTTAAATTTCAAATTCTTAACATGGTCTATTAACTCCAGTGCAATCTGGCTCTGTTCTTTCTGTAAAATCATTATGTAACATCCTCTTTTACTCTCTGGGTCTCACTAGATTTCTTTCCATTCTTCAAACTAGTTATGCTTCTTCATGTCTCAGAATTTTGCATGAGCTGTTCTAGAACCACAGTTAAATCTCTGTAACACACTGTTAAATCATCCAGGGTTTCTTCTTTGTAGCATCTACCGCTGTAACTAATTGTGTAGTTGTACATTCACTGGCCACCTTCCCTGCTGGATTCTATACACGAAAACAGACGCCAGGGGTCTCGTTTACTACTGCAGCCTTTGTTCCTAAGCCCAGTGGCTGAAACATAGTAGCTTTACAAATATTGAATGAATAAATGAAAAGTAACAGGTTTAATGAAAATTCTTTTGATAATATCTCATTTCATTTTTTTTCTGATTACTCACCAAATAACCTCTGACCTATAATTTATTCTGCTGAATAATCCATATAATCAGGAAGGACATGCTTCAGGTAAATGACTGATAGCAGACACACATCTCCTTATGAATTAATAAACTGTATTCTGACTTTTAAATTAGCCTTCTATGAATATGACATGACTAGGCACAATCAAGTCTTAAACTTTAACTATTACTGATAAACACAAACATGGACTCTAAAATAAAAACCATGTTTAGAATTTATAACAACTTACTTCTTTAATATTGATTTAGAATCAGCAGTAAATAGCCAAGCAGCTATGTATGTGTCAGCAGAGTGTGAGCCTATACACTCTCCTGACAAAGACATTATGAATACATTCAAACCACTAAGTACAACTCACCTCTTGAAAGTTATGTTGAGTGAACTTGTCTGCTATCCTTAGCAACTCACGACATGAATGTGTGTCAGCAAAAGCCCGAATACCAAGGCAGTTAGAGGGATCTAATTGTCTCTTTAAGAATTCGCAGCAGGCTTCCTGTATTTCTGCCAGCTGGAGGAGACAAGCAGCTGGCAGTAGGGTCTGAACATTGCCCTCTTCCACAGTTATCTGGGAGGTATATGCAAAGTCAATCAGCAGTTCCATAGCCCTCTCATCTATGTCTCGGATCACTACTTCTGTCTGCCGACTCTCTGCCAATTCTCCTGTAAACATAGCTCGGAAGTAGGGACTACAGGCTGACAAAATGACCCGGTGGGCATATATCTTCTTAGCGCCCACAACTAGCACCACATCGCAGAGCTCCCGGTGCTTCCTCAGGAGGTTAATCACTTCCAAGGTTTGTCGAGGGTGCTTGTCTGAGATATAGGGCATGCGGGCAGGTTGGGGAACCCCTTCTGGCAGTTTGTTGGGGTCTCCAAGGGTGCAGCGGCTTGTTACATCCATTCCAGTCTCTCCTGGTCGAATGTTGGTGCACCTACAGGAATGGCAGGGGGAGAGGGAAGAGAAGATGGCAGTATTATTAGAAGCTCACTCCTGTCATAAAAGTATTCCTAAGTCAAGACCCAGGGAAACCTATAGGTAACCAAAAGACAGAACTAAGTCCCCAAAGAGTTCCCGTTCTAAGGACTCTAGAACTCAAAAACTTCTTTAATGTCTCTCGAGGAATGAATAGTATTAATTCCAAGTCAGAGCACTTTCACTGTGAACTCCCATAAAATAAAGGACAATTCTTTTTTCATCTCAGTAGTCAGACTAGACTGTTTAGGCCATATCTTTTACAGCTGCCTGTACTAAAGTAATAACACATTATGAGAAACATTTCTAAATTATGATCTATGGACTTTAATTTCATAATCTGGTTTAACCAAAATCTTGATAGTTGTCATTTTTCTAAAACACATAAATGTTTATTTCTGATTATCATTGGGAGATATTTTAAATTGCTCTAAGGTTCAGCACAAAATCTGTAAAATATAGCCAATGTTGCATGAAAAGATCAGAAGGAAAATAGGCCAGGGTCCAAAAATTAACTTTATATGTAGTACATATTTCCTTCACCTGAAGGTGCCTAGAGTTTACAGTTTACACAGTCAATCACAATGTTCTAAAAAAGTAAAACAAACAAAAAAAAATCGAAAAAAAAATATCACAAGCACAAGTGTGTCCTTGGGATGCTTTGGATAATTGCTTAGGGCCAGACATAATTCAAGGGATTCTTTAGTCTTTGAATGAGAGGAGAACTTAGAATAAAACTTTGTGATATTAAAGAATACTGAGGTATCAATTATATCGATAAATACTTGCTATATTGGCAGCTAGTAAGAAAAGCTTTGCATACCTTTAATTTAATATTCACAATTCTAAAAAGTTGTTATTAAATCAACTGTGTGTCTTACAAGTGAGGAAATGTAGTAAATAACTATGCATTTACTTTATAAAGGCACAAACTTAAAAACCAAGAGCATGGTTGTTCCTTTCTCCACCAGCAACCTGTTTTTCCAAAGCACTTATACATTCAACCTTTCCATGCTTGGCCTCAGCCCACAGGTGACTGTGTATTCTAACAAACTGTTCATAATTCTTGACGTCTGGCGGAAATATTACTGTATATGCTTGACAAGTGAAAGACTGAAATATAAAGCTGAGCAGTTAGATAATTTTACCACCCACACAAACAATCAAGAAGGCTTTTAGCCATGTGCATACTGGTGCCTTGTATGTAGTGGATGCTGAAAGAATAAACCACACGGGTAACAGTGGTAGAATCAGGCTTTAAAAAACCCCGCCATTGGTGAGAGAAACCAAGATGGCGGCATAAGGTAAACACCTAATTGTTGCCTGCCACAACAATTTTGAAACTACAACTGGAAAACAGAGCGCACACTGTCCAGAACCACCGGAAAGCTGGCAGAGTGGAAAACCTACAACTAGAGAAAAAAAGAGGGGGACGCTGAGCCTCAGGAACTGTGGAGGTGCGGAGATCCGTGAGCGCGGAAAGGGCGGGCAGCTGAATACACGGCAGGCTTGCTCGCAGCGCACGGAGAGGGAGGGCAGCAGACACTGCGTGGCTAGCTTTCTCATTTGGGAGAAAAACAAAACCTCCCGACTGCACTGAAATCCAGCTGCGGTCAGGGAGAAACTGGTCTGTTTGGCAGCAGGCAAGGCTCGAAAGCTGCCTTCTCTCAGAGGCGCGCAGCCATTGATTAGGGCACGGAGGAACCGGCCCTCTTAGGGCGGCGCTGACGGAAACCAAGTTTGTCTGCGCCATTCTGAGACTCCGCCCCATCCAAGCTGAGCACAGCCCTCCCAGTGACTGGATTTCTCCTTCGGGAGAAAAACAAAACCTCCAGTCTGCACTGAAATCCAGCCCCAGCTGGGGAGAAACTGGTCTGTTAGGCAGCGGGAGAGGCTCGAAAGCTGCCTTCTCTCAGAGGCACGCAGCCATTAATTCAGGCACGGAGAAACCAGCCCTCTTAGGGCGGAGCAGACGGGAAACCAAAGCTTGTCTGCGCCACCCTGAGACTCCGCCCCATCCAAGCTGAGCACAGAAGCTCTCCCAGCGGAGACACTGCTGATCCTCACAGCCAACTGGCTTGGAGATCAATTCCCACCAGTGATATCAACAATCCCAACCACTCTGAACTCCAGTTTCTGGGGACACGCGGGGGACCCAGACGCCTATGGGACTCTCGGCCATCAGTCGGAGAGTGAGAGTGACTTTTCTGTCGGTGTGGACGACACCAGATTTCAACCACTCTCATAAGGGACACATTCAAGAGGCAGACTCAGTGAGCACCAAAGCCCTACTGTGTCTCCAGCACAGCAATTCTTCCGTTATAGACACAGCAGGCCCTCACAACCAATTGGACCGGAGGTCAATTCCTCCCAGTGTACCAACAGCAATCAGGGCTTTTAACTACACCAAGACTTTCCACTCAGCCCACAAAGGGGAGTACCAAGAGCAACCACCTAGGGTGAGTGGGGAAGCTGAGCTACCGGCCCCTATAGGTCACCGACCACACAAAGCCACTCCATTAACACAGGGAGGCAGCCAAAATGTGGAGACATCGAAGTATGTCACAAGTAGGAGAAATAGATGAAAGCAAACTAATGGACAACACAGTGTTCAGAACCATATTTATAAGGTTACTCAAGAATCTTCTAAAAACCGCTGAGAAACTTGAAGAGACCTTCAAGGACCTAAATGAGAATACCAAAAAAATGGAAAAGGACCAGTCAGAAATTATGCATACACTGTCTGAAATAAAGAATATACAGAGTAGACCACCGCACCCGAAGAGTCAAACCAAAGATCTGGAATATGAGGAAGAAAAAAACACCCAACCAGAGAGGCGGAAAGAAAGAAGAATCCAAAAGTGTGAGAATAGCATAAGGAGCCTCCGGGATGGCTTTAAGCGTACCAACATCCGAATTTTTGGGGTGCCAGAAGAGAGAGAGCAAGATACTGAAAACCTATTTGAAGAAATAATGACAGAAAACTTCCCCCACCTGGTGAAAGAAATAGACTTACAAGTTCAGGAAGCGCACAGAACCCCAAACAAAAGGAATCCAAAGAGGACCACACCAAGACACATCATAATTAAAATGCCAAGGGCAAAAGACAAAGAGAGAATCTTACAAGCAGCAAGAGAAAAACAGTTAGTTACCTACAAGGAGCACCCATACGACTGTCAGCTGATTTCTCAACAGAAACTATGCAGGCCAGACGGGAATGGCAAGAAATATTCAAAGTGATGAATAGCAAGAACCTACAACCAAGACTACTCTACCCAGCAAAGTTATCATTCAGAATTGAAGGGCAGATAAAGAGCTTCACAGATAAGAAAAAGCTAAAGGAGTTCATCACTACCAAACCAGTATTATATGAAATGCTGAAAGGTATTCTTTAAAAGGAGGAAAAAGAAGAAAAAAGTAAAGATAAAAATTATGAACAACAAATACATATCTATCAACAAGTGATTCTAAAAATCAAGTGAATTAAAAATCTGAGGAACAGAATAAACTGGTGAACATAATAGAATCAGAGGCATAGAATGGGAGTGGATTAATAATTCTCAGGGGGAAAGGTGTGTCTGTGTGGGGGGTATGGGAAGAGACTGGACAAAAATCATACACCTATGGATAAGGACAACGGTGGGGGGGAGGGAACCGGGTGATGGGGGGATATGGGGGGGGGGAAAGGAGAAACAATTGTAATAATCTGAACAATAAAGATTTATTAAAAAAAAAACAAAAAAAACCCGCCATTAAAGACAAGACCAGTTCAAAAATTCCTGTTGTAATACTGACATTGCATGTAGAAGTTAAAGCATGTTTGTTGCAACCTTAATTATGTACATAAAGATGATACTGTTGAAATCAGATAAACAATTTTTTATTTCACCTAAGTAAAATATGAAAGCTAATTTCTACATACCTACTTTTTTTTAAAGTATGCCATAGCAAAAAAAAAAAAAAAGAAAAAAGAAAGAAAGAAAAGTGCTGCTATTATTGTATTAGTATAGACTCTGACTTTAAATAATGGGTAATTTCTATATTATTATAGACTGTGTGGTTAACAAACTTGGAAGGAATTCTCTTGAATGTGGTCATTCTCCAAAGTCTGTCCTCTCTGCTCTCTATACACATTTTTAGGGGAAGCTCATTTCATCTCCTGGTTCCCATCACCCATGTATGAATGGCTAAAGGATTTTTATCTCCTATCTGGATTACTCAAGCTCATATACAGGCAGTCCTCGGGTTACATCAGACTCAACATACGTCGTTTCGTGGTTACATCGCCATCTCCCATTTATTTATAAAAAAAAAATAAGTTCCGTCATTTTGACATATGTACATATGTGCTTTATGTTTTTTATTATTTATTTACCACAAGTAAAGGCCAGGAATTATCTTTCTTTTAAATTTTTTTTTACTGTTTTACTTCATTACTGCTGTGTATGTGCTCCAAGTGAGTGACGTAGGTGCTTATGTAGGTGGGGAAAATTGAGTTATGTCTCGCTGTAGGAACAGATCTCCTACGTAACCCGAGGACCTACTGTATCTCAATGATATATCTAAAACTGATTCCTTGATTCTCTTCCTCCATTGATGTCTCTCCTCTAGTCTTCCCCAGATCAATAAAAGGTAATTTTATTCTTACATTGGCTCAGGCCAGAAATCTCGGAACCTTTCCCTTCGACACTGAAACCCAACCCATCAGCAAATCCTATCATTCTACCTCCATGTAATGCCTAAAATTCAACCATTTCGATACACGTCTAACTACCCCCACCCTAATTCACGCTATCCTTACCTTTTAAAAATATCATAATCTCATAAGTGGTCTTGCTTCCACATTTGCTAATTTATAGTCTCTTCTCTGAACATTTATTTAGACCTTTTAATTATAAAAGACAAGATGAGGGCCCCCTGGGATGATAAAGACCATTAGAAGTATTTGGTTTGCAGTATTTTGGTTTTTTTTTTTGTTTTGAAATGGAAATAGAATATCATTAGGAGGACTTTTAGTTCACCATCATACTGTCTTACGTGAAGCTGTGCCATACATTGTGTGAACTACCTAAAGATCTATGAATTTGTTTTTTGACTCTGTTATAGAAGTACTTGTATAAGGATTGTGACAGAATTAAACTGTTTGGTAGAATAAAGTAAGAGTAATTTTAAAGGGAGAAAGTTTTTTTGGGGGGGGAAGAAAGGAAGAATTATAAGAGAAAGGGACATGAAGGGAAAGGAAGGGGAAGGGGAAGGGGAAGAAAAGGGGGACTTTTAAAATGGTGGCGGGCCCTGGCCGGCTTGGCTCAGTGGATAGAGCATCGGCCTGGGGACTGAAGGGTCATGCGTTTGATTCAGTCATACCTGGGTTGTGGGCTCGATCCCCAGTGGGGAGCATGCAGGAGGCAGCCAATCAATGATTCTCATCATAGATGTTTCTATCTCTCTCTCCCCCTCTCTATTCCTCTCTGAAATCAATAAAAATATATTTTAAAAATAAATAAATAAAATGGTGGTGGGTTGTGATCTAAGGAAACAGCCAGTTAGAAAATGATGAATGTCCAAAAAACTTTATAGCCCCCTCCACTATCCCTAAACTTTCAGTAAAACCTGAGGTATTCAATGGCAGCATTTAATGGAGACAAAGAAAGAGACAGTGAGGCCCTACCCGATTTGGCTGAGTGGACAGAGCATTGGCCTGCAGACTGAAGAGTCCCAGGTTCGATTCCAGTTAAGAGCACATGCCTAGGTTGCATGCAGGCTCGATCTTCAGTGGGGGGGTGTATAGGAAGCAGCCAATCAATGATGTTTTCTAGCTCTCTCTCCCTTCCCCTTGCTCTCTGAAATCAATAAAAAAAAAACAACCATCTCTCTCTCTCTCTCTCTCTCTAGAGAGAGAGAGAGAGAAAGAGAAAGAAAGAGACAGCGAGTATGAACCATTTTTAGAAAGAAGAGATACAGTGCTATGACTGCTTAAAGAAGTCAAAGACTGGAAAATAATTATATACTGACACTAAGAACCCAAAGGAGGGAGAAATGTAAAAATATAAGCAAGAGGGGGAGAATAAATAAATGATGGAATGAGATCCTTGAAGAGTGGGAATGCACAGAACCAAAACCAGAGGAATAGAGCTTAGATGTAAGAGGTCAGAGGAAAGGAGTGGGAGGGAGATAATGTGGAAACAGATACATTTATTTTGGGGTAAGGAGGTGTCAGGAATTAGGGAAGTTCATAATGACCTCTGTTTTTCTGTGAAGTTGGGAGCTGGGGGTGGCAGGTCTTCTTCTGGCTGTGAGCAGAATGGTGACAGGATCATGAGAACAATGGGTAACGATGTGGAAGAGCTGCTGTGGGGATTAAGACTGAGAAATATTGTTGGATAACACTGTTGGCCCAAATGATATTAAAGACTCATGAATTCCCCATGGCTGGTTTTATCTAGTGGTAATCAACAGCCCAAATCAGAGAATAGAAATGCCTGCATATAATTAGGCATAATAGAAATGCCTAATTAATAATAGGTATGCCTGAAATACCACAGACAAAACGAGTTGAATGATGGCTAGAAAATGGTTGAAACTGTGTGAAAAGAGAAGGGGCAATGGCATGTTAATTTTGACAAAGAACAGATGGAATGAGCATTCAAGAGATTATGGTCAGAAAACAAGTTATTAGCATTTATGATATCAGAGAGAGTTTTTCTGAGTGATAGTAGAAACGGATTGTGGAAGTGAGTGAAGGTCACAAGAATTTAATTTAAGAAAGCCAAGGAAGTGTAGGCTAGGTAAACAGATGTGTCAGTCCCATGAATATTAATATATCCTAAAATCATAGTGAGGAGAAGAATCAAATCATGTGCATACCGGAAACATAAACCAAAAAACAAATCAAACATCTTAAATATTCTTCATGTTTACCAAAGGAATGTTATAACTCTGGTAACTCCCTAAGTAAATAAAATTTCTATCCACCCAAAATTTGTGAGTCAACTTCAAATTTCAGAGCTATCATGTCACACATTCCTCAGATCTTGTAATCCCAAAGTAATATTCCTAATTGAGGAAAGAGTCAGTTTCTATAAGTGGGTAAGATAAGTTGAAATCAAGCACAATAAGAAGTTTAGAAAACAGTCTCTGATTCTAAAACATAATCAATTTTACCTCTTTGTCCAAAGACCTACAGAATCTTTCCTTAGCTTGGAATTATGTTCCTAAACTAAGAACCTCTCTCTCTCCTTCTCCCTTTCTCTCTGTAAAAATCAAGACAGCGAGTGTGAGAGGGAGACATCAGATGCTTCCTACACACGCCCTTCCAGTGATGAAGCCCACAACCCAGGTGTGTCCCCTGACCGGGAAATGAACAGGTGACCTTTCAGTGTACGGATGACACTCAACCAACAGAGCCACACTGGCCAGGGCTAAATGAACATCTCTCCTTTTATATTTCAGACATTTTGTTTTAATTTGGAAATTAACAGCCTGAGCTTAGAAAAAAGATTCAGCTGATTTGACCCTCATTTAACCCTTTGCACTCGCTTTTTTCTCGATTCCTTTATTCTACTCGGGATTTAATTTTTTAAATACCCCAGACTTTACAAAGCGCGGCAGTAGAATAAAAAACTGGAGCTTCTTTTCATACAAACTGATTTATTTGGATTTTTTTATATTTCAAATTACTGATACATTCAAAGAGTAATTTTAATCTCGACATCCAAGTGCAAAAGGTTAAAATCCCAAACACACTTAGAATAAAGAGAACTAGAGGTTTGAGTATAGAAATCCTTAAAACAGAAAAACCATCTCTGTTATTATAAGTGCCAGTTCTGCTCATTAGAAGGGCATCTGCTAGGCACTACATCCCATACCTATTTCCATACCAGAATGCCAAGCTGTTAACCCTTAATCTGAAAATAGGTCATGAATGATTCAGCCTCAAGACATCTTACCACTGTTTCTTGGACAAAATCAGGGTCAGCACTGGGTGCCTTGGCCCAGCAGTCAAGGCAAGGTGAAGGAGGCGGGGCAAAAGGCAATGAGAGCCAGCTGACCTCCCTTTAGGTAAGGAAAGCAAAACCTCCCTGGGTTCCCCTCAGCAACTCTGCTGACATCTCGTTGGTAGCTCTGTGTTACACAGCTATCCCAAATGCAAGGATTAAGCTATCAAGCATAGTATGTAATTTCCTTATGTCTGCAGTAGAGGGAGAAAAGGAAGGAGAGGTGTTGAGCAAGGAGCACACAGATTAAGCAATATATCCTATACTACTACTTTTAGGCAAATATTTTCGACTGACTGGAATAAATAGGAAATTCTAAAGAGATGAGATCTGAATGGGATTTTTTTTTTTTTTTGCCTTTGAAGTTGAACTCAAGGAGAAACTCGTTTGAGCTTCACTGTGAGTGAAAATTGATGAAACTCTAAATACAATCAAATAAAACAAGACCCAAAGAACCTAAAACTTCTTACCCATTTTAGAATCCTTACAGGCTTTTTGTCTTAGAACACACCTTAAATTGCCCTGGTACTCCCTAGGGTTCTGTCTTTGGCATCCTTCTCCTTCTTTTCTGTTTTACCCTCATTCACATCTACAACTTCTAGAACCTTCTGCGCACTAATGACTCACAATTTTTTTTTTTTTAATCTCCAACCCAAACTGCTCTTCTGCTCCAGACCCATATTCCAATTGGCATCTCTACCTGGCTTGAGCCAAGTGATGGTGATAAAGGAAGAGCTGTAACTAAATGGCACCAAAGTGATTTTAAGTAACTGGCAGTATTATGTAATAAAGCAGAAAAAAATGGGTGTAATTAAATGAGTATTTTATATAGAAATTACTGATAAAAACATTCCCACGCTGTGCCTCCTCTTTTTAAAGAATAATAAGCTCTTATTTTAGCAATTACATAAGATATAAAATTTATGGCAGCTGAGGATGAGAAGCAATTTGTGGTTTTTATAACCATGTTGAAGTGATAAAGTACATGTGTTGTTAATTTCATGTGCTTTCTGTCAAATATTATTGCTACTATAGAGTAAGATATAAATAACATAATGGCATTTGTTACATCCATAACATCTTTTCATCTGGAGATCTCAAAGCATTTCAAGCATTCATTATTCCCAATATCCTGATCAGATACATTAGAGAGGTAAACTGAGGCACAGAGATGTGAACAGCTCAAGGTCAATAAAACAATCAATAACAGATCTGGAAAAAGATATATTCTGATTTTTGCTCCCAGTTTTAAGTTATAAGCCATACCTCCATCAGGAAATGTTTCTTTTCTTAAAAGGATCTGCCACATTGTTTATCTTTGATGTTAAATAGCAAATAATTAAATATAGTCCAATTAATGTAAAATGAGTTTAAAAAATGAAGAACTTGAACTGGGCTGATTTTGTTTCAATAAGGGCTCTTGTCCTACTTGTTAGAACAGATTGAGAAAAAGTATTACTGAGTTTTAGGGTTGGGAGGACCTATAATTGTCTACATTTCCCCTCAAACTGTTCTGCTTTTCTATGGACTGAGTTATTATGTCCAATATGTTTTTTAAAAAGATATTTTTATTAATTTTTAGAAGACAGGAATGGAGAGAGTGATAGAAACATCAATGATGAGAGAGAATCATGACCAGCTGCCTCCGGTACGCCCCTATTGGGAATTAAGCCTGCAATCTGGGCATGTGCCCTGACCGGGAGCAGAACCTGTGATCTCTTGGTTCATGGGTAGAGGCTCAACCATTGACCCACACCAGTGGGGCTGTCCAATACCTTTTTTACTCCTCAATCTTCCCTGCAATGCGGCTATTTTAATTAACAGAACAATTGTTATTACCAAATATCAATGAAATAACTAAAACAATAATTAGACATTCAGTACAGTGTATTATAAATGATCATTATACTTATAAGGCAACAGAACCCTCTACATTCTACAGGGGATTAAAGACTGTGATCCATCCATATATCATAGTACACTTAATGATTATCCCCAAAAAATTACCATACAAAGGAAAATTTCCATATTAATGACGACACAAAATTCATAGCACTCCTTAGAAATGTTTCTTACATATTACTCTACGTAAAAGCTATTAATTTCTGATATTTACTATTGATTTATTTTAGAACAAGAATCGTTTGTAAACTTTTGTAAGCTTTTAGAAATATTGCAAACTTTAAAAAAGATTTGTAAACTTAAAAAGAAATTTAAACGAAGCCCTGAATCGTTATGTGCTGGATTTCAGTGAAACCGAAGGTTTTCTTCCTAAAGGCCTACCTGCGCATTGGCTTTCCTTCCATGCACCATGAAAAGTACCCTTCACCACACTCTAAAGCCGAACCTAAGACAACAGAAAAGCAGTAACTTAATAAAAACTATGTCTCAGTGATACACCGTTTCACGTCCTATTACATTACAGGCCTTTTGCAGATGCACAGCCATAACCTTTACCTAGTAGCTTTAATCTGAAACGGTGGTAAGTGAAGGTGCGGGAACGCGCGCTAAATCGTCTGGATCACTAGGTTCGTCTCTCTTCCAACAGCGCTCGGAGGCGTTTCGTTTGGACCTCACCCTCAAGTACGCCTCCAGCGCGTTCACCAGACGCCCACAGCGGCACTAAATCCCAGATGAATAGGGAGCGGCTGGTGTAACAACGGACCTGAAAGCAATGAACTTGTCTCGAAGGGACAGGAGCAGGGGAGGCATTTTGCCTTTAAAAACAATTAACTCCGCTTCCGACGCCGGGCCGCTTTAACAGTACAGAGAAGCTAACGCTCCAGATGAACATTCTCTTTGCCAGCCCGTCCCGGTCCCCGAAACAATGTCCACCACCCACTAGGCAAGATCTCGCTAGGTCCCCAGGGTTAAATGGGGCGCTTCTCCCTATTCCCAGCCCTTGCCTGGGGAAGCTGTCCAGAGAAGCCCCAACCCCCCAGGCAGGACAGCCCAGCGCCTCCCGGGCTCCGGAGTGGGGCTGTCAGCCGGCTGGAGTGCAGTCTGGTGCCCCAGGAGGCCCAGCCCCAGCGCCCCAACTGCCCCCTTCTCGGCGCCGACTGACAGGCGGCGGGCGAAGCTCGGCCCTTACCCGACCCGGAGACGCGGCAACTTGGAAGCACAGATTTTCAAAGCGAGCCCGGGGCGCTCTCCGCTGTCTCTGCTCTAAGGCGGCTCACTCACCGGCTCGGACACTTTTCTTTCCCTTCGCCGCAGCCTCCCGCGCCGGGTCCGCCCGCCGCCTCCTCTCTGCCTCCGCCTCTGCAGCCGCTAGCGCCGGCAGGATGCCACTCCTCGAGCTACTTCCTCCCCGTCCCTCGCCCCGTTCAGCAGCAGGAAGTGGTCCTGACCTTAAATCGTTCCCCCTGGAACTCACTTATTCTGCCAAGAGGTTCCGGCGCGGCTCAGGAAGTAGCCGCTCTCCTTGCATCCAGTTCTTTCTATTCCGAAAGTGACTACTTTGCGAGTTCACCGCCGAACTGGCAGTAGTTGAATACTGAAGCCTCCTTTTAAAAAATAAAAATAAAAGTCTTTATTGTTGAAAGTATTACATATGTCCCCCTTTCCCCCGCATAGTCCCCCTCCAGCCCGCGCCCCCTTCCCCTCTACCCTCCGCCCCAGGCCTTCACCACCCTATTGTCTGTGTCCTCGGGTTATGCATAGATGCATAAAGGTCTTTGGCTGAAGCCTCCGCATCGCTTCCTTGTTTTCCCCAGCTGAAGGCAATAGAAAGATGGGCCTAGTCTCAAGAAAGCTAGGAATTTTGATTTATTTGTAGCAGGTGAGTCTCCTGAAGGCACATTGACGGACGCTTGCATACATGGGGTCGACATATATCTATTAGGCCCGTACTATGTGCAAACTGCTGAGGATACACAGCCAAATCAGAAATAGACTCCACCGCGGAGATTTCCCACACTTGAACTTTCAAGATACCAGTTTTATCCAGGATTCTAAGGCTATGTGTCAACTTGCCCTTTCACTTAATATTAACCACCAGACACTAACAGAACACTTCTGGGGGTGGGGAGAACTTTTAAATTTGTTATTTGCCCGATTTTTCCACAGCACATAGCCACGTGAGTTTTACTATATATTTAGAAGGAAAAAAAAAAGTGGTAGGGTAGGGGATACAATTTCAGTAATATCAGTGAAACACTTGGTGGTTTCCTAATAAATATACAGGTTAAGCACAAACTTAACCAGATTTTTCTTTAACGGTTCTTCACGCGGGATCTTCAAAGGTTTGTCCAGTTGGTTCTGAAAGAGAAAGAATACCTTTTGTTAATTAACTTGTAGTGGAGAATGCATGGCCTTTAGGTCTAGACACCCATAGTTTCAAATCCCAGTCCTGTGACTGACTAGCTTTGTGATTTTGGTCAGATTTCTTTCCCATCAGAATATACAGTTTCCCTCAGCAAACTGTATATTCTGATGGGAGGAAACATTCTAGTCAGTGGGTGCAATGTATCAGGCAAAGAGATATATAGAAGAAATAGGGATGGGCTGTTGCTAAGCTCACGTGATGCTGTTTAATGAAATAGATTGATAAATTGGCTATTAATCGCTAAGCAGCCCTGACTGTTTTGGCTCAGTGGATAGAGCGTCGGCCTGCGGACTGAAGGTCCAGGGTTCGATTCCGGTCAAGGACATGTACCTTGGTTGCAGGCACGTCCCCAGTAGGGGGTGTGCAGGAAGCAGCTGATCCATGTTTCTAACTCTCTATTCCTTTCCCTTCCTCTCTAAAAAAATCAATTAAAAATATTAAAAAACAAACGCTAAGCAGGAAAGCCAAAGGATTTCCTAGGTAACAAATACAGGGTCTCTCCTCTTCTGTAAACTGAGGACCAGGTCCAGGACTTAATCCTAAGAGTAGCAGAGCCTCAGAGAAGATTAAACTCTCAATATTAAACTCTCAATATTGCTATGCCCAGGACAGGGTACTAGCTGGGAAAGAGTGGAACCTTAACAATGGGATGGAGACATCTGGCGGAGTACACACAGGACTGGCTTCCGAAGGTGCTGGAACAAGGGGACAGAATACGAAGTTGAATCGAGGAGACTTAATTCGAAAGCACTCTCCTGGGAGACGGTGCCTAACCACCATGGCAAAGATCTCAGGAGATAGTACAAGCATGCCGTTAGCATGGCTTCCTAAGCAAGGAGAGTGACGGCCCATCCTAAATGAGGTCACGATGCCAGGATTACCATGCAAGGCAGTGGAACAAGGGATTAAAAAGTTCAATTTAAAAAAAGTGAGCAAGCTAGAGTGGATAGACAATGCAAGCCTGGAAAACCCACAAGGCAGTTATAATCCATGCGAGGAACTAGAGGGCACATTCTTTTGATACCCCATCCCATTGCCCACCCCACTCCCCTTTTAAAAATCCTCTGCTTTAGATCTTAAATAACTGAATCAAGAGAGAGAGCGTTTCCAAGTTCCTTCCACTCCTGCCATAGTTGGCACTTGTGAGGTCTCGGGAAATGCCACTGGGTGACCGTGACCGTGACCATAGCCATAGGTGAAGGCTCTCCCATAGACTAGAAAACTAAGCTGTCCATTATAATTACTATCCTTCGTCGTTTTTAGATGGCATCTTCATATTTCTGGAAAATTCTTCCATTTAAAGGCCAAAGATAAGCTACCAATGGGCACACCTTACTTTTAAATTTTATTTTTTTGTTGTTGGAAAAAGTATATAGACCGTATTACAGAAAACTTACAAAATAAAGAAAACCCCCGCACACCACCTTCCGAACACAGCGATGTTAATCATTAAGATTTTAACCGTCCCTCTTCGTCTTCCCCGCGCATCCTCGCACCTCGCGTTTTGACCGGTGTGTACAGCGTTAGCGCGTCGGGTCGCCATGGTAACCGCGGAAGCCGGGATCCCGGAGCTGAGAGTGCTGGGTCCGGGCGCCCAGGGCCCAGGTGGGCGTGTGGGGAACGGGTACCTTCCAGCTGGGCTGCTCGGGCGGGCGGGCGGGCGAGGTTGGCGGGGAGGGAGCTTTGCCTCTGCCCCGAGCTGTGCGGAGCGGGTCCCGCCTCGTGGGCAGCCTCGGGGATCCGGGAGGTCCCTGCGGGATTCAGGCCGAAAGGCGAACTCTGGTGCCCCCTCTGCCACTCTTGGCAGGGCTGCCCCTCACTATCCTCTTCCTCGTTGGTGAGTTCAAGGTCCTCTGGGCTGTTAGACTGAGGGCCTCGGCTCCTCACTGGCTCTGGGCGAGAGATGGCCCATGTCTCTCGAAAGGTGGCTCTCTCCATCATAACGCGAGAAGAGTCAGGGACAGAATACCAACAAGACAAAAGTCTTGTCTGTTGTAAGTGAATGATGGAAGTGACATCCCCTCACATTAGAATAAAGTCACTATGTCCTGCCTTCTTCACGAGGAGAGAATTGCACAAAGGTCTGAATACCAGGGTGCAGGGTGAGGGGCTTG
Source organism: Eptesicus fuscus (assembly GCF_027574615.1). NCBI lineage: Eukaryota > Metazoa > Chordata > Mammalia > Chiroptera > Vespertilionidae > Eptesicus > Eptesicus fuscus. Next base: position 19,289,435 of record NC_072494.1, on the reverse strand, counting down.
GGGAGCCATGTCAGAGCTGCCTACCACATGGAGTGTCACTGTAATTTAGTCGTTTTAACTACTGTATACTCTCTTGTGTAACTATGTCACAGTTTATGCTCCTGTTAATGGGCACCGTTTCCCCCCCACCCTCATCCAGGCTTTTTGTTCTATGAACAGTGATGATACAAGCATTCTCACACATATGTAGGGACCATGCCCTCTTCTCTGTATCATTCCCAATTTAATACGTATTATGCCAGCGTGAGCACTGTTAAGCCTTCCATCTGGAATTAATCTTGCCCCTTGTAAATTTCCATAGCACTTCGTCTCATGTGATACTTACCATCTATCACCTTTTATTACACTTATTTTGCACAGGTTGCCTTTTCTCCCTTAAAAAACTAAGTTGTTTAGGGCAGGAAATAAAGTTGATTCTTCTTTGTAATTTACGTAATACCTACACAGCACTTAGTATATTAGTAAGCTTTCAGTAACCATTACCGAGAGACTGAATTCTGTCTAAACATCAGTGCCTAATTTTTTTAAGGTCTTAATAATCTGGCTCCAATGATGCAACTATTTTTCACTTCTTCCCAGTATGACCCATGTTTAGGAAAGTGGGTCTCTCTCTAACATCCTCTTTCAATCTTTCCCCAATGAGTCTAGCCTGCATTGCTCTCTGCTGTTCCTATTGAATTTACTATGTATATCACACGTTCAGCATTTTAGAATGTATTCAGGCAGTGCATCGACTGTATTGACTTATGGTAGGTGCACGATAAACTTTGTTAATTGAATGGATGAAATATATTATAATAACTTTTAAGCCAGTTAAGAATTTTCATCCCATCTATATTGTCAGTGGACTGACTGAATCAATCAATCAATAAATGCCAATTTGTCTGAGTAGATTTTTATTATTATTTTTTTTTTTGGTCTCAGGTATTTTTGGAGTTAATGGATCTAGAAGAAGCCCCAGACTCAGAGAGTTCAGAAAAATCAGAACTTTTCTCGCAGCAAGAAGAAGAAGAAGTTGAAGAAGGAGAAGAAGAGGAGGAGGAAGAGGAGGAAGAAGAGGAGGAGGAGGAGGAGGAAGAGGAGGAGGAGGAAAAGAGAGGCCTTCTTAATCCTCTCTTACAACCTGTTCTCACAGGGGATGTAGAAGGTTTGCAGAAGATTTTTGAGGATCCAGAGAACCCTCATTATGACCAGGCCATACAGCTCCTCTTGGAAGAAGACATTGTCGGAAGAAATTTGTTGTATGCAGCTTGCATGGCTGGGCAAAGTGAAGTGATTAGAGTTTTGGCAAAATATGGTGTGGATCTGAATGACAACACAGCCAGAGGTATTTTGCCTTTTTTCTCTCATCATTATTACTTATGACTATTTAAAGGTGGATAAAAAAAAGTGGATAAATAGGACGTGCCTGCTTTATATTTTGCATATAGAATGTATACACACATAGTTAAAATGTATGTGTGTGTATACATGCTGATACAGTACAGCATAGTAGTTAAGAACACAGACTTCACTATTTGCTGTGTGACTTGGGCAAGTTACCTCATTTTGTGTCTCTCTTTGTTCATCTGAAAAATGGGGCTAATAATTGTATTTTCCTCACAGGGTGTAACAATCAAATAAGAATTATAAATATCACAGTCCTTGGTACATAGTAAGTTGGTAAACGGTAACTGCTCAATAATATTATTATTATTTTTTTAAAAATATATTTTTATTGATTTTTCACAGAGAGGAAGAGAGAGGGATAGAGAGTTAGAAACATTGATCAGCTGCCTCTTGCACACCCCCCACTGGGGATGTGCCTGCAACCAAGGTACATGCCCTTGACCGGAATCGAACCTGGGACCTTTCAGTCTGCAGGCCGACGCTCTATCCACTGAGCCAAACCGGTTTCGGCGTCAATAATATTATTGCAATGACGAATCTTGAAGAGTGTAGTCCATTTGGCCTGACCGTCTTCATGCTGTTTGTCAGGTTATACACTCTTACACTGTGCTGCAGCCTGGGGGCGTCTGGAAACTTTGAAAGTGCTCGTGGTGGAACTGGATGTTGATATAGAAGCTCTGAACTTCCGGAAAGAGCAAGCTCGAGATGTTGCTGCTCGGTATTCCCAGACCGAGTGCGTTGAATTCCTGGACTGGGCAGGTAAGGACACCCACAAGGTATCAGTAAGCTGACTGATTCATTTGTATGTATGCTATGCTTCCATCAAAGGTCAAAAAGCCACACTAATATTTTGTATATGTCATTTCCACAGCCCTGTAGAATATGGCTTAGAGATTTGAATGCATATAAACATTGGTTGAACAATTAGTAAATATGAAGTTCATGGCATTCATTTTATGTAGTAATTTGCACTCATGTTTTTAGCAAGCATTTAATAAATGCTCACTGAGTATTGTTGTAGGTACAATTGGTTGTTCCTGCCCTCTGGACATTTGTTAGGTGGGGGATGATAAACGGTAGGTACATATCAGTAATAATATCAGAGAGACTATGATGAAGGGTTAAAATCAGCAGAACAGATCATCATACATGCTTTGAAGTGGACGGAGGTCATGAAGTCAGAGCATGTTGGAGTTGAGCTGGGCCTTGAAGAATGGGTGGGATTTGAAAATACAATAGAAGGAAATGGGCGTGAGCTAACTCTAAGAGCTGGGGGTGAAAGTAAGGGGCATGTTTGACGGACAGTGACAAGATTGCTTTACTGGAACACAAGTCCTAGTTTGCACAGGTAAGCTGCAGAGTAATAAAAGCATAAGTACATGGGCTCTTGCCTCAGATTGCTTGAGTTTACGTAGGGGTTATCTCCACTTGAAACCTATGTGACCTTGGACAACCTCCCCCCCCGCCAAAAAAAAATAACCCACAACACCCCACCCATTTCTGAAGTATGACCCATAGTACTTAAGAAACACAATCCAGGGACAAATTTTGCTGTTACTTTTCTGAAAAGAAACAGTTTGAGGCGTATGGGTGTGGAGTTTTATTGTTTTCCTCTCCCTAATATCCATCTGTTTTGTTTGGGTCCTTACATTCTCGGGGGAATGATACCTAACATTTTCTAGTGATGAAGATGAAAGGTGCTAATACTATCAACTATTATTCTGTTTCCAGACCAGTGATAGAATTGTAAGGATTGGAGCTTCAAGTGCACGTAGCTCTGGAATGTCAGAAACACAAACTATTCAACATTTCACGTTTGTTTAATATCAGACTTCCAAGTGTATAAGTCACGTCCATTCCCTGTTCTAGTGATTAGAGTAGGAGGCATCTGGAGAGGTTTAAGGAGTTGAGGATTCCCTACCCCAAAGAGTCCTGTCCATACTTCTGAAAATTCCACTGTTAGAAATTACTTTGGATTTTCAAGGTTTGGACACTTTTTAAGTGTTCAAGAGTCCTCCATTAAAAGAAAAATACATCAGCATTCTCTGAGAGGCAATTTAGTTGATAGTTCAAAATGCCAAAGGGATGGAACAAACATCTGTGGAAATGTGGGTAGAGTTGTGCTAAGGAAGTATGGAAGGAAGGAGGAAAGTCTGGAAAGTGGAACCATAAATAAACTTGAAAAAATAGTTTTATTGATTTCAGAGAAGGGAGAGGGAGAGAAGATAGAAACATCATTGATTGGCTGCCTCCTGCATGCCCCCTACTGGGGATTGAGCCTGCAACCTGGGCATGTGCCCTTGACTGGAATTGAACCCAGGACTCTTCAGTCCCGAGGCCAACGCTCTATCCACTGAGCCAAATCAGCTAGGGCCAAGGATTGTTTTTTTAAATGTTATTGTAGACAGTATTACAGATGCCCCTCCCTCCTTAAGCTCTCTCTACCCAGCTTTAGATCTTGCATACATTTCTGGGAATTTTCATGTTTTTAATCAAACTTTCTGTTCTAGTCTCAGATCAGTGTCCCAGTATTTGTTGGAAGATATGGTAACCATATTGTTAAAAAATTGAGATAGCTGAGCAACAAAACTCAGAAATTAAAAAAAAATGTTGGCCCTGACCAGTTTGGCTCAGTGGCTGGAGCGTTGGCCTGCGGACTCAAGGGTCCCGGGTTCGATTCTGGTCAAGGGCATGTGCTTTGGTTGCGGGCACATACCCAGTGGGGAGTGTGCGGGAGGCGGCTGATCAATGTTTCTAACTCTCTATCCCTCTCCCTTCCTCTCTGTAAAAAATCAATAAAAAAATGTTGATACTCAATTCATCATTTATTATACTAAAAATGGAAACAATAATATTAAAAAATTAATCTGTTACTCGATACTTCCATACTATTCTAGCAAAGGGCATCTGAGATGAGAAATTAAGTCTTCTTGTGGCCATAACATTTGCTCAGGAAAGCAAGGAAAGTCACAAATATTATTTAAATCAGAGATTTATTAAAACACTAAAGATTCTAATTTACAGATCGATTAATGATTTGTAATGTGATGCATTAAAAAGAACAAAATACTTAAATCTGAATAGTGGCTGTGGACCGTCTTTTCCCCAGTACTTTAGTAAGTATGGATGCCTTTTCAGTTGAATAGAAATATCTTCAACCTGGGCTTCTTTGCAAAGTTTCAGTAAAGAATGTGGCAAAAAAAAAAAAAAAAAAAATGAGAAAGGCTCACAGAGAACCATTTTGAACCTTATACGAGTTCTCTCCTAGGCACTTTGTGTGGTCTCCATTTTGGACGGATCTACATGCACGTGTTTTTGGTGTCCTCTGGTTCCTCCTCGGTTCTTATACTTGAGCTTTCCGTGCTTGAATTTCTTAGACGAAGGACGCTGGGCCTTCCGGTCCAGGTACTCGCTCATCATGGACGTCGTGGCCAACAGTTTAAAGAGTAGTTGGTCTATGTCATTGATGGACTGGCTTTCTGGTTCATTACCAACTGTATCTATGGAGGCTTGTTTTTTCAGCTAACGGGGGGGGGGGAAAGCAAATGAAATTATCGGTTGTTTTCTTACTGTAGTTCAAATGAAATGTTCTGGATAGCTATGCTGAAACACCACACATCACTTATTTATATGAAAGAAAGGTCATTACAGAAAACAGGTCCGAGGGCGGGAGAAATGCTCTTTTGTGTATCCCCTGTGAAAGATGACAATGATCATGATCATCAACAACAAACATTTAAAAGGTGCGTTTTATGGTTAGAGCACTCTGCTGGGAGAAGTGATGTGAATATTAGCAAAATATTTCCCTTCACTAAACAGCTTCAAAGTATAAGGCAGTAACATCAGGGTCTTTTCATGGCAGTATGTTTATTGTAAAAGTCAATGAGCTTTTAAGATTGCCTCAAAATATGGTGTCACTGGCAAAGTGGGAAATTAAAAGAGTCCATTTCCCAGAAAGTTATCCAAACATTAGACATTAGTTTACAGCCCATTTAAAAAATACATGCCAACTTTTACATACTTAGCCGTCTTAGATAGATCTGGAAGGAATCTAACAGATATCTTATTCCACATCCTTCATTTTATTGGTGAGGCAGCTGAGAAGGATCAAATGACTTACCTCTGGGCCCAGACAGGTAACTTCATGTCCTGTACATTCTACTCATTTTAGCTCATTACTTTCTTGATACATTTTGTAACTTGAAAGGGAGGGATTGTACTAGGCTATTTGAAGGACCTTCTAATTTAATACTGGTTTGTTGAACACCTACTATATGCCAGACACTGTGCTAGATGCTGGGGGTGAATGGCGGGGACTGTGGAAAATTGCAAAGAGGAAAAAGACATTGTACTTTCCTTCAAAGAAGCTGGTAATCTTGTCTCTTAAACTCTGATATCCTATGACTATTACTATTTGCATCACTAACTTACTTCTTTCTTGTGTCTCTTCCACTTCATCCACAGGTAATGCACAGATAAAGCAAGAAGGATTAGAGAGATAGCTTGTCCTAAAACACACACGAGATATACAAGACTCGCAATTACATCCATATTAAAAAAATTGCACCATAGTTTGTCCATAGGGTAAGGCAGACAGTGAGCTGGAGAAGGCTCAACTTTCAGATAAAGCATTTCTTCAGGAAATATCTCCCATCCAACCTTAGCCCAGATAGTTCCATCACAAATGCAGGAATTTTCCTCCAATAAGCCGGCAAACAACAGAAGAAACATCAAGTGTAGTCCTTGAATGGACATCTTTCTCAATTGGGACATAAAAAAAAATCTATGGCCAAAATTCTGGTCAGAGACAGAGCAGGAATGCCCTGAGTACTAGTTAATAAGAACACTGAAGCTTGTCTTGCTACTTGGCACAATAAACACTGCTGGTCATTGTGACATCATCAGTCAGAGTGATTCATGGACAGAGTCAGTGACATCATAACCACATCGGAACTAAAAGGTGTTACTTAGCCAGTCACCTGGGGATACTTTTTCTTGCTTTATACTAGAATTATTTGAGCTACTTCAATTTTATGAAAAATGAAGACTTTACTAATGTCTTGCTAGCTAATTAATTAAAACTATAATCATATTAATGGAGTTTCATGGAAACAATTTACCTATATCCCTTCCAACCCTTCTCAAGTATGGCTGTTTTTTAAAAATATATTTTATTGATTTTTTACAGAGAGGAAGAGAGAGGGATAGAGTTAGAAACATCGATCAGCTGCCTCTTGCACACCCCCTACTAGGGATGTGCCCGCAATCAAGGCACATGCCCTTGACCGGCATCGAACCTGGGACCCTTGAGTCTGCAGGCCGACGCTCTATCCACTGAGTCAAACCAATTTCGGCTCAAGTATGGCTGTTTTATATCTACTTTAAAAATATCTGTAGCTATGCCATTTTACACAACTTACAATTGCTTCTGTTTTTCACTCTGAAATATTCTTCCTTTCAAATGGTTAAGCAAAAATAAGTACCTCCCCTTTTTAACCTATGCCCCTTTGATAGCAATGTAGTACTATTAGGTAGTGGGTGAGGGGTAGAAAATCTGGCATGGTATGTGAAAAAAAGATGAGATGGTGAGGGGGCATGGCATTTGCTAAAAAGACGAGACAGAGACCTTGCCCTTAAGGATCTTACAAGCTAGAGGTAGAAGCAAAGAATAAGTTAATAAAAATTCCGAGATACTGTAGACTAAAATGAGAGCTAAATCAAATTATAATCATGTAACAGCTGATAGCAAAATGAGTTTTACTTGGGACAATTAGGAGTTTCACTGACGTGTATTTAAGTCAGATTTGAAGAGTGAGTAGACTTTTGGTAGGTGGACAAGGGGTAGAATTCCTCTCCATCTGTAGACCCGCGAAACTAGAAAACAAGTTCTCTACTCCCAAAATACAGGCACCGAGTAACAGTTGTAGACACTGCCATTGGAAACGGGAGAAAATAAAAGGAAAAAAGGAGTCACTTGTCCCAAGTAATTTCAAAATCCCATGTAGCAAACTGTCCCATGTCTCACCCATGTCATCTAGATTATTTAGATCAGTGGTCAGCAAACTCATTAGTCAACAGAGCCAAATATCAACAGTACAGCGATTGAAATTTCTTTTGAGAGCCAAATTTTTTAAACTTAAACTTCTTCTAATGCCACTTCTTCAAAATAGACTCGCCCAGGCCGTGGTATTTTGTGGAAGAGCCACACTCAAGGGGCCAAAGAGCCGCATGTGGCTCTCGAGCCACAGTTTGCCGACCACGGATTTAGATGATGAGATTTGAGACTTGTGAGCTGATGATATTTTCAATGAACATTAGGAAATAAATTGATGATGTAATGGGTTGAGACTTTTGGATGCTGGGATGGGGTAAATGTAATTTGTATGTGGGATAGCTGTGAATTTTGGAAGGCCAGAGGGCCCCAAATGCTGTGCTGGTTGAGTTGTTATCTTTCTTGAAATTCAATGAAAACAAACACAAAAAAATCTCCTCCACACAGTCCCTTTAAGCTCTGGCTATGTAATAGTCCATTACAAACAGTTGAGCATATTTTTTGGTCTTTGTCTTATTTTTGTACATCTTACTGTCTATTCTTTCAGCTGCAAGGCTGGCTCTGAAAAGATATATTACAAAGGTCTCTACAACGGTTACAGAATCAGAGAAGGGACCAGGGAGACTCTTCAAGGAAGACAAGGTACTACGTTGTGATCATTGCTTGTTCTGAAGTCTTTTGAGATTTTCGCCTTATATCTTTAATTTACACTAAAGCTGAGGTAGGTGGCGGTCCTTACTGCTCTCTTCTCCTTCCATTTCCCTTCCCTCCTCCCCTTCTTTCCCTTCTTCCTTCAGACTGATAAGAGATGGACTAATAAAAAGTAATGAAAGGCAGTGCCCCCGGCAGCCCCAGATCTGTCTCTTGCTTCAACAGTATTTGGACGGGACAGCCCCAAAGGTGCCCCTTCTTCCAGCCTCCGACCACCGTCCAGCATCTTATCCAGTCACCACATTCAGCACCATCTCCGGGACCAGCCAACACACCGGCTTCTTTTCTACCTTTTTTTTATTTTTATATTTTATTGATTTTTTACAGAGAGGAAGGGAGAGGGATAGAGAGTTAGAAACATCGATGAGAGAGAAACATCGATCAGCTGCCTCCTGCACACCCCCTAATGGGGATGTGCCTGCAACCAAGGTACATGCCCTTGACCGGAATCGAACCTGGGACCTTTCAGTCCGAAGGCCGACGCTCTATCCACTGAGCCAAACCGGTTTTGGCTTCTTTTCTACCTTAACCCCTTATCGCCGAACAACCATGAGCTCCCAAATTCATCAGAATTACCCCACCGAAGTGGAGGCTGCGGTCAACCGCCTGGCCCCCTGCCTCTGCGGGCCGCCCACACCTACCTCTCGCTGGGCTTCTATATCCACCGAAGATGCGGCTCTCCAGAGCGTGGGCCAGTTCCTCCCTGAGTTGGCGGAGAAGAGGCGCGAGGGCTCCGAGAGTCTCTTAAAGATGCAAAACCAGTGCAGCGGCCACATTCTCTTCCAGGACAAGCTGAAGCCTCCCCAGGATGAGTGGGCAGAACTCAGGACGCCATGGAAACCACCCTGGCCTTGGAGAAGAACCGGACCCAGGTCCTTTTAGAGCTGCGTGCTCTGGGTTCTATCCGAAGGCCCTCAGCTCTGTGACTTCCTGCAGAACCACTTCCTGCAGAACCACTTCCTGCAGAACCACTTCCTGCAGAACCACTTCCTGGAGGAGCAGATGACACTCATTAAGAGGATGGGCGACACCTGACTAACATCCACAAACTGCCAGCCCCCAGGCTGGGCTGGGCGAGTATCTCTTCGAAAGGCTCCCCCTCAAGCACGACTAGGAGCCTTTGGAGCCCAGAAGCCTTCGAGGGGCCCCTCTGCATCCCCTGGTGTCTGCCTCGTGCCTGAGCCTCTCCCTGAAACCACTAGCCATTCTTTTAACCATCCTGAAGCCCTCTCCCATGCATTGGACCAAATGAAACAATAAAGCTTTTTGCAGCAAAAAAAGCAAAAAAGCAAGTAATGACATCATATTAAAGAGTGACATAGAGATGTACTAAGTAAGTATCTCACCCAACAACATGAATGAATCTTAGAATTGTGTTGAGTGAAAAAAAATTCACCAAAGACTACATAGATTTTTATAAAGCTCAAAAGCAAGCAATATCAAACTATATTGTTAGGAATGCCAACAGATGGGGTAAAACTATTTTAAAAGGAAAGCAAAGGTATAAGCCTCTTGGAGGTGGGCAGGGGATGGGGTCGGGAGGGCACAAAAGCAGGGTTGATAGTCCTGGAGGTGTCTGTCTGCATCTTCTACTGTTTGGAGAGGACCGCTGATACTCATTATTGTGCTTCAAAACAGACCTGCATCACGTATTTTAGTGTATCTGAACATATCCACTACATACTTTTATTAATGTATCACAGTTTACATAATGGTATAAAAGATGCACAGCTATAAGGATAGCTTGCCATATTTGCTGCATACTGAGTATTGCATGTGGACTAGTGTACTGCGCTGGATGTGCACATGCGCGCACACACACACACACACACACACACACACACACACACACGATATACTCAGGGTGTCAGGAATGTGTTTTGGTGTTTCCTGCATTTCTCTGCAGGATGTTCTATGAGTTTTCTTGTGACTTTCTGATGAAAAGAATTAGATATTGCTAAAGCATAGAGGTCACCAAGTCTGGGAACGTGCTAAGTTACACATTTCGCTCGTGGTTTGTAAAGCACTTTACAAGATCTCTTACGAAACCAACAAAACATAGGCAAAATGAAGCTCCCAGGCTAGAGTCACGAAATAGCCACCGCCTTTTTAGTACTCAGTGGCCATATATGTTACACATGTGGCTGTATTGGGCAATGCAGGCACAGATCATCACAGAAAGTTCTGGTAGGCAGTGCTGGTGTAGAGATATACAGAATTTTGTTTTTCAATAAATAAGTCAATTTTCTGGGTCTGTCTCTAGAATAACATCCTCATTGCATGCCGTATAAGGAGTGAGTGGTTGGAAACCCATTTGGAAGCTTCGATCAATGAGATTTTTGAGCAGAAACAACAATTGGAAGATATTGTGACTCCTATCTTCACAAAAATGGCTACACCACGTAAGTTTGGGATAAAAAGTGGGTTGAATGTCAGAAATATGGTGACAGAAGGAGACTTGACTTTGGGTCAACAAATACAACATACAGATGATGTATTACAGAATTGTACACTTGAAGCCTATGCAGTTTTATTAACCAATGTCACCCCAATAAATTTAATAAAAATTTAAAAACTGTCTTCATTTGTGTTTTATATTGCAAACTAATTAAATGGACCTTTAAAAATCTGCTTCCTTTCAGGTCAAGTGAGAAGTGCCAAATCTGTAGCCTAAGCCTTGGTCAGAAAAGAAGCCAAAACCATACCTTCTATTGAGCAGATATTTTATAAAAAGCCACATTTTCTTCTAGTATTTCTATTCATGACAACTGAAGCTGAGAAAATTGATGTGGGGTCTTATTAAAATGTTTAAGTATGAAATGGGATCAGCCCTGTTCTGTTTCACCCTCGTCAGCGTGCTCACATCCGAACTCTGACCTTGACTGCTCCCCTGGGTGCAAGCCCCTGTGAGCTCCACCTGCTCCTTCCAGAGCGCGCTTGGGTGTGAATCACTCACACAAACCATATGGAGGCTTTAAAAGCTGGTTAGAGACCCTAATAACCTTCTGTATAATGGAGGCAGGAAGTTTCCGTTCAATTCAAGAATTCCTTTAAGAGAAGACATAGTGGCTATTTCCAGAGGCAAATTTTTTCTCCCTCTCTCCAAAGAAAAGCTATGGGATGTCATTCTGGAGCAAGGCAGTATTAAGAGGAGTTTGGATCAGGATCCTCAGCTCATACAACTATTACTTTTTATGTTCAAATTAAGATTTACCTGTAAGGTGGGGTATAGTCTCTTAGTACACCTTCTTATTTGTCTTTAGCCCCGTTCTGTCTTTGAATTAATAAACACAAATCTCTTTACTTTTATATTTAGATGTCTTCTATTCTGTAGGGTTGGTAATGCAGCTATTATACCTGGACTCCTTGTCAATTTTCCTTCTGTTTTGTTTTATATTTTCTAGGTTTTAAATATCATAGTTGGTTTCATATTAGTGATTTGGAATATTTGGATTTTTTTTTCTAGTTTATCCGAAAGCCCCTGATCTACTACTCTATGACTTTCTGGAAAAGTTTTACGGAAAGAAAATATTTTAAAGAACACACATTTATTTGTTTTTTCTTATGACTTGCTCTTCTTTGTCTCACCCTGAAAGCTAGTTTATATTATAGAGGCAAAGGAAAAGAAATAAGCAATTCCATCGCAGCTGTGGTTTTGAGGTGACACTATTTTAAACTTGTCTGTCAAATGGTAAAGTTTTGAGATATTTTTTATATATGAGCAATTCTGTTGTCTTAAGCAAAAGGGCAGGCAGTACCCCTCTCCCATCTTCAGTAGATGCCACGGGCGTTTGGGGCGGAGTACAGAGAAGGAGCTCTGTGTGTTGTGAGAAGCACTGCAATAATTTGGACAAGGCCTGGTGCCGTGTTTGTTGTCGCTACTCTAATTCTCCGTTTTCTGAGCCTTGCTCTTGAGTATGATATTGCTCTCCAGGCCTGTGGTCTCCGTGACGAGGAAGGACTCCCGAGCCTCACTGCAGAGCATCCGCGGTGAGACCGAGGCACTTCTGGAGACCCCAGCATAAAATTCGCCTCCCTCACCTTTATTCACCTTTCAGTCATTATCCTCAGATATTGTGTAGCTTTCGATCTATTTGCTAATGCTGACTTCCTGAAACTCTTTGTATTGGCACCTTATGCCCTTATGGTTTCTTTACATCAAGCATGTCAAACTCAAAGACTAACACGGGCCCAATAAACAAGGCTTAAGTTTATGTGGGCCGCAAAAAAAAACAAAAGCTTCAATTTTCATAGAAATGTAGGTTTGCCCTAGCCGGCTTGTCTCAGTGGATAAAGTGTCAGCCTGCGGACTGAAGGGTCCCGGTTTCGATTCCGGCCAAGGGCACGTGCCTGGGTTGCGGGCTAGATCCCCAGTAGGGAGCATGCAGGAGGCAGCTGATCAATGATTCTCTCTCATCATTGATGTTTCTATCGCTCTCTCCTTCTCCCTTCCTCTCTGAAATCATTAAAGAAATATGTTTTTTTTAAAAAGAAAAAGCTTTGCCGAAACCAGTTTGGCTCAGTGGATAGAACGTTGGTCTGCGGACTGAAAGGTCCCAGGTTCGATTCCGGTCAAGGGCATGTACATTGGTTGCGGGCACATCCCCGGTAGGGGGTGTGCAAGAGGCAGCTGGTCGATGTTTCTCTCTCATCGATGTTTCTAGCTCTCTGTCCCTCTCCTTTCCTCTCTGTAAAAAATCAATAAAATATATTTTAAAAAAAAGAAAAGAAAAAGCTTAAAAAAAAAAAAGAAATGTAGGTTTATTTCGATAGAGACATGCTGAATACAAAAGGCTGAAATAAATGAGTAATTGTTAACATAAAATAGAACATTTTAATAAAAATTAATATTTTTTTCTTGAACATTAACTTATCAGACACTGAATAACTGCACAATTAATAAGCGTAACGCAAATAAACCTATTTTTCTTGTTCTCCGAAATCGAAACATTTCCTGTTGCGCACACCAAACAAGTCAGTCCAAAACTAATGACGTGCCAACCGGCTGCTAAAATATTCGCTGCTGGTATTAATGGAGAGGCGCATAAGGGAAATGAATGCAACATGATTATAGTAATCAGTCATTAGTGAACATTGTAGTTATTAATAATCTATAATAATAAAAGCGTAATATGCTAATTAGACTGGATGTCCTCCCGGATGTCCTTCCAGATGACCTTCCAGAAGGATGGAGCCAGTGCTGCCAGGGAAGCCCGGGTCCCAGGTGCCGGAGGGAAGCCGCTGCCGGCTGTTGGGGGAAGGAAGGCCTATTCTTGCCCGAATTTCGTGCATCGGGCCTCTAGTTATGTATAACAGGATATTGCAAAGATTAAGTTACAACATTTTTATTGAAACATTTCTTACATACTGTTATATTGGCTGGGCTACAAAAATATTCGCGGTGGGCTGCATGAGACCCGTGGGCTGGAGTTTGACATGCTTGCTGTACATTCTTACAAACTTTCCCCCTCTTTCACCAGCTGCTGTGTTTGTGTTTCCCCCACATTCATATGTTGAAATGTAATGCCAATACGATAGGTTAGGAGGGGGGGCCTTAGGGAGGTGGTGAGGTCATGCGGGCAGAGCCCTCACGAATGGGATGAGGTTGCCCCGGCACCAGGTGAGGTTATGGCCATCTGAGAAGCAGGCTCTCGCCCGACATCGGATCTGCTGGCACCACGATCTTGGACTTCCCAGCCTCCAGAACAGAAAGAAATGTTTTTGTTTGCTTATAAGTTACCTGGTTTATAGTTTTTTGGTTACAGCAGCCCAAGCAGACTAAGACACCACCTCCTCTTTTCCATCTTGCCTCCAGCTTGACTTCTCCAAAGTCAATCCTGTCTTATAATTTTACATGTCAATTATACCTCAACCTCTGGAAGCAAGAAAGTCAATCCTTACCCCTGCTAGAGCACTCTGTAACCCTCCACCCATGACCTTCTGTATCCCTAACGTTAGGAAGAAGGAATCCCGAGTGCTTTGGGGGCAACCCTAATGCTAACAGCGTCATCCTGTGTTCTATATAACCTTTCACATGTTTGTCTCCCCTGGTGAATTGTGCGCTTTTTGTGGGTAGGGGCTTGGTCCTGTTTCTCTTCTTACCTAAAGAGCCAATAAGATAGTAAATAAGCCGAAACTGGTTTGGCTCAGTGGATAGAGCGTCGGCCTGCGGACTGAAAGGTCCCAGGTTCCATTCCGGTCAAGGGCATGTACCTTGGTTGCGGGTACATCCCCAGTAGGGGGTGTGCAAGAGGCAGCTGATCGATGTTTCTCTCTCTCATCAATGTTTCTAACTCTCTATCCCTCTCTCTTCCTCTCTGTAAAGAATCAATAAAATATATTTTTAAAAAAAGATAGTAAATAAGAGTTGAATGAATTCTCGTTGGGTGCTACCTGATTCATAGAACTCACTGGTCTTCATCAATAGAGCTTGGTCACCTTTATAAAAATGAGCCCCGAATCCCACTCTCCATACTGTGCTGTGCCAGTGCCCCATCCCACTCCCATCCCTCCAGCAGACAAGCTGCACACACCCAGCGTCAGAACAGCATACCTAGTTTCGTCTGGGACATTCACCTTGGATGCCACATGACTGCTTAAGCATGTGAACACGGGAGGGTTTGATTAGGTGTGACATAGGAATGAGAGAGTAGGATTTCATTATGACAAAGTAACTTCCTTGAAAGTAAACTACAAATTGATTAATGTTCATTGGATTAAATTTATACTGAATTTGTTTTTCGTGATTAGAGTTGAGGCAAAAATTATAAGTAAGGCATCACAGAACTTGGGGTGCATTTCTTCTCCGATGAAAGCAGGTGAGATTGTTTCTTCAAATTAAGGACCAAAAGCCAATTAAAAACAGGAGTCAAGGAGGAAAATGGGAGTGAGAAACTCCCGCTGAAAAGAAGGAGTGATAGAAAAATAGAAAAGGATGAATGAAAAAGTCAGAGGGGAGACAAGGCCGTGTTGAAAAGAGTTTGGGTTGAAGAAAGAAAAACAGTGTATATATTTTTAAAAATTTAGGAGGAGGTTCAGTCTACATGGTCAATGACCAGGTCAGCTATTATTTCAGGCAAGGAAAATCAGTTAAGACAGTTGTTGGTACCGACACAGCTTGAGCAGTAAGCAATACAAGCTTCCCTGGAATTGGATCACTTAGCTGCTTCTGGATTGGGGGTGGGGATGGTGTATGTAGCCAATCAGAATGAAAGTGAGTTGGCAAGAAACCAATAGGAATTGGGCATGGAAATGGCTTTCAGGGTGATAACAGTTGGCAGTACTGACCTTGGCAAACAGACGCAGAGCTGAGTGAGCATTGTTCTTGGTGGTTTTTGACAGCCTTCATCTGGATTTCAGTTCAGAACCGCTGAGCCTTGGAAGAAGATACCACTGGTCTTGGTAGTTTTGGAGAACTTGATTTGAGAGTGATGCTGGAGATACAGGATGTGAAGATGCCAAGGACCTAAAGACAGGTGAAGTGATTTGAAGACGTAACATTTTAACTGTCATTTCTGGCCCACCCTCTGCTTCCAACTGGAATCACTGTGCTCTACCAGGGGTAAGGATTGACTTTCTTGCTTCCAGTAGTTGAGGTATAATTGACATGTAAAATTATAAGACAGGATTGACTTTGGGGAAGTCAAGCTGGAGACAAGATGGAAAAGAGGAGGTGGTGTCTTAGTCTGCTTGGGCTGCTGTAACCAAAAAACTATAAACAGCTCTAAACATTATTGGGGATACTTCAGGAACCTCTAGGAATTTTCAGGTTAAGACTAGCCACAAGGAAAAAGAAAAGAGATTGAGTCCTTCTCAGGACCGCCATACAGGCTATGTGCCACACAAGGGAACCAGCACACGGGGGTGTGGAGGCTGACACCCAGGCTGTTGTTCACATGCCAAGCCATGTGCCCTGTGGTCAGGAGAGGGGACCTTTTCTAATTCACTCACAGATACCACATACTTTAGTTTTTTCTTTTCTTTTTTTCGGGCTATTCGTAGACCTCACCACCCCTACCTAACTGGTGTAACTCAACTTTGACCTTGTTTCCCGTTTGCCATTTTGGTTTGGGAGGGTCCTGGAGAGGAAAAGGGGCCATGGGGCTGCAGTAGGAGAAGGGAATTCCAGAATGATTTCTCAGAGCTCAGTTCATCACATGTTCAGGGAGAGCCTATTGTGTGCCATGCGCTGTCCACAGCCTTCAGAAAAATTAATATCCAGCCCTCGCCCTTGTGAAACTCGCTGTCCAGAGGGAAAGGCAAACAATTACCATATCAAACAGTGGGAAGTGCAGAAATCCACACAAGCCCTCCCCAAGGGGCATGTAGCATCTGAGAAGCACTAATACTGCTGTCTGTTTCCTGCACAAAGTCCCGGAGCACAAGCTGCAACAGGAGGTCTGAGCGAGTGCCCTGTGGTGAGAAATGAGCTGGGATCTGAGTGAGGTCCACTCCTTGGTGGAAAGAAGGGATGTGTGTGCGTGGGCTCCTGGCAAGTCTCACTTCCTCCTTTTTGCATATTACCACAGGTTGGTCTGTAGTCGTGCAAGTATCAGTAATAACTCACCTATGAATTTCTCAAGGAAGGACTGAAAAAGCAGTGGCAAAAATGAATACCACCTTCTGGGGGACAAGAAGTGGTAACACAGCAGATTTGCTCTGTGGAAGGTCGGCTGACTACACTTTCGTGCATGGGTATTTTACAATGCTTGTATGTTTCATTACTGTTTTGGGAGGTAGGTAACGGCTTTTATTTTTTATTTTTTTAAACATATATTTTTATTGATTTCAGAGAGGAAGGGAGAGGGAGAGAGAGAGAGAAACATCAATGATGAGAGAGAATCATTGATCGGCTGCCTCCTGGAGGCCCCCTACTGGGGATCGAGTCTGCAACCTGGGCATGTGCCCCTGACTAGAATCAAACCTGGGACCTTTCAGTTCACAGGCCGACGCTCTATCCACTAAGCCAAGCCAGCTAGGGCTACATGGTGGCTTTTAAATCTCATCTTTCCTCTGCCCTTTCAGCCTTTGTCAGTGCAGAAAGTAAGCACAACTACATCAAAAGAAGGGTCGCATGCACTCATAAGATGTGAATGAATGCTGTCCCTCTAGCTCCCTTTAATTATAAGTAGCATCTACACTGTGTTCCTTTAGTCAGTGACATTGGCTGAGCACAGTAGTGGGGTAGGCATAGGAGAATAAGACAGCCCTTAACCTTCAGGAGCTCTCTCCTGGGGGCAGTGGGCAAGCAGATCATTATGATGCAGTATGGTTAGTGTAATAAAAGGCATGGCCGGCCATCTCTATGCAGGAGGCCTTACACTGCCTGCCTACACCTGACCAAAATAGTTGGGATGAGGGGAGGGCAATTGGGGCAAATAGAACCTAGACATTCAGTTCACAGGAGTGGGAAGATGAACCATTCATCCCAACCCCTGCTGAGGAATTAGGAGAGGCCTCCCGAGGAAGGGCCTCTGGAACAGCGATGAGGAGTTCAGCACGTATGGTGAACGATATTCATGCACATAAAACAGCATTCAAAAGTGCAGGTGCTTGGCTCCACCATTCAATGCTAGTGATTAGAGAAGTGTCCAGTTCCCTTTAAAAATGTTTATTTGGGAAAAATGCCAGCCATTTTAAAATCCTTTCTGGATGGATGGAACTAAGAGAGCATTATGCTAAGTGAAATAAGCCAGTCGGAGAAAGATAAATATCACATGATCTCACTCATTTGTGGAATGTAATGAACAACATAAACTGATGAACAAAAATAGAACCAGAGACATAGAAGCATTGAACAGACTGTACAACTTATGAGGGAAGGCGGGGGGGGGGGGGGAGGGGGAGGAGGTTTGAGGGGGTAAGAGATCAACCAAAGGACTTGTACGCATGCATATAAGCAAAACCAATGGACACAGACAGTTGGGGGGGTGAGGGCTTGTGCTTGGGGGAGGGGATGGCAGGAGAGAGGTCAATGGGGGGAAAAAGGAGATTCATGTAATACTTTAACCAATAAAGAATTTTAAAAAATCTTTTCTGGAACTAGGAAGACTATAAAGAAGCAAACAATGAAGCAAACACACCTAAAAAACTTCCATTTTACTCATTGTATTAGGTCTTTAAGATATTCACTAAAATGCCAAAACCGGTTTGGCTCAGTGGATAGAGCATCAGCCTGCGGACTCAAGGGTCCTGGGTTCGATTCCGGTCAAGGGCATGTACCTTGGTTGCGGGCACATCCCCAGTAGGGGGTGTGCAAGAGGCAGCTGATCGATGTTTCTGACTCTCTATCCCTCTCTCTTCCTCTCTGTAAACAATCAATAAAATATATATATATATAAAAAAAGATATTCACTAATGACCCGGTTCCCTGTTGCTACCAGGAGGTCTGGTGACCATGAACTTCATTAGTTCTAGATCTTTGATGAATCCAAAAGAGATAAGTGCTCCAGCAGTAAAGGGCATTGCAGAAATAGTTCGAGGAACATACCTTTGTCTGGTCTCACAAATAAGAAGTAGCCAATACATATTTACTGATTTGGCTAGACCTGCAGTTGGATGTCAATAAATGCAGGATCTGGGATGCCAATGAATGTCGCCTGGGGCACACATTAATGGGATTATAGTCTATATATAACTTCTGGAGGCAGTGAACCTTAGAGCAGACTTTCAAGGCACGAAAATGCACATAGACAGAGTTAACAAGTATCTTTGTTACTTACCCGGTGAAGGCAGTTTTCACTGTGGTTAGAACTCAGTTTAAAAGTACTTCTGGCTTTTAGGAAAATTATAGCATCTATGCGGCTTTAGCTCAGGATGAGTAATTATTAATATATAGTGTACTGTGTAGCTATGGAGTTTGACTTTCCATAATTTCTCATCAGTAGATCCATAGGTAAGTGACACTGGGTGGGCAAATGGGAGGTTTTTGGCACTTCAGTATTTTCCAAATTCACCTGTAAGAGATACCTCATTATGTGTATCTTATATTTAAGAGGCAGCATTTGTAATGAAATGACATTCAGCCGAAACCGGTTTGACTCAGTGGATAGAGCGTCAGCCTTCAGACTGAAGGGTCCCAGGTTCGATTCCGGTCAAGGGCACGTACGTGGGATGTGGGCACATCCCCAGTAGGGGGCGTGCAGGAGGCAGCTGATCGATGTTTCTCTCTCATCGATGTTTCTGTCTCTCTCCCTTCCTCTCTGTAAAAAATCAATAAAATATATATTTTTTTAAAAAGAAAGAAATGACATTCAGAGGAAGTTTTTTTTCCCCTGTTAAATTATTTATTCATAATTATATGACAGAGTAACTTTAAACTTAAATAACTAGAGCGAGGGGATATGAAACCATTTTGAAACTATACATGATGTCTAAATAACACATACATTTATTTCTTTAGGATTTCTGAAGTCCTTTATAAAGAATTCTGAAGTCATTGTTTTGGCAGTTCTCTCACTAGCAGGATTTGTGATAGGACACCTGGCCTACAGTTTTATTCAGGTGATGTATGTACCAGAAGCTAGAGAGTAAATAAAAGAACAAGGACACAAAACAAGGTCCACTCCCACTCATCCTGAACATATGGATTTTTTTTTTTTTTATGTGAACAGCTGCTGAAAAACAATCATCTGGTAGTAACGTTTTTGAAAATGAAAAACCATTCGGTAAAGGAGACATAAATTAAAGGTGCTTAAGAAAAAGCACTGATTTGTAAGTGTGGACAATGTGATTGCATTCTTGCGTTCTTCATCGTCTTCCTTTGGAGCCCTGCCCTGGTTTCCTGCCCCTGAACATAGATTGGCTTCTTCCGGGCTGTTGTCTTCAACACCTGTGGAGACGCTGGTTATAAAAAGCAGCTTCATAGTAAAATAGAAATATACACTGAGTGGCCAGATTATTATGATCTCTGAACGCATAATAATTTGGCCACTCAATGTGTGTGTGTGTGTGTGTGTGTGTGTGTGTGTGTGTGTGTATTTTTTTTTTTAGAGGCCCGGTGCATGAATTCATGCATGGGTGGAGTGATGTATGTACCAGCCAGCCTGGCCAGGGGGAGGGGACATGGGTGATTGGCCGGCAGGCAGGCAGCTGGTCAAACTCCTGGTTGAGGGGACAGTTTTCATATTAGCCTTTTACTATATAGGCTATACACTGAGTGGCCAGATTATTGTGCGTTCAGAGATCATAATAATCTGGCCATTCAGTGTATATGACACACATCGTATATAATATAAATACACTGAAAGATTTTTAAATCCTAAGCAAATGTCTGTGCAAGGGTTTTTCCCCCCTCTTAATGCAAATTAGAATAAATATCTAATAAAAAATACTTATCTGTGAACCACCTAAAATCATGTCAGAGATCTCCAATGGTAGGGGTTTCATTTTTGAAAACACTGTTTGCTTACACAAGCAATATGCATGCAGCCCAAGCCCACACAATTCTCTGCTGAATAGGCTAACACATATAACTCAACGGGACAGTTAGATCAAGAAATCTCCCTTGGGCCCCCAGGACTGGCCTTGCAGATAATCCCTCATAAATTACAAATTGGATTATTCTAAAATGTTGATTGACAGACCTTCAACCCAATTTCTAATACTTCAAAATGGCAGCAAACTAATTTGTTTGCTTTTGTTGATTTAGGTGCACCAAATTATCTATACTCTTCTAAGAACTCCAAGTTTTTCACTTTATTGTTATGTTTCACCTTTAATTATATTTATGGCTGCCTTGGATGTGGACTTTTATATCCTCAAGAATGTGCTTTGGCAGGTAAGAACACATTTTTAAAAGAAATTATGGTTGCCCAGCCAGCGTGGCTCAGTGGTTGAGCGTTGACCTATGAACCAGGAGGTCACGGTTCAATTCCCCGTCAAGGCACATGCCCGGGTTGTGGACTCCATCCCATGTGGGGCGTGTAGGAGGCAGCCAATCAGTGATTCTCTCTCATAATTGATGTTTTTATCTCTCTCCCCCTCTCCCTTCCTCTCTGAAATCAATAAAAATATATTTTAAAAAATAAAAATAAAATAAAATTATGGTTAATTCCTATTCATGTTGACAGAGAATATGATTGTCTGTAAAGAAAGGTACTAAGTCACAAATCCCACACTTTCAGTTGTCGTGCCTTCCTCATTCTGCAGAATCAGTAATTAGAGAGAGTTAAGGGGAGGGAGAAGGGATGACTATTTGCCGAGTGACCACTGTGATTGAGGAAATACCATCTCTCTTTGACGTATAAACAGACTGCGGTTCAGAGGTCACAAACCAGGCTGATAAATGGCAGAACCTGGATTCTAATTTCACAGCTGACTTAATCTCAACTGTATCTGTAGATACAGTTTTTTGCTAAGATTGTTTTTGGGGTTTTTTTGTGCCTTCTCTTTTTTCTTAACCATACTTGCCAGACTAATTTAGTTTTCCTTTCAAAGAACATTTTATTTTCTTTGGTTTGGTTTTGATCCCCTCCCCTAACATCTTGAGTTAGTTGTTTGATTTTTAGCTTATTTTTTGTACTTTGTACATTTAAGGTTTTAAATTTTCCTGTAACTACTCTTTTAGTGTAATCCTACATGATTTGATGATTAGTGTTTTTATTATCATACAAATCCTACCTAAGTTTATTATACTTTTTCCTTAACCTGTTAATCATTTTGAAATTACTTAAAAATTTCCAAATATGGCTTTTTATTATTATTTCTTTCCCCACAGTACAACCAGAGAATGTGCTTTGTATATCAACTCTTGTAATTTGTGGAGCTTTGCTTTGCGGCCTAGTATGTGATCAGTTTTCCAAATGTTCTGTGTTTGTTTTCCAAAAATGTATATTCTCTAATTGTTGAGTACAGGGCCTGAATTTTTTCAGTAGATTGTTTTCTTACTTATGAAGTTTGGTATGGTAATAGAATATCACTCAGCAACAACAAAGAACAACAACTGACAGGAACAACATGGAAAAATTTCAAATGCTAGAGAAAAAAACCCAGACTCAAAGGCCACATGTTGTACAATTCCATTCATACGCCTTCCTTCTAGTAACGGCAAAACTATAAGTGTGGAGGCCGAAACTGGTTTGGCTCAGTGGATAGAGCGTCAGCCTGCAGACTGAAAGGTCCTGGGTTTGATTCTAGTCAAGGGCATGTACCTTGGTTGTGGGCACATCCCCAGTGTGGGGTGTGCAAGAGGCAGCTGATCGATGTTTCTCTCTCATCCATGTTTCTAACTCTCTATCCCTCTCCCTTCCTCTCTGTAAAAAAAATCAATAAAATATATATATTTTTAAAAAAAAAAAATAAAAATAAAAAAACTATAGGTGTGGAGAACAGATCATTGGTTTCTAGGGACTAGGAATGAGGGAAGAAATTGACTACAAAGCAGCATGGGACGTGGATCTGGTTTATTTTTAAAAAGATTTTAAAAAATTGATTGTAGAGAGAGGAAGAGGGAGAGAGAGAGAAACATTAATCGGTTGCCTCTTGCACATGCTCCGACTGGGGACCAAACCTGCAACCTAGGTATGTGCCTTGACCGGGAACTGAACCCGCCACCTTTTCAAGGTGCACAGGACGATGCTCCAACCAATTGTGCCACCTGGCCCGGGCTCTGCTTTGTTTTTAACTGAGGTCATGGCTAAATGACTGTATGCATTTGTCAAAACTCATGTAACAGTACTCCCAAAAGAATGAATTGTACTGTTTTTGAATTAAAGATAAAATTTAAAAAATCAAAGGAAACAGATTTGGCTTTATTTCTCCCATATAGTTTTGGACTCTGTAGTTAGCATGCTTCCCCTTTGCTTTTTCTCACGCTTTCTTCTCTTCTCAATCAAGTTGATTCACTTTTCTTTATATATTTTTTGTCTCTTCTATTTCCCTTCTACTTCTATCTCTGAGGCAGCCACTGCCGATTGCCTATTTGATATGCATTATCCCTTTCCCCTCACTAACAGGAACTTACTATTGTTTGTTTGGTATGGTGTTAGAAGCTGCCCATTGCCTTCACTAGCAGAGAGGTGTGGACAAGGAGTTCGGAAGGCTGGTCAACCTTGAGGCTTGGCAAGGGTCAGAGCCATACACCCACTGTCTGGTTGAGACAAAGGGAGCTGAAGCAACTTCCACCTTAAAAGCAACTTCCACCTTATGTAAATCCTTAGGATAAGATAGTTTGCCTGTTACTGGAATTGCCTGCCAAAGGGCTATGGGTGGATCCTAAACCTGAATAAAAGGGATCGAAAGGCCAGAGCAAAGCAGAGTCCTCTCTTGGGCTTCCGCCTGGCCCCCACTTCCCAAATTAGTTATTTTCTTGTCTAGTCTCTTTCATTTGCGTGTGGCCTCCTCCAGAGCCCGAACCCTGAACCTGAACGCTGAACCACGCGGGACGTGGGGGGTACACTCGCAGTATGGTAGTGGTCCCACTGTAAAATACCACGTTATCTAACATCTCTGATATATGTGGTAGCCTAGAAAACTCTGGCCATTGAAATGTACTATACAGAAGTTTGTTAAATAAGGTTTCTTTAGAATGCTCTTAATCAGGGCCCCCAGTCAGCTGGCATGTACTTTTGCCCTTTGCTGTCCTTCTCTTTCTACCTGGAGCCCAGCAGATGGCGACACTGAGGAAACCAGGAAATGTTTTACAAAGCCATGGGAGAAGTTTGCATTCTATTTTAAGATCATCATTTTGATCTTGAGAACTCTTGAGCTGGAAGAACAACAAGAAATCTTGGGGAATCGGTCTTTTAACAATAAGATAGAATCTCACTTGTTTGGAAGGGATGGTTTCTTTGTGGGAGGTAAACTAGAATACCTTTTGAAGTGATCTTCCAGAGGAATTGTATAAAATACTAGTGGCCTGGTGCACAAATTCGTGAATGAATGGGATCCCTTGGCCTGGCTGGTGATTGGGACCAATTGGGGCTGTCTTGCCCTGTCCCAACTAATGAAGGCTGGCCAGCCGGGGAGGGACTGCAGGAGGGCTCCAGGGTGTGTCTGGCCCTCTTGTCCAGTCCCAATTGGCCGGACCCCAGCAGCAAACTAACCTACCCATCAGAGCATCTGCCCCTGATGGTCAGTGCACGTCAGAGCAACTGGTTGAGCTGTCCACTGAATGGTCAACTGATCAGTCGGACACTTAGCGCTTTTCTTATATAGGATGTAACCAGCCCTAGCCAGTTTTCTCAATGGTTAGAGTGTTGGCCCGTGGACTGAGGGGCTGGGCATTTGATTCCAGTCAAAGGCATGTGCCCTGGTTGCAGGTTCGATCCCCAGCCCCGGTCAGGGTGTGTGCAGGAGGTAGCCGGTAGATATGTCTCTCTCATGTCAATGTCTCTCTCTCTGTCTCTCTGTGTCTCTCCTGCTCCCTTCCACTCTCTCTAGAAATCAATGGAAAAAATATCATCTGGTGAGGATTAACAATAACAACAAAAATATGTAACCAAGATCTGATTCTTATGTAAGAACATGAAGTCATGCCATTTTTAGATGTTGAAACTAATACTGTGTAATGAATTGGTTCCACAGGTCTTATTAACTGGATTCATTAGCTTCTCTACGGCATTCATCATAGTTGGATACGTGGTTATAAAATTCAGTAAGGCTGAGTGGGATCTGCAATGCTGCCTGCTCTTCAGCATGACCCTTGGCATCATAGATCCTATTCACTCTGTGAATACACTGAAAACAATCGGTATGTTGGATGTGTTACTCTCTGATATCTTGAAGATATGATGACAAATTATCTGCTTCTGATTATATTTTTCTTGACAAATTGTGCACCCAGCGGAGTAGATGTTTGTGCTGCTATTCTTGGAGATGGGGCCTTGATTGACTTGAAGGGCACAATGCAAATAAGGCCACTCAGGATCCGGGTTAAATAACACCAATTCTAATCTCAAAGGATTTTTTTTTTTTTCAAAAAGAAGGTGATAAAAATTAGCATTCTTATTCCATTCCACTGAATTCTAAGCTATAGAGACTGTGCTTTACTCCAATGAAACGTTTTCAAGGCCTCACTACCTCTTGTTGGAACTCCATTTTGGATGAGCTAGCCTTGGGCAGGTGGTTGTGGTTGATTTAAAGGAAATGGGATAAGAGTATAGTCTGGTAACTATGTTATTCAATACAAGCATTCCATCTTATCTTATTTGGTAAAAGATGATTTCATGCTGAAATATCCTCCTTTTGTCACATTTTATTAACTCAGCAATACAAACATGAAGTGGTTAGATGCTATGTTTCTGGTTTTGGACTCAGAAATATGTCCCTAACCAATTTTCAGGTATTGGTTCTATTTTGTGGAAATATATTGCCTAATGATTGGAGTGGGAGGCCTCCAAGCTTTCTAGCAAGTGATATTCCCATTTTTACACCCATTTATCCCTACAGTTGGGAAAACATAGGAGGTTTTAAGACATTTGTGATGGTAATAATCTAAATTCTCAAAGAATCTGGTCCTGTCCTTTTTTCTTTCTCTTTATTTTCTAAGTACAACTTTTTTCTATCTTTCCTTCATCTGTCCTTCTCTTTTAGTCGTTGGTATTTCCCCCTTGTTTTACTCACCTCCTTCTCCCTTTTATGTAGTCTCTTTACTCTAAGTGGCTATAATAAACTATATACTCTAATTAGTTAATGCAGCTTCCATATTAAGAATTGTTTTCAGCAAAGGAGTAGAACAGAAGGCCTTCTATTTCTTGAAAAGAAAACTAGCAAAGGTATTTGGCTCTTAGTTGGTATTTTCTTTGTGTCAAAAATGCTCAGGTGGTACATGGGTTCTGGATCCAAGAACCTTTTTTCCTAGTAAGACAAATTTGCCTATTCTGGCCATTTCATATAAATCAAACTGTACAATGTGTGATTTTTGTGTCTGGCTTCTTTCCCTTAATGTAATGTTTATAAGGTTCATCCATAACTGTAACATGTATCAGTCAGAACTTCATTCCTTTTGGTGGCTGAATGATATTCCATTGTAGGGAGAGACCACAGATGTTTATCCACTCATCAGCTGATGGACTGTGGGTTGTTTCACCTTTTTTATTATTATGAGTAATGCTGCTGTGAACATTCATGTACAGATTTTTGTGTGGACACATGCTTTCAATTCTCTTCGATGCACGCATAAGAGTGTAATAGCTGGGTTGCATTTTATACTTATTTCTAAGACGTGATTCTTTTGAGTCTAATTATTCATGTTTACTCCAGCCAAATGTAGTCTCCTGAGAAGTGTCTTGTCTCAGTCTGAAGCTCAAACCTGGCTTGAGTCCATGGACACTTCAAGGAGCGCCATGGCTGTGTCCCTTTGCCATTAGAGATAGAGAAGGCACAGTGGAGGAATTAAAACCTGGTGACTGCGACCTATCCCAGGCATGGCTGCCTTCTTTTGTTTCTAGCATATTCTTTCTCTTCTGTCTTTTTGTTTCCTATGCAAGAGCATCATTTTCATGTACCATATTTCCTTTTCCAGGCATTTCCAAAATGTATACTGATATCATCCGAGGAGAATCCATGATCATCTGTGGCGTCACAAGCATTTTTTTTGGAATTCTTCGGAACAACTTAGTTCACACGTTCGTGTTTAGGGGTAGGAACATTTTTTTTTGTCTGTATATTTTCTTAAAATTGTGCTTACTGGGTGCATTTCAGTTCATACTGAAATTAAAACACATTTGAGATGTCTTTACCTCTTTTTCTTTTTCTAAATATGTTTTATTGATTTTTAACAGAGAGGAAGGGAGAGGGATAGAGAGTTAGAAACATCGATCAGCTGCCTCCTGCACACTCCCTAGGGGGTATGTGCCTGCAACCAAGGTACTTGCCCTTGGCCAGAATCAAACCTGGGACCCTTGAGTCCACAGGCCGACGCTCTATCCACTGAGCCAAACCAGTTAGGGCTTTACCTCTTTTTCTATACTTACTCTTGGACCAATTAAAACAGCATATCAGGCAACAAGAAAATAACTACAGGCCATCCAGGTCTTTTCTTGGACACTAAGGGGGAAAGAATATTAAATTCTTTCATCTCCCTCAATATGCATGTGCACATGTACGTGTGCGGGTGCACACCCACACACAAACACACACATTTTCCCAACTGGCTCAGATTTCCTTCTTTCCTGGATCAACCTGGATCCCAGAGGCTGGATGTGAAGACCTGGCGTGGTGCTGGTGAAAGCAGAATGGCTCAGGGCAGTGCTGGAGTGTCAGGTCCTTAAAGTGCTAATAGTCAGATTCGTGTGACTCACATTCACTGGGCTGTGGAGCACAGGGTCTCGCTAGGTTTCCAGACACGGTAACAGCAGAGTAGAAAGGGAAAACAATCCCAGTGTGAAGAAGCAAAAGGCACCCATCCTCCTGAAATGTGGGGAGAGAGGAGGCTAGGAGGAGAAAGAAATGTTGGGGTTACAGAGATGTTTGTAGTGCTTCTTGACAGGTATTGAGGATGGGGCAATCTTTGTTACGTGGAACTGCCCATGGCATTGCCTGAAACCTGCTCACTAATTGTCACTACAGCCCCCAGTTATTGTGACTTTAGAAAATTTCCCTCTCTAGTTCTCAAATGCCACCCGGGCTGGGGGCAGGGGCCACAAAGGGACTGCAGGTTGGTGAGGATCCTGGACAAGGTTTGCTTGGCCCTGACGTAGTTTGTGAAATATTTGAATTTGGATGGATAGTCAGGTATCTTTTGGGTGGACATTCACTTTCCAGCTTGTCACGGGCTTTTCACAGAATTCTCCCAGACTGGCTCCTGGGGGGCTGTCCTTGGATGAACAAACCTCAGGCTGCAGAGGGTGAGGGAAATCTCCAAAGAGTCTCTCTTGTCAGCCTTTCATGGGAAACTCCCATCTGCTGAAGATCAAGGCCTCCACTCAAAAAATGAGCAAACCAAAGTGGGTAGACCCAAATACCATCAACAAAAGAAACAAAAGTTATAGTTCAACTATTTTTTTTCTTCTCATTTTCTTTTCTTTTAGAGTTCCATGTACTCGTGGACTTTGTCATTCACATTTTGGGGAGCATAATAGTTGGATATTGGAGTGCAAGAATCATTCAATTCATTCTGACCGACCTATTTAGCAACACGCTGACTAGCATCATTCTTTGCATTTCAATGGTGTACATGACTTTCTACATTGGTAAGGCAGAACCAAAGACAAAAAGTGCTGTCCTCAGTGTGAACTTCTCTATTTTTCCTTGACCTTGAATCCAGTTGCCTTTTCCCAGTCGCTTCCCCCTTGTTATGGCCCTTCTGTGCATCTTGTCATCTTATCTTCCTGCCACCTCCAGCTCTTCCCTGGTCTCTCTTAATATCCCCTTAATTTCAACTCCACGTCCCTTCCCCCCACATTCTCTGTGTAGTGACTCTCTTATTCTTTCTGAGCTCCACCGCTGGACCTTACATCTAGTCATCGGCAGTCCCTGCAGTAGAATCAGCTCTGCGTGATTCCTGCTCTGACCCTCAGCAGCCCACCCCTCAGAGGAGGACATGGGGGAGATGCTCAGGTCTTTAATTCCACAAGCGCCAGACGGAGGGGACTGTAGAAACGGCAGCCCTCGCCTGAAGCGAGAGGGCAGGAAAGGAGGAGGAGGAATCAGGCACGTGCGTGTCTGACAGGGAAGCAGGAGAGGGGAGTGATCGCATGGGCACACCTCCCACCATCACCTGCCAGTCTAGTCCCGTGAGAGTGGGAGAGTTTATACCGGCCTCACTCAGGCCACCAGTCCCGGAGAGCCACAGCAACTATGGTGACCCAGGCAAATCCGGCTGCCCTCACACACGTCACACAGTGGGACAGACTCTATGCACAAAAGGCCTCGGGATTAGGAGGATAATTAGTATTGTGTTACCTAAACATGACTTCCTCTACACAGAACAAGTGCCCCTGGGTGTTGCTCACTGTCCTGAATCAGTCAGTAAAACTTAGAGAAAACATTCATTGAAGGGTCATTTCCTTCAACTTTCTTCATATTTTCCCTCCCCTGTGAATCTTTTATGGATGCCTTAAATGTCTGAAGAAAGTGTTTTTAATTTAATATATCCATTTTTCCACTAGACCAGGAGTTCTTTGAGGTGGAGGCTGTCTCTCATTCCTCTTTATTCATTCTCTTTTCTATGTTCCCGCAGCCAAGCCCAGTGCTTGCCATATGTCCATTAGTAATTTAACACATGTTGGTTGAATACACAAATATTAGTCTGTGAAGAGCTTTGGAGTTTGGCAGATTGGCGTTCGAATCCCAGCTTCACAATTTATTAGCTCGTGACTTTGGAATTTTTCTTAACCTCTCTAAACTTGAGTTAATACCCTCATCTATAAAAGTGATACAGTCACACTACCTTTATAGGCGTATTGCAGGCAGGAATGCGATCATGTGTGCCATGTGGCTCGCTCATGCTGGTGCGTTGGAGATAGCTCTGGCCTGTTTGAGAGCTGAGTGCTGCACCTCAGCCTTTAAAATATATTTAATAAATGTACATACACACTAATGTAGGCATTCATGCCATGTATATTCCTATAGCAATGGGATTATACTAAATACGATGACATCAGTTTTAAGATAAAGTTGTTCAGTGGTTCCCTCATTGCAGATGTTGTCTCTAAGCAGTGACTGTTACTGAAAAAGACTATGTTGAGTTTTAAAATCTAGAAATACTAATTATAGGAAATTGGAAATAAGAATTTGAGAGACATTTTTCCCTATCATCACAGTTCCCAGCACAACTGGTTTTACTGCTGTTGTTACTTATATTAAATTCCGTTTAAAAGTATGTAAAAAGAAATCCAAAGCAGATTTAAGGGATGAGATAAACCAAAGGAAAAATAAAATCCTGTTCAAATTAGTAAATGGTGTTGATTTACTAAGTAGTACAGCCAGACTGTAAAAACAGATAGCATAATAACAACAATGATGATCGTTTATTCATTCTCTTAAAAGTGCGCCGAGCACTTTTCACATTAGCTAATTTAATCCTCACGGCAGGTCTATGGAGTATGGTTCTCTTACAGATGCAGGATGGAGAAAGTGGGGCGGTCACCTTCCCAGAGCAACCAGCTCTGCCCTGCTCCAAAGCGCTTCCTTTTCTTCCTTTCTGCCTGATGTCTCTGTAAGGTTCCAGTTGAAGGCTCTGCAGCCTAGAACTGCTGTCATTTATGGTATTCAAACGGCCTTCGTGGTTGCTTTTCTTCTCTAGACTATCCTTACACAACTGTTTACAGAGCCCAAGGAATGGCAGTTACAGGGGAGTCTGTATCATGCAAAAGAACAGCAGGCTTCAGGACCTGCAGTCACTTGGACCACAACCCCTAGGCCACCCGTTTCTATTAGCCATATCCTCAACGACCATCTACAGCAGGGGTTGGCACTACAGCTCGTAGACCAAATATTCCTATTTTTGCACAGCCCATGAGTCAAGAATAGTTTTTACATTTTACAATGGTTTAAAAAAAACTCAAAAGAAAAATATATTGTGGCATGCAAATATTATTTGAAATTCAAGTTCCTGTGTCATTATTTATTGGACACTTACTCATTTACAAGTTCCCTGTGGCAGTTTATGTACTACAACAGCTGAGTTGAGTAGTTTCAACAGGGACCACGTGACCCGCCAAGACTGCTTATCATCTGGTCCTTTACAGAAGGGATTTGCTGACCCTTGAGCTACAGGATTAGGCCAATCCCTTGAAGCAACTTTCCAAGAACTATTACTCTTATGTTCCCCACCAATCCTTTACTCGAGATAAAGTACCTCAGTGTGAAGATCTGAATGCAACTAATTTTATTCATTTTTTTTCTCCCTAGTGGAATTTTTAAAATTGTCAGGTATGGTCGCTTTAATCACTGTAGGACTGAATTTAGATTCCTTAAGCTTTAAACCGAGGATGGAGTTAATAATAACTAAGTAAGTCTCCTATTGTATGCTTGGTATACATCTCATAGAAATTTAGAGCTTAAGTGGTCCTGCACTTCCTGGATACTAGTAAAACTCCCTTTTCATAACGTTTTTTTTTTGCTTTTTCATAAAAAAAAAAAAAAATCCTCACCAGAGGATATGTTCGCGTGATTTTTAGAAAGAGATGAAGAGAGAGCGAGAGTGAGCGAGCGAGCGAGAGAGAGAGAGAGAGAGAGAGAGAGAGAAACATTGATGTGAGAGAGAAACATCTATCGGTTGTCTCCCCTATGTGCCCCAACTGTTGATTGAACCCTCATCCGGGGCATGTGCCCTGATCCAGAATCGAACCGTGACCTCCTGATTCATAGGTTGATGCTCAACCACTAAGCCATGCCAGGTGGGCAAGATTTATTTCTTTAATGTAAAGACTATCCATTGTTCTGAAATTATAGCCTTCCTACTTTTTTTGGTATTTAAAATGTTCTTTCTTTTATGAAAGTCCTGTGATAGAAGATTGTACTTTTTTAATAGCTCTAGTTGGCAAACATTTTTAAATTGGCTTTTAAAGTTCAGAAGTTTGGGAATAACTAATTCATAAAACATATACTTTTTGTTTTGGACAGTTTCTGAGTTCAGTTGTGCTGTCTGTCAGCATCATTATAAATTATTCTTTTTATTTAATTGTTTATTCTTTTACCTATTCAACCAATCATCGTTTAATGTCTGCTATGAGCTGAACGTTGTATCTTAGGTTTGGGCTATGAAAATAAGTCCCTCTCAGAAGACACTCATTGGTAAGTGGTGGGTGTGTTGATGTAAGAAACTAATAAGTGAAAATAATTAGATGTTTATTGGGATCCTACTATATATAAGGTATATATATTTTAAGGTCCTGTAGAGACATTTTAAAAAGTATTCTACACAGTTATTCCTTCATTTCTAAATTTTCAGAAAATTAAGCATTGGGATTTGCAGTCCCACTCATACCCTTCCTTTCTAGTTCTTTTAAAAAATATACATTTTTTTATTTCAGAGAGGAAGGAAGAGGGAGAGCGATAGAAACATCAATGCTGAGAGAGACACATTGATTGGTTGCCTTCTGTATGCACCCCAACCAGGGCCGGTATCAAGCCTGCAACCTAGGTAGTTAGATGGGTCTCACCCAGTCAGCTGAAGGGGAAAGTCCCAACAGAGGGTCCAAGAGGAGATGAGATTTGAGATCTGCCTTAGAGGTCAGACCTGGCCCTGACCCCAGGCGTGTCACCACATGGACACAGCCCAGTCCCAGGCCCTAACTTCTGTGCTCTGGTCTACTCAGTAAGAGTCTTTGAAGGTGGGTGGGGCCCGCATGTAAATTTTTGGGAAGCAATCTGGGTGATCCTTAATGCTCTTCTCTGCTTACAAATGGTGTAGGTAATGGGCACTGACTGGAGGGATTCAGAGGAGGATCACCTCCAGAGACAGTGCTTAGCATGGTTTTGTGAAGAACACAGAAGTAGAGTTAGCCGTGCAGGATGTTAGGAATTCAGTAGGAGCAGACAGGAGAGACTCCTTGCAGATCGAAAAGGAAGAAGTTATGCACTGGCCATCGAGGTGGATCCAGTCAGCTTTCACAAAGTCAAGGTGACCCAGGTGTAGCTGTGGCAGGCTCACAGTTGATATGCTGCCAGCTGATCTCAGCAAAACTGCCACATCACTAACCTGAGGGTGCAGGGTAGGGGGTAGGTATCCTTATTTTCCTGCCTTGTTTTTATTATTTTGCCGAGAGGCCCACAGGTGTTGGTGTGATGAGGGCCATGGGGAATATGGAACTGGGTGTATTCTAGTTCCCACAGAATACTTTGGAATGCTGATTGTGACAGTGAGCGAGGCAAGGACCTCTTCTAAGGCAAGCATGGCAGATACATGATACATGCTTCTTTGTGAAAAGGAAACTATTAAAAAAAACCACATTACTTAAACATGATTTCCTTTCCATTCATCCTAGGTTCTTAGTCATGTTTTCATCTGTGTTCCAACAATTAATATACACTTTCTTTGGCATTTTAATTGGATGTGGAGAAAACAACTACTTTAAATTTCACACACTAGCTTTCATGTTGGTCTTATATATAACAGTGAATTTTGTAAGGTAAGAATTATATTTTAAAGTTCACTTCCTGGTCTTAGGTTCCCAAGCTCATAATTACAGTTGGGAAGCAGTGGGTTCCAGCACAAAAAAAGCTCTGGCTGTGCAGTCAGGAAGCCTATATTGTTGTCAAGGTCCTGGCCATAGCTGGCTGTGCCATGAGGGATGTGGGTGTCTATTTACTGGTCAAGATTTCACCTGTAATATGAGAAGGGGCAGGGCAGAACAGCAGCATCCACATAACCCAGGAGCTTGATAGAAATGCAAATGGATGGGCCCATCCCAATTTATTGAGTTGAACTTCTGAAGATGAGATTCAGGAAACTGTTTCAACATGCTTGTTCAAGTTTGAGCATCACTGGATCAGATTAATGGCTCCTAACATTATTGTTGACTTTCATCATCACTAATTATCATCCTAGCTATGATAAAGCCATTTATTAAGCAGTTACCATGTACATTAGGACACTCATTTGAATACAATCCAAT
Organism: Eptesicus fuscus; assembly: GCF_027574615.1. Lineage (NCBI taxonomy): Eukaryota > Metazoa > Chordata > Mammalia > Chiroptera > Vespertilionidae > Eptesicus > Eptesicus fuscus. Next base: position 19,255,781 of record NC_072494.1, on the reverse strand, counting down.
GAGGTACGTGTTATTTCATCATTTCACAGATGACACAGAGAGGTTAAAAACTTGCTTAGCGTCACCCAACTTGTAAAGGCAGAGTTGGGATTTAAACTTGACCCCCAACAAGCATGCTTTTTCTAGACTGCCATGGCCTACTCGTGGTAGTCCTGTCTACCATAAGAATTTATGACAGTGTCTTTGAAACATCGTTATTTCCATTCAGGATAGGCCTGGCCAAGGGTGCTCACTTTACAGGATGTCCTCTTGGAATGTGGCTTCTTCATGCCACTCAGATAGTCACTGTCACTCAGAAGGTAGTGGATACAGCTCACCTTTCTCTCCACCACAGGAGCTCAAGTGCAAGTTGAGAGTGGTCAGAGAGTTGAGGAAAGACACATGGCCTTTTGCACACTGTTTGTCTCAGCTACATACCCGTGATCTCATTTCGTCTTCCTTACACTAGGAGATATGAATCATTATCTCTATTTTATAGATGAAGACACTAGCTAAAGAAAGGCAAAGTACCTTGTCCAAGGTCGATGTTTAGTATCAGAGATACCATGGGAACTTAACGGTTCCAACTTACAAGAAAGCCTTTAATGGAGAGAGTCATCGGAAGGGGGCCTCAGTATATGGGTGGGCTTTCCATAAGAGACTTGTTGAGAAGCACATTTCAGAGAGAATGAGTCAAACTAAGGCCAAGACATAATAATCATTGCTAACGCACTGAGCGCTGGCCACATTCAAGACGTCATTCTAAGCGCTATGAATGCTGTCTGTCTCATTTAATTGATCCTTCAGAACAATCCTTTGAGGCAACTACAATTATCATCACCATCATCTCCATTTTACAGAAGGAGAAACTGAGGCCCGGAGAGGTTAACAACACGCTGAAGTTTATGTAGTTAGTGAAAGAAGCCTAAATTCGAGCCCAGGTAGACCTACTCCAGAGCCTTTGTTATGCTGCCTCTCTTCGTCTGTTATCAGGACATAGCACACGTTGTTCTATTTAGTCTGGACTCACTGGGATTTTAGAGAAAGATTATTTAGTAAGACTGGGAAGAATTACCTCGCAGCCCTAACCGGTTTGGCTCAGTGGATAGAGCGTCGACTTGCGGACTGAAGGGTCCCAGGTTCGATTCCGGTCAAGGACATGTACCTTGGTTGCGGGCACGTGCAGGAGGCAGCTGATCGATGTTTCTCTCTCATCGATGTTTCTAACTCTCTATCCCTCTCCCTTCCTCTCTGTAAAAAATCAATAAAATATATATATTTTTTAAAAATGTGTTTTCTCTCCCCAGATTGTTTACTATTGTGTTAGTGAGCCCTATTCTGATGCGTGCAAGTTATGAATATAATTGGAGATGGGGAGTTGTGATAGCATGGTCTGGTATCAAAGGTGTTTTTAACTTGCTCTTGGCTCCTGATATTTATAATCTGGCTGAACACAAAGTGGAGTCACCAGAATTGGTAAGAAAACCATGTCTCATGATTATGCATATTTATTCATTTTGTAGCACTTGTCATTGTACCCAGTAACACAGTTGACCCTCTTAAAAATGAGATTGGAAAAATGCATTATTTTAAGTAGAAAGGAGCCTGCAGAGGAAGCTTGACTGATGTTGGCAATGTGAAAGGGACGAACAGTCAAATACAGATTATGGGCATGGGAGACAGATGGACTCGGGATCGAATCCTGGCCCGCCATTCACAGACTGAGTGACCTGGGGCAAGTTCCCTAAACTCGTGGAGCCTCCATTTCCAATTGAGGATGTTTAGTAAAAGCTCAATAAATGTTATTGGGCCTATAAATGCTATTGTTTAATAGCTGTCAGAAAGCATAAAAAAATACCCTGTCTAGAGCAGTCCAATCCCTACAGCCATTAGAGCAAAACCTGAAATGTTACTTAAATATAAACTAGGGGAAGAGAGATTTAAAAAATGTTTTAATTAAGAATCTAATTACATTTATGTCTTTATGGCTGATTTTTAAAAGTTAATTTCTTAAAAAATTTTTGGCTGAAGAGCACATTATGTGTATTGACAAACAAAACTTGGTTTCCTTTTCACTCTCTCTCAAAGCCCTTCCCCGAGGGGCTGGCCAATGGGCAACCTGGTGGTGGCAGCATCTGTGCGGAGATCCAAAGATCCTAGTGCATCTGCTGACCACGTGAGGGCACCTCGTCATTTGTGACAGTACTGAGGTTCGCACTGCAGATCTGTGGGAATGGTCTGGGAATTAATTTGGAGTTCAAACTAGCCTGTGGTTTTGCCAAGACTTTGATCCCTTCCACCATCCAAAGGAAAAGTATAATAACCAATATCTGAAATCCTTCAGTTTTCTTTTGTGCAAAAAATTGGCCTCAGAGCAAGTCAATGACATGTTAACTCACATTTGATTATCATTTCACAGTGTTTCCCAAATCTGTCTGATGTTAAGAATCCCTTTTGCAGCCCCGCCCCCGCCCCTCCCCCCCCCCCCCCCCCCAGACCTACAGAATAGAGTCTGCATGGAAGAAGGGGAGTTGGTGTCTATAACCAGCATTCCAGGCGCTCTGTTGTTACCAGTCAAGCTTGGGAAATGCTACCTGAAGGACATATTGCTATTAACTCCATTTTTCAGTGAAGGACACTGAGGCTCAGAGTGCTTAACTGGCCCCAAAGTACATGGGGAAAATAGCAGAGCCAAGAACTCCAAATGTGGTTGTGTTTCTGCTCCTGAATGGCCCCTCTCCAGACCCTGGCACAGCTCCTGCCTCCTGCAGAGCCTCCTGTCCAGTTGCAGGAAATGCTGGTGGTAGGCACACTTCCCTGTCCCGCCTGTGGTCCCCACTGCCTGCTGTTGCTGGGGTCTCTCCCCCACCCGTTCTGTGCTGGTTTCGTGGCTGCTGCCTCCCAGGGTTCTTCTCTCTCCCAGAAACTACGAAATCTTTGTTTTCTCCTTCAGATTGAAAACTGATTTCTGCCCTAGTATATTGTACTCATGCAGTGCTCACAAAAGAACCTTTGGCCTCAATTTACTTATCAGAGGCAGGATTAAAAAATGTGGATTAAGATAGAATTTTGTTGGTGGTTAACTGAACAATGTTTCCCTTTGAAGAACTTACTGATGTTTTGGCTCTAACTATTTGTGTGTTTTGTTTGTTTGTTTTTTAGTTTATATTTTATGTACAAGTACTATCATTAATGACTATGGGAATAAATTCATACATGATGATTCATTTAGCCAGGACATTAGGTAACGTATATCTATATTTCATTAACTAATTGGGGGAAATAATGTAAACAGATTATTGTTGGGGGTTGTAGGGACAGGTTTTTGTTATTGTTGTTGTTGTTAATCCTTACCCGAGGATATTTTTTCACTGAGTTTTTAGAGAGAGTGGAAGGGAGGGGGAGAGACAGAGAGAGAGAAACATCGATGTGAGTGGTTGCCTCCTGCATGTGCCCCCACCAGGGCCAGGAATTGAGCCTGCAACTGAGGTACCTGCCCTTGACTGGAGGAATCGAACCCAGGATGCTTTAGTCTGTGGGCCCGATGTTCTATCCACTGAGTCAAACTGGCTAGGGCTTATAATACCAATTTCCCTGGATAAACCAAGTTAGTAAGCATACGGTTTCTTAGAAAGCATGGAACCAGTGATAGAGATCATCTTCAACATGTTCATTCATTCAAACGTATTGCTCCCCGTATGCTCATGTTTCCCCAGAGCAACTTTCCCAGATGGGGCTGTGGCGCCATCACATGGGTAGGATGTAAGTAGGCACACGAATAAATTCTTCCACTGTGGTCTCAGCCAGGGGTATTTTAAATCCAAAGCTTCTAACTATAGTCAAACGCATCTTTGTTGGGACCATAGGGGACCCCAGAGAACCGACAAGGATATGCCTCCAGACCTTTTTGAATCCCCAGAATTTCAAACACTACCGTTGACCACAGTGCCCACAGAGAAGGCATCAAGTTAAACAGAAACATTGTGAAACCACTTATGAGGCATTTCGTGTGCAATCAGGAAGAAAGAATTGTTTTACTGAGATGGACCTTCGAGCAAGAGCAAGTAGGCTCAGCTCACTAATTACATTCATGGTTTTGGTAAGTGGGCCTTGTACCTATAACTTTACATTCATACCTCAAGCAAATACAAGCTGCTACAAGTTTTGGACATGTAGATTTGCCAGCCAAGGAAACAGAGATGTTGAATTTGAGAGAGGTCTATTGCAGTGGCCTTTAAACTTTATTACGTAGAAGAATCAGTTGGGAAACTTGTTAAAATGCAAATTCCCAGGCCAGTCTGCTTCTGCTGGCGCAGAATGGAGCCCAGGAACTTGCAGTTGAAGCAGCCCTTCTCCCTCCAGAAGACACACGGAGTTCTCCACACCTGGAGAAATACCCAGCGGTGCCTTGAAACAGCGAGTCAGGTCTATAGCTAGAGGGAAGGAAAGGAAACTAATAAAACATTCTTTAGCATTTGAGTCAGATAAAGGTAAGCTATACAGCTAAAAGGAAACAAATAGTTGGGTGATTTTCTGGAAAGTTCTGGACAAAACGTTGTCTTTGCCCGAAGCTATGCAGGTGATGCCAAGCTTTCACTATGTGGCGCAATGTTCCTGCTTCCCCTCGCAGTCGCCAGTGCAATCTATAGAGCTCTTGCCTTCTCTGTTACAGGTTTGTGCGTTATTTCTCTCCCAAGACAGATGGCCATGCAAAACGCCATTAACCACATCCAGGAGATAATACAGAACACGATAACTTTATTTAAAACGGAGAAAATTTTGACAAATGTTAATTGGACCTTAGTAGAAGAAAAAACGAAGATTAAATACAGAATTTCTGTGAGTTGATGCCTGGCTTCTTTCCCTCCCCGGGTCTGCCTCTCTTGCTTTAGTTTATTATGAAAAACTTAATTCTGCTAATAAAATGTCAGAAAACTTGGGAGGGGGTATGTTTGCTAGCTTTGCTATCTTGGTGAAAAGACTTCTTTGAACTTTGTCTTGGTGATCTAACCCATTTGGCAAATATGGGAGAATTAGTGTTTTCACCAATTGGCTGATTGAATAATCATAAATGGACTTTCAAGCTGGTGCTTCCAACCAGTTCAGGAACTGAGAGATCTCTCTCCAGATTAGTATTATAAAAAGCAAAAGAGCAGTCAAGCATAGACCATTTGGGGGAAGAATTTCACTTCTAAATCTCCCCAAATAAATAGTTACTTTGCCACAATATGCAGGAGGTTATCCACATGTACATGGTCCTTCATTTGAGCAATTCCGAATGAGTATTGAAATCTCTGAGTGACTAATCATTTTCACTTATTTTAACTTTATCTATACACAGTCTAATGCTATTCAGTTTCACCACATTTCAACTGGTGTAAAAGAGCAGGAGTCCCCAACTGATGAAGTTTTAATAGAAGAAGCCAGATTGCATGTAGCCATCATACAAATGGTTAGTATTGTTCACATAATCTGCTTTTAAGTTTGTTTTTATTCTTGCAATGCTTTTAATTTTTACTTATGGTTTACAGGTGACTAGAAAAACATTTTTTTTCATCATTTGATAGTCTATTGGTTGTTAAATTTATGCTTTATTTATGAAAGTTAAAAATAAAAATTAAAAATCTCTTTAGGCTTTAAAGTTCAAGTAACAAATCTCATTCTGTTTTTAAGTCTAGTGGATTTTTATAGTTCACTTTTTGGGGGTCTGAATGATGCGTGATTTCATTTACATATTTAGTAAAGTAAATATCCTCAAATATTTGAGTTCCTTTTATAGAAAATTCTCTCAAGTAATCATTTAATTCTTATAAATCTAATAAGTTAAAATAAATCTAGTGAATAAAAAATTCTCTTAAAATATTTCTAACTTAATATTTAAATGTTCTACTATAAACATAGGAAGATTACTAGGTAAAATCAAGTTAAATCAACTTACCAAATTACACATTTTAAATTGGGGCTACATTCTAAATAAGACAAATGTTACTCAATACTACAAGTATTTAAAATACTCATTATTTACAGAGTCTTTTTTTACTTTTATTTTAAAACGTATTATTATGAAAAATTTCTAACATATACAAAAGTAGGTATGATAGTGTCATGAACCCCCATGTACCCATCTTTAAAAACCCATCCACACAGGACCAACCCTACCCCATTCCCACCTTCATTCACTCCCCCACCTTCCACAGTATTTTGATATCATATCATTTCATCTGTAAATATTTTAGTATGTATCTCTAAATTTTAAAATCTTTTTAAAAAGTATAGTAAAAAATAATATATTGACCTAAAATTAGTAATATCTTAATAGCATCAAATATCAAGTCAATGATCAAATTTCCAATTGTCTGATAAATGTGACCAATGTGTATTTTTAGTTTATATTTTTAAATTGGATTCCAATAAAGTTCACACACTGCAAGTAATGGATATGTCCTTCTCAGAGTTGGGAAGTCTCTTATCCAGTGACTTCCTCTCATTGAATTTGGGCTGCTCTTGTCACATTGAATTTGGGCTGCTCTTGTTTTGATTAATAAAATGCGGGAAAAATGATTTGGGGAATGTTCTAAAGCCTAGGCCTTGGGAATATTTGCAGCTTCTACAATGAATACATTATGAACAATGAGTAGAAGCAATGGGTACATTTATAAGGCAAGAGTACATGATCAGCATATGAGGAAGTTTAGTGAGGAAGGAAGTAGTCCCAGGAGGTAACTTTAACCTCCAAGTTTAATATATCCATGGCAACTAAAAGGTAGGACTTCTCTCTTGACATTTTTTGGGGGTGAGGAGTGACATAAGAATACAGTCTAGTATATCTATTTTTTAGGTAAGCCTCAGGGTAGTCACACAGAAAAAAATGTAGAGTACATAAAGAGAAAGGAATGGAAGAAAACCACTACAAAAATCAATAACAAAGGGAGACAGCTTGAGAAGACAAAAGGGCTGGGCAGGAGGCTCAGTTGGTTGGAGTGTCCTCCGTAAACCGAAAGGGTTGCAGATTTGATTCCCGGGTGGGGCACATCCTACATTGCAGGTTCAATTCCTGGTCAGAGCACATACAGGAGGCAGCCAATGGATGTTTTTCTCTCTCTCCCTAAAGTTAATAAACATGTCCTCGGTAAGGATTAAGAAAAAGAAAAAAGAGAAGATAAATTTTATAATTATCTATCAATAATAACCTTACATGTAAAAGACAGAGTGGCTGAATGGATTTAAAAACAAAACAAAAAATAATATCCAACTATGTGCTGCTTTTAAGAGACTCTTTAAGCTTTAAATGCACACATAGGCTGAAAGTGAAGGATTGGAAAAAGATAATTCATGTAATGGTAACCAAAAGGGAGCAGGAGTGGCTATGCGTACATCAGACTTTAAGTCAAAATTGGTCACAAGAGAAAAAGAAGGTCACTACCATGGGAAGATGTTGGTCAAAGTGGAAACGTCCCATTATAAAATGAGTAAGTTCTGGGGAGCCTAATGTACAGTATAGTGACTACAGTTAAAAAATACTGCATCATAGCCCTAGCCGGTTTGGCTCAATGGATAGAGCGTCAGTCTGCGGACTGAAAGGACCCAGGTTCGATTCCGGCCAAGGGCACATGCCTGGGTTGCGGGCTTGATCTCCAGTAGGGGGCATGCAAGAGGCAGCCAATCAATGATTCTCTCTCATCATTGATGTTTCTATCCCTCTCTCCCTCTCCTTTCCTCTCTAAAAAAATCAATAAAACATATTTAAAAAAAATACTGCATCATATACTTGAAAGGTGCCAAGAGAGTGGATCTTACATATTCTCACTACACACAAAAAGTTGTGATTAAGTGAGGTGATAAATGTGTTCTAATCTTATTGTGGTAATTACCTTGTAATATATATGTGTTTCAAATCATCATGTACATTTAAAACTTACATAATAGTATATGTCACTTATATCTCAATAAGCCTGGGGAAAAAAAGTTTTTAAAAAAGGACAGTTTACTTTTATCTATTGGTAGTTCTTTGTGGGGTAGTTACCCTTGTATCATCTATGCTGCTGTAGAAAGATGATGCTACTAATCCTGTTTGTATTACTAAAGTAAACTCTTCGAACAGTACAAATTTTGAGTTTCCTGAAGCTAGGAACCTTTGTACCTTTTAAAACATCCCGAACAGCACTTTGCAAAAACAGAATATTTAGTAAATACTTAAATTGAATAAAAAGTATTTCCTGCTATAGCATTTTTTGGTAAAAGAATACTTTCATTGTAATGAGTTCAATAATAATAGTGAGGGCTATATAAAGATTAAGCAGAATTCACTGCACTTATGTTTTGATCCTTTGTAATTTTTATTTAAAATTGTATGTTTAGAGTAGCTTTGAAAAACAATGTCAGGATGGAATCCTTGATACAGAGGCAGCTCGAATATTAATTGGTGCAACCAAAAGCTATTGTCCCATCCAAGGAAAGTAAGTATAGTATTTATTTAACTGATATTTCTAAAATTGAATGGATTTGTGATAAGGAATGAATGAACTGAGAGTTAAATGTCCTGATTGATCAATCTAATTATCTCATCCATCTACCTGTCCATCCATCCATCCATCCATCCATCCATCCATCCATCCATGTGTCTATTTCCTGTTTGAGTTGTTTACAGTTCCCTCTCTGAAGATTGGTGACATTAGGAGATTTGGAAGGAAGATCTGACTACAATGTAATTAAATTACAGACTAGGAGAGTCACGAAAGAGCACCCAGATAGTTTCAATTACTATTATAATTATTTTGTCTTTATATCAAATTCACTAAATTGCTGGCTAGGAGAGGGAGGGAAGCCTGGAGCCTGCTATTAGACACTCCAGGAGTTGGAGCAGACTCTGGAGGAATTGACCCAGCTGATAGATGCAATTAAACCTGGTGGGAAAGGCTCAGAATCTCAGAGATACATTGATCCTGGTCACCGTACTGGCAAACAGGAGCTAATGGATGGTTCAAGACATAGCTGCAGGGCAACAATGATAGGGGATTCCATCTGGGTGACAGCTGTCAGTCTAGCAGCCTGGTAATCTAACTGGGAGATCTGGAGTCAGTTCCTAGATAAAGTTTGGGAAAGCTAGGGCCTGCAGGACCTGTAGAGGTTTGGGCTAGCAAGGCATGACAAAGGGAAGCTTGATTCCGAACCCCAAAGAATTGGTCTGGAGAAGTCTTAATTATGTTGTACTCAGGTCAGGAATGGTTCCAGGAACAGACATAGCATGAGTCTGATGCTAAGTATGTTCCTGTCCCATGACCATGAGTGGTCGGTGGATGGATACAGAGGCTCGGCCCTCAGCATGCTTAATAAACCCACATTACATGGAGTATAACTTTTCCTTTTAGATTACCCCAAGGCAGTGGTCGGCAAACTCATTAGTCAACAGAGCGGCAAACCGCGGCTCGTGAGCTGCATGTGGCTCTCGAGCTGCAGTTTGCTGACTACTGCCCCAAGGACAGCTAGCGCTTACTGTTTCTTTTAACATATGCATATGTTTCTCTCTTAGATTCATGAGTATTTATGATGTTTCAACTTATGTAAAAGCTAGAAGTTGGCTTATAAAGTTTAAAAAAATTTTAACTATCTTGGAATATCATAAAGATACGACACTTTTTATTCCATATGGGTAAGTATTGTGAACCGTTCATAGCAATATACTTGACAATCTGACCTTTTTACATCATCAGAATACATTACTTTGGTTTTTCTTATTTAAAAAACACACTGACATTATGGTCAACTGCTACTGGCTGAGTGGCGACCAAGCAGAGTGCTTGCTTGCCTTTCGCCATTGTGTTTCAGCAGATCCTGACTTCTCCAGGAGAGAGGGGCAGGAAGAAGCAGAGGATGGTCAGGTTTGGCTTCTTCAAGTTTTATCTGCCATGTCTTAGAGTCATACTTCATACCGAGTTTGCTCACATATTCTTCTGGTATTTTCCTGGGCTTAACACCAAGCTGGGGTGAGAAATACCAGACATGTGGACTAAAGCTCTCTACTTAATTTCATCTGTGCCGTAGGGTGGCTCTCTTGATGTCTGTAATTAGGAAAAACACCACATGGCACTAATCATCCTATAACCAACTTTCCAAAGTATCACAAGATACAGATTTTACTTAACTTGGGTAGACTCTTACATAAGTTGTGAACTGGTAGATTTGTCAGAGCAGGAAGACAAGGTTTTTCTACTAATAGACAATGTCAAAACAAGAAGATACTGGGAACACTGACACTACTAAATTTTGTTTGTTTGTTAATCTCACCTGAGGATATTTTTTTCTCATTGATTTTTTAGAGAGAGTGGAAGGGCGGGGGGAGAGAGAGAGACACGAGAGGAGGGGAGACTGGTTGCCTCCCAAAAGCTGGAAACAAACCTGCAACCCAGGCATGTGCCCTTGACGGGGAATTGAACCTGCGACCCTGCAGTGCACAGGCCAACGCTCTACCACTGAACCACACCGGCCTGGGTGGGTGACACTACTAAATTTAAGTGGATAACATACCTTTCATAACAAATTTGGACAATTTTTTTCATTTATTAAGTTTAAAGAGAAATATAAAAAATTAAAACCCTAAAGTCTTGACATATACACAGTTAACCTCTTTTTGTTAGGCTCCACTTTAGATGGACTGGGAAAAATTTTTTAAATACATAATGTTTATTGAATAGAATATTTTTCCTGTTCTTAATTTAATTTTTATATTTTTCTATATATATACTAGAGACCTGGTGCATGAAATTCGTGCATTTGGGGTGGGGGGTGGAGGGGTGGGGTTCCCTCAACCCGGCCTGCACCCTCTCCCTGTCCAGGAGCCCTCAGGGGATGTCCCTTAGGAGCAGACCTAAGCTGTCAGTCGGACATCCTTAGCACTGCCATGGAGGTGGGAGAGGCTCCTGCCACTGTCGCTGTGCTCACCAGCCGTGAGCCCAGCTTCTGGCTGAGCGGCGTTCCCCCTGTGAGAGCACACTGACCACCAGGGGGCAACTCCTGCGTTGAGCCTCTGGTGGTCAGTGCACATCATAGTGACTGGTTGTTCTGTAGTTGGGTCGATTTGCATATTAGCCTTTTATTATATAGAATATTTATTAATTTCAGAGAGGAAGGAAGAGGGAGAGAGAGATAAAAACATTAATGATGAGAGAGAATCATTGATCGGCTGCCTCCTGCAAGCCCCACACTGGGGATTGAGCCTACAACCTGGGCATGTGCCCTGACAGGGAATCAAACTGTGACCTCCTGGTTCATAGGCCAACGCTCAGCCACTGAGTCACCTCAACTGGACCCTGTCCTTAATTTTAAACAATGCTACTTTCTTCTCTAATTTTGTTTTCAATGTTTAAATCTTTGCACTGTTTCCTATGTACATTCACCTTGATTTTAAAAAATACTTTCTATGACTGAGATAGATTAATAAGAGCTAAAGTTTTATTTCTCCACTATGATTTTTATATATAGAAAGTATGTTTTAGATTTTTGCTTATCTATTATTTTATATTACTTATACTTTGAACTTTACATCTTGTTATACTTTGAAAGTGATCTAACATTTTACTTGATCTCTCTTTTTTTTCAGGAATAATAAATTTCTGTTATTTATATATCACATTGTATTTTCAGAAGAATTTGACTATGCAGGACATATTATATCATTAATGTACATTTATCCTATGATAATTCATTTATGTTCAGTGGCAAGAAAGTTAAATGAGACGTCTCTGATATTAGTAAACTACTATTTTGTATTTTTATATGTATTACAGTCAGCATTGAAGGTACTGCTTTAAATAGAAATATATCCTATAAAAAGAACAATTCAGATATTGTGAATTTACTTTTGAAATAACTTGATACTAGAAGCCACTTGCTCTAACAGTTGATAGAATCCTAGAATTTTAGTAATCTTTTTTAATTTTCTGGGTTTAATAATGAAATCAGTATAATAGCCACAGTTTTGGATAGCAAATATGGCAACTATCATAAAGTGAACAGACTTTCAAAGGTCAAGTGCCAAGAATTGAAAGTTCAGACAGGATGTTTCCCTCAATTTTTCTCTGTAATGATGCAAAAAATAAATGAGTAAATACAAACAAACTGGGTTTGCTAGGTCCTCATCAGGAGAACTATGTTTTACTTCAAAAGAAAAGATTGTTTTCATACTTTAGTTAATATCAATAGTATCACAATGAACCTGTTTATTGATATTTTTCATGGTTTGTTCTGGGCACTTCAGATTAATTAGAGAATTATATAGTTTGAATTAAATTATGATTTTTTATGTTGAAAATTAAAAATAATTTTTTTGGAATTCAAAATGAATAACTTAAAACCCAACTTTTGGAATATAACTCATTTGTTGAGAATGTAACTGTTAATTTTTAAGACTCCCTCCTACCCCCACATACATCATTGTATAGGTACTATAAAATGACATATGTTCTATTTGTTTTCTAAACAGATAATAATTTTGAAAAGGAAATATTTTCGTCAACATTGGAATACTCTGGAATTTTGTATCCTGCTAATCGGAATTACTGATATGTTTTGTGTATACTTTGTCAAATTGAGATCGGACAACTTGGTTCTTATTCAGTTTACAATAATATTAGGGTATATAAGAATAATTAGATTTATTCCTCTCATCAAGGTAAAACTTCACATTTTAAAATATTGGGTCTTTTTTTTCTACACTTTTTGCTAAATGTGTTCAGAAACCTCGCTGATTTATTTATATATATATTTTTATTGATTTCAGAGAGGAAGTGAGAGAGAGAGAGAGAGAGATAGAAACATCAATGATAAGAGAGAATCATTGCACGCCCCCTACTGGGGATTGAGCCCAAAACCCAGGCATGTGTCTTGACTGGGAATCAAGCTGTGACCTCCTGGTTCATAGGGCGATACTCAACCACTGAGCAACACCGGCGGGCAGAAACCTCCCTGCTTTGAAATAAATGAGGGAAGGAGCTGTCTCCTCCCCTGGAACACTCTATGGGTATCTGATTGGTTCACAGTTTCACCTCCTTCAAGTCATTGCTCAAATCTCTCCCTCTTACACAGAAGGTCTTCCCTGGCCACCGACATAAAATGGCAATGTGCCCCACCCCCTCCCTGTACTCACAGCCTCCCACCCCATCTTCCTGATCCCTCTCTACCTGCTTAAGTTTATTTTTCCCTCACAGCATTATCACCTTTTCCTGTATGTTCAATGTACTCTCTGCTAGGTAGCAGTCTTTGTTTCTGTCATTGATATAACCTTAAAATTCTTTTTTTTTTTTTATTGATTCTTTTACAGAGAGGAAGAGAGAGGGATAGAGAGTTAGAAACATCGATGAGAGAGAAACATCGATCAGCTGCCTCTTGCACACCCACTACTGGGAATGTGCCCGCAACCAAGGTACATGCCCTTGACCGGAATCGAACCTGGGACCCTTGAGTCCGCAGGCCGACGCTCTATCCACTGAGCCAAACCGGTCTCGGCTAACCTTAAAATTCTTGAATGAAGCCTAGCATATGCACATAGTGAGTACTGAATAAAGATTTGTGGAGCATGCTTTTCCTGGTCACGTTTTCAGGTCTCCCCCTCTCCATTATTGCAGATATTAATCCCACCGCTGATCAACATCGCGGATGTGCAGATCAAGAGGCGCCTTAGCTTGATGTACAGTATCACCAAAGGCTATGTCAAAAGTCAAGAGGATGCCAAATTTTTGATAAAACAGATTTCTGGCCGAGAATCAATATATCAGGTAAGAGACTAGCACTGGATCTATGGGAAAAAAAAACACGACAAAACCCAAACAACGAAACCTAACTGCTTATGTGTTCAAGAAACCAGGCAGTGGCTACTCACCGTTAGAGAAGTCACACTGTGTCCAGGCTTTCACGATTATATTCTCTTTGTAGGCAGAATTGGTTCCGACACGCTCTTTTCAGGGTCGTTCTGCAGCCATCTTACAGTTGACTGTGGGCCCTGTTTGGTGTGAAGGGGGCTGGACCACAGTATGTGGCTGCCCAGTAGTTTGACATCTTCCCAATATTGATGCAATGTTATCAGGAGAGGAGAAAAACCTAATAAAAATTGTACACTTTACTCTTATATTCAAAATGAGGGATTTATTACATTTGTTTTTCTAAAACCAACACAACAACAGCATATTTTCACGATTGACACTGATTAAACTCGAGATAACCAACAGCTGCGCTCCGTAACTAGCACCATGCCAGCATTGCGTGGGTGCAGAATTTCAGTCACCTGTGCCTGGCAGTCTGAGGAAACTTCAGTTGTTAGGTCACAGGGGTTTGGGTGTGGCCAAGTGCAAGCTCCAGAAAGACTCAAAGCCAGGGAGTAGTCCCATGAAGAGTGCTGGCTGGGACATTTGACAAACACCTATTGTATGATTGAACAGAGATCGGTGACCCCGGAGTGGAGCTGTGTCAGGAATTATCAGTAGGAAGCATGAACTAATTGACAGCTTATTCTTCTCATTATTCCACTGTTTTTGTGCTCCCAATAGACTGGCTCCCCAAATAACTGCTCAGTTGACTCTCCCCTAGTGAGGGTCTATCTCTGAGAATTCTCCTGGGTGCGTGTGCGGTGCACAATAGTCTTTGCTGAGAAATACTAGTTAGGCAAGCACAACATTCATTGTAACATGAGCGTAAGCGAGGGGAAGGCAGCAGAATCGCACAGAGGGCAGAACTGAGCCAAATATCTCCCCCAAATCATAAACCGAGTGAGATTTTGACTACTGTACTTCCCCCCTCAGATTTTAAAGTTAGAAATGCACTTGGTATAATAAGAAATTAATGTTTTTTCTAACTTCTTACAGAAATTATATGAAATTTTAGAAACCAACAAACGAGATGCTGTCAAAGAACTAGGTAGGTCATTGGAGTATCTGATTTATTGTGTGTTACGTGCCACTGAGTTGGCTTCAACTCCTGGTGACCCTACAAATGAGTGATGTCCATAATGTCCCATCCTCAACAACCCTGCTTACCTCCTGTAGATTCATGCCTATGGTTTCTTTTATGGAGTCAATCTAGCTGGTATTTGGTCTTCCTCTTTGTTGCTGCCTTCTGTTTTTCCCAGCATTAATTACTGTCTTTCCCAAAGAACCCTGCCTTCTCATGATGTGCCCGAAGTAGGACAGCTTCAGTTCTGTCATTTTTGCCTCCAGCGATGTTTCAGGCTTAATTTGCTTTAGGACCCACCATCCCATAATTTAACCAAATGAAGACAAATTCATGCTTTCAATTCTGCAATCACCCATTTACTTATCCAACAACACTTACTGAACACATGTAATGGGCCAGGTATGCAAGCAGTGCAGATATGCATATATGAGTTGATAACTGCAGAAAGTTAGAGGAGTTCTATTATTTGCTGTGGGAGCCTAGAGGAAAGAATCAGATTAAGGATCAGATTCCTTAAGGTTGTAAGAAAAGGACATTTGAAAATTACCTTTGTTCGACAGAGGGTGTTTTGCTTAGTTTTACTTTGTTTGCAAGGCTACTCAGGAGTGTGAGACCGCACGGGGTGCCACTTCTTGTGCATCTGTGGTCACGCTGCTTGAATTGAAGCACACGGCGAGGATTCTATACAAAGCTTCCTGGGTCTGCTTTCCTCCTGAGAGGGCTGTGGACCAGGCTTCCGGTGTGTGAAAAGTAGAGAGCTGGTAGCCTGGAAAATTGTAGGCCCCTAATACATGGAAGTTATTATAAAAGAAAACAAGTAAAACCACTTTGCATTTATAATCACAGTGTAAGATGCCATGTGGACTTATAAGGATCAGACTTTCCAAATCAAAATAGAAAGAATGTGGTCTAATGACTGAAATTTGAACTTCGGAGACAATAGGTCAGAATATTTGGGCACTGTCTCAGCAAATCCATGGCCCATTGTTGCCATTTACATGTAGATAGATTTTTACTTCTGTGCTTTGAAAGATTAGGGACCTAGGAGCTGCTGTCTTACATTATGTTTTAGGTTAGTACGGAATATTATAAAGTTTCCTTGATTCAGTCCTATAAAAGGGAGTGCCTGTTCCCATATGATTACTGCAATGGATTGTTGAATACTAATTATGCCAGGAACTGTGTTCGCAGCTTTATATACGTTATCTCATTTGACGCTTATAATTATTCTATGAGGCAAATACTATTGTCATCTTCATGGATAGCTGGTGAAACTGAGGCTTAGTTAACTTGCCTGGTAAGTGGTGAGCTAGACCTCAGGCCCAGGTGTGTCTGACACTAGAACCTGCTCTTGATCATCGTATCCTTCATTTAACTGCTCTTCTCATTTTAGTTAGAAAAATGACTCGAGTACCTCCCAGGTGTCAGGCATTGCGCTGGATCTTAGGATTACAAAGATGGAGCAGATACAGTTTTAACCTTGACTCCCAGTCCCGTCCATACTTCCTCATGTTCATGAAAGAAGAAAAAAAAAAGGGATTTGATCTCAGAAAGACTCACCAGCCAAAGTCCAGGGGCTCTTTGATCTCAAGTCATTTATTCAGCTAGCCAACAAATGTGTAATTTATATAAAATTATCCATGAGACAGGTGAAAATAATAATACTGCAATGGAACGAGTTTCATAATGGACCAGATAGGAGTGCCATGGGGATAGGCAGCATGAGTGACTTTTCTCCTCGCCAGTGGGGAAAGCCGTTTTCAGTTTTCTCACCCATAAAATGGAGATGAAAATAACTCTGGTTCTACCAGCATCACCAGTTCTGTCTGAGATAGGAACAAAAAGGCTATTGAGTAAATACTTTGGAAATCACAAACTATTATACAAATACTAGAGGACCATTGCACGAAGATTCCTGCAATAGGCCTTCCTTCTCCTGGCTGCCGGCACCAGTTTTCCTCTGGCACCCCGGACCCAGGCCTTGGCTCGCTGCCTTCCATCTTCGCTCTGGCCGGAGCCTTCAGTCTTCACTCCAGCCGGAGCGCCACTCCTGTAGCTCCCTCCGCCCCCCATCCTCCCTCATACCAGGCATCTCGTCCTGCCCGGCCGCTCCGGGCCTGCATGCATGCTATCCAGAGGACTGGAGCGGCTGGGGGGTGGGGTTGCCTCCATCTTTGTTGAGTTAATTTGCATACTCCTGATTGCTGTCGCAAAGTGATGGTCAATTTGCATATTTCTCTTTTATTAGTATATATTAGTCATTGCAGTTATTGCATTGTTTGCTTACTGAGAGGTTTATTCGCATCAGGACTCATAGAGCATGAGGGTCGTGATGTGGTCATCGCTTTGAAGACCAGGCAGGCAATCCAGACCGTGATTGCCAAATCTCTGAAACACCTCACCTTCCTTTGCTCCAGAGGCATTATTGATAAGCACGAGGGCATCGAGATGAATAAGGTAACAAAGCAATTTTTATGTTGCTTGATTCCATTAGCCTGACACCTCTGTAACTTCATTTATTTGTTTGTTTGTTTGTTTTCAATCCTCACCCAAGGATATTTTTCTATTGATTTTTATTTATTTATTTATTTTATTTTTTAAAATATATTTTATTGATTTATTACAGTGAGGAAGAGAGAGGGATAGAGAGTTAGAAACATCGATGAGAGAGAAGCATCGACCAGCTGCCTCTAGCACACCCCCTACTGGGGATGTGCCCGCAACCAAGGTACATGCCCTTGACCAAAACCGAACCTGGGACCCTTCAGTCCGCAGGCCGACGCTCTATCCACTGAGCCAAACCGGTTTCGGCTTTCTATTGATTTTTAGAGAGAGTGGAAGGACTACTTTAGAGTATTCTTCAAATTACACCTCTACACGCATTGTGTTTTTTATTTTTTTCATTTATCACTTTGAAGACTATACAGGATTCAATTGAATGCTTGATACCCATAGATAAATGCTAACCCTTATGAGGAGACAGACTTATTTTTTCCTGTCAATTTGTTTAGAAAGGTAATGGGTAAACAATCATTCCATAGTTACTAACTGAATGCCTGCTAATTGTCAAATTGTCAGCCAAAGAGATATAATTTTCAATCCTAGGTCAGTCTATTCAATTTAATTAAGTAAATATATAATATACATTGGATACTTACTATGTGTTATGGACTCTTGAGGAGATGGGGATAATTAATGGATACAACACTGTCTCCTAAGGTCCATGGGCTCTTCCTCATTCTTTCACTTAGTCACTTGTTCATCCAATCAACAAAAGTGACATAATATGGAGGGCGAAACACGTAAGTACAAATACTATGACTACAATGCAATGAGTTCCATAAGGGAGACCTGTAGATGCCTTGGGAATAAGACAGATAAATGGTTATCTCTTATCTGGTGGGGGAAGCCAGAGAGGGCTTCTCAGGGTCCACAAAACTGGAGTGGTATCCTCTCAAATTAGAAGGGTTTAGAGAAGCAAATCATACACATGAAAATAATGGAGAGAACATGGCATTAAGTCATACAGTAATCAACCTTGAAGTTTAGATAATTTAAGATTAAGGCAGAGTAGAATATAAGTGTTAACTGGATTACAAGAATGATAAATTGAATATGAGATAATATGTCAGTGAAAATAATAATGAGGGGAGAATAGGGACAAAAAAGTTAGAGGACAATTTAAATATGGCGAGAGAAGCTCTGAGTCAAAAATCAAGGTTAAATTTACATAACAGTTGTTTGTTTAGATTTCCTCAGTTTTAACCTAATGTATCTTTTCTGTTATAGGATCTGATCACCCTTGTTCTGTTTGTTTGTTTTTAGGTACTTCTTTCAAAAATAAAAGCACTGAATAACTTTCCAATGGCAATCCCGCCCCCTACTCCTGACAAATATCTTCATAATATTGTTTGGCTGGAAAATAAAGATGTTCTCATTGAGTTCTTCAAGGTAAAGATTCTGTCTTCTATTCTGGCTCAGGTTTGATAATTATTTTTAGTTTTTCCCACTCCCTAATATAAGATTAACAACCACAAAATTTAAAGCAAGACTCCTGTAATGGCCAATAAAGGGTAAGTCAAATGGAGGCCCAGCAAAACCTAGAAGAGTAGATTTCATTTTAAGCCTAAAAAGCAATGATTGTTTTCTCACAATGGATTATCTGCTCAGGATGAGCTCTGTTACCTGATTGTTACCAATCCCATCTTATTTTACGTTGTAGAGTCTGGACTTCCAGATGACCACTCTGGAAAAGACTTTTTAGAGCAAGGTCCTCAAATTTAAATGACTATACAGGTCAGGAAGATAATATAAAAATAAAACTAGCCCAGCCGGTATGGCTCAGTGGTTGAGCGTTGACCTATGAACGGTCACGGTTCGATTCCCAGTCAGGGCATATGTCCATCCCCAGTAGGGGGCATGTAGGAGGCAGCTGATCAATGATTCTCTCTCATCCTTGATATTTCTATCTCTCTCTCCTCCCTTCCTCTCTGAAATAATTAAAAATTAAAAAAGAAAGAAAGAAAGAAAGAAAGAAAGAAAGAAAGAAAGAAAGAAAGAAAGAAAGAAAGAAAACCAGCTGGGCGTAGTGTAATAGGGAATAGTGAGGACTGTGGTATATTCCAGAGTTCGTGTGTTGTCTAAAGTCAACTGAGTGTTGCTATAGGAATTGGGGCTCTTCCAACTAATATTTATCAAATATCCTCTATGTGCCAGAATAAATTCTAGGTTTGGGGATATGGCAGTGAACAAAATAAATGAAGTCCCTGCTTTTATGGAACCTTAGTTTTTCAAAAATCCAATTTTAAGATAAAGTTAGAATTTGGTTCTTTATAGATTATAATTTTCACAAGTATAATTATAACTGATATCCAACAGTGAATGGGGGAGCAATGGGGAAAATGGTGAGAAGAAAATTCCATAAATTAATGATTCACAGACACTGAGGTGAATCTATGAGCAGGACACAATCTTCCTCTCCCCCAGCCTAGGCAAAGCTGTTGGGCTTTCTCTGTCCCCTTCAGATACCTCTCACTCTTTAAGTGGTCCTTTTCCTTAGTGTGCTGGCTCTTGATAGCCACTTAAATATGATTTCAACAGGATAAAAATGGTAATGAGTTGGGAGCACAGGGGTGTTATTCTCATTAAAAACAGCCCAGGGATTGTGTGGATGACTGACAACCACAGAGAAAACAAACACAAACACCCCTTAATGAAGACTCTAAATTCAATCTTGGTCTCCATCACAGTCCCGATAGTTAATTTTCACCACTCCTCCCTTCTTCCATCCTCCAGCAGGTGTGGTTTACTAAAAGCCCATACTCTATAAAGGTAATCCAGAAGACAGTGGTAGAAAAACAAGGTATGAATAATCCATACTCTGGGTAATTGGCTTTAGGTGAACTTTTTAAAAAAAATCGTTAAGTCATCCATGCTTATTTTCAGATAATCCAGAAGTAAACTGAAAAGAGAGGACTGTTCACTCTTCCATCCCACACTTAGTGATAACCACTATGAATGACTTGGAAATACGTTTCTCACACATCTTTGTAAAATGCAAATCTGTCACCATAATTCTCCTGTTACAAACCCTTCAGTCGTTTCCCCCTGATTTTGGAAAAAAAAACCAGACTCTTTAATGGGCCTTCCAGATCCTGCAAGACCTGGCTCTGGCCCAGCTCCCAGTCCTGCCTCCCCCAGGCTGCATCATGACTTTCCATGGGCCCTGCACTCCTTTGCCTCAGTGGGTCTCTTCCTCCATAAAAAAGTTACAAAAATTATACTTTCTGACTGTATTCAGATGAAGATGACTGTATTAGTACTAACTAGTACTAACTGTTTTAGTATTAAAACATTCTCTTCTACCTAAAAGTTCTTTCATTCCTTCTGATTTTATTTTATTTTATTTATTTATTTATTTTTTAAAATATATTTTTTACTGATTTTTTACAGAGAGGAAGGGAGAGGGATAGAGAGCTAGAAACATCGATGAGAGAGAATCATCGATCAGCTGCCTCCTGCACACCCCCTACCAGGGATGTGCCCGCAGCCAATGTACATGCCCTTGACCGGAATCGAACCTGGGACCTTTCAGTCCGCAGACCGACGCTCTATCCACTGAGCCAAACCGGTTTCGGCGATTTTTTACAGAGCCTTCTGATTTTAAAAGAAACTAAAATATTGCTGAGTCCCTAAAACGATTGTGAACCCTAGTCTCTGTGCCTCTTGAGGCCTAATGGATACTGAGTCCAGGTGTCCACTGCGCCCTGCCTGAGACATTCCGTTTGCTTCTGGTCTCTTCGTATACTGAACCCTCTGCCCGAATGGTCTTCGGCTCGCCGAGTGTTGGCCCTGTGTAACTCTTCCATCAGGTCTCAGCTTAGCTGTTCTTTCCTCTGTAAAGTCTTCCCTGGACACTCAAAGACACAGTCCTGTGGCCTTTCTGGATTTTTTCAGGATGTCCTGTCTCTGTCTTCTTATCACACTTTATTGTAAACGTCTACCCAACCTCGAATTTATTGGGTGTTAATATCAGTCACTGTGCTGATTACTAATCACAAAGTCTATGGTTTGCTTGCTTCTCTTTTTCTAAAGGTTAATGAATGTCAGCACATTATAATTCATTAACAAACCAAATAATACAGTTAGTGGTTTTATGCTACTTGAAAGCCATTTTTGCTTTAAAATATTTCTACTTAGGAAAGTAGACTGTGAAGCTTTTGTGTTGACTTTTTCTTTTCTTTTTTACTTCAGGAACGAGCCAAACTTGCCTATTTTGACTATGGAGATGTCATTTGTAAAGAAGGTGAAATGCCACAAGGAATCTATCTAATTATTTCAGGAATGGCAATTGTAAGGGACTACTTCTTTTTTTATTTAAAATGTATTTGAAATAATGTAATTATAGCATATGGAGAAATTTAGGAATCAAGAAAGTTTCAAAATTTTAACATAATCTCTTTTCCAAATGAAACCATTTCTCCCAGTGTGAGTACCACAACTGAGAGATAATACTAATGCCTAACATCTGAAAGGTGCTTCTCATTTTACAAATTGTTTTCATAGCCGTTACTTATTCCTCACAACAATCCTGGGAGGAAGCAGTCTTTTCCATGATGTTCGATTAAGGAACCCAGTACTCGGAGTGGTTGAGTTTCTCACCTAAAGAAAATGAGAGTCAGGATTAAGGAAATGGACCACAATGTCACATCCCCTTGGAGGTCAAATAGGACGAGAATAGAAAATAAAATTTTTCATCTGGCCAATAGGAGGCTTTGGTGACCAAAGAAAAAGAAAGATGTCAGTGGAGTGATGGGGACAGGAATGCTTTAGAATCCAAATACTACTAGCTGAATGCATGGGTGATCCCTAGCTCCTGACCCCAACAATTCCCAGATCCTAGATGACAGTCACATCTCTTTGAATGACTCTACTTCCTTTTCTACTTTTGTGGGCTTATGTGATTATGCTGGGCTCACCAGGACAATCCAAAATCATCTCTATGATCAGGTGGTTAGTAATTTTACCTCCATTTCCAAAATCCCTTCACAGCGATACCTAGATTCAAGTATAATTGGCTTTTCAGAATTCTGCCTGCCACAGATGCTATCTTCTTTTCTTGGTTTGCAAAGAGCAGGGACATTGCTCATTGCTCAAATGGCCTTTGAACTGCACTCAAAATTAAGTTTAAAAAATGTCCAAGTCCTTTGGAAGCATGAATGCCTCCAAAGTCTGAATGGGGATCACGAAGAGAGGGTACAGTTGTCACATCAACCTCTTCAGTGATCCTTGGTTTCCTATTTTCTGTGTCCGGAACAATAACCTTTGTCTTTGATATTTACAGCTAAACTTTCTGGGAAATTCTGTAAACCTTCTGATTGATTCCTGCAGCTTCCTCACGAAGTCTGATGCCTTTCTTCTTCCCCCATTCGTGCCTACCAGTTCTTTTTGTGGGGGGAACTCAACCATCTTGTGTTCACCCTAAAAACGTCTTCTTCTGCTGTTTCCTGGTAGCTATTCTTAAGCACCTTAAAGGGAGGCAGGCTTTTACTGAACTCGTGGCTTGGTTCGGAGGTGAATTAATTCAGATGTCCGATTTATGCATTTATGGAATCAAAAGATGTGCTTGTTTTTTTTTCACGTGTGGCACTGACTTATTCCAATAAGAATATCTAATGGACTCAGAGGGAATGACATTAGTTGCAGATGGCAATAACTACTTCGTGTAAGATTTTACATAAGGAAGGTTTATAAGGAGAAAGTTGTAAAGCTAAAGATAGGAAACAATCCATGCCTCAGAGAGTTGAAATGTGAAAGAAACCGTGATTTTTGTGAAGCTCAATTCACACCTGAGAGGATTCATGTAAAGCACCTTTACCTTCCATCGTAATGAATGCAAGAAAGTGGGAACCCATGGTCTGGCCAAGGGTTTCTAACTTGGTATCTCCCTTTGCAGCTGCATAGTTCACCTCCTACCTTTGGAATCGACAGTGACCATGGGATTAATAGAGGGTCCCAAACCATGTTTACAGAGTACTGTACTTGTGGGGACATAATTGGAGAGTTGAGCTGTCTGCTTAAGCGTGAAATTGAATATACCGCCATCTGTGAAACTATTTTACAGGTAAGGCCCTGGTTCTGTCTACATTGTGGGTTATTCATGAATTCTTTCTCAAGTAAATGACGAATGCCAGCATGTTTGCTTCCTTGGCATTCTGATATATTATTTAGTCCCTCAACCAGCAACTGGGAAGGCACATTTACCATCTGAACTCCTGGCTGTGGCATCTGGAGCGCGGTATTTTTAGCCTCTGTGAGTCTTTGTGTCCTCGTTCATTAAAAGAGAGAATATCTAACTTTTGATATTACGAAGATTGGGAAAACACCTATGTGAAGTGCCTGGCATGTATAGGCCATCATACGAAAGCAGTGTTTTCAAAGAATGCTTGTTCTGACTCTCCCTTTCTTTCATTTTTCACTTGCTATGTAGGAAGTTATCTATTCAACAAATAAGTAGCCTAGGATTCTACTAGCTGTGAGGGGCGGGAGGGGGGGGGGGAGGGCAAATAGAAGAGAGCCAAAGTTTCTGCTTACACAGAATTCTCAAGCTTTTGGGACTCTTCGATGCAACCGAGAGGGACCAGTCTCAGGGGTGTGTGGCACAGAGGGAGCATTGCTGTATCAGTTTCATACCATTTCATTTCTGGAAGGGGATAGGAGGCATGAATTTAGTCACAAAGCTGAATTGAACTCATTGAAGTTCATGTAGCATGAATTCTGGAAGCGCAGTCTTCCTTATGCAGGTAAGCATTTCGCCTCTGGAAACGAAGATTGTACATGAGCCCACTTTATCTACTGTGGCAATAAAAATAGGTAACTTATGTGGCTTAGTTCCTGAATCCTGGGCTCATAAGCCATATCCTTATCTTAGCTATTGACTGGTATGGATTTTCCTGGCCTACTAGTAGGTCTATAGCTTTAATTGGACTGTAAATTGTACTGCCTTATACATAAAGAACAACCTCTCCGACAATACAGTGCTTTTAAATGGCAGAGTTTGATGAAAGTGACGGGCATATTGTTTTCTGATGGTCTTGTACAAATTGAGCTTGCTGCATGACACCTTTCATTTCAGGCCTGCTTTATCTCCCTGGAGGATTTATATGAGGGCTTTGATGTCTTCTGGCCATCCCTGGAATACAAAATATGGTTAAAGCTTGCTCTTAGCACCGCCTATCAGTATTTTGAATCAGCTCTTGTCGATGAGGTAAGTGACACGATTAAAACATAAGTGAACTTTCATTTACTGTATTTTTTACAAAATGCGCTTCATATTTTTGTGACAAAGACAGAAAGGGCAATTGTGTCTGATCTTCTAAAGAAAAATCTCTCTTCTGGAGATTCCAGAATTTATCTTAATTAAATGTACTGGGGTGACATTCATTAATAAAATTCTGTAAGTTTCAAGAGTACAAGTTTAGATTCCAGAATTTTAACAATTCTCAGGTTGCAAAAGTCCAGATATTTGTTAATTTTCTTACATTTTTGGTGCCTCAGCGATTAAGTGTTTAAGTGTTTGTCTCTTTCTGATAGTTCATTATTGGTGTATAAAAATGCCACCGATTTCTGGATATTGATTTTGTATCCTGTTACTTTGCTGAATTCATTTATTAGATCTAGTAGTTTTTGGGTGGAGTCTTTAATGTTTTCTATGTACAATATCATGTCATCTGTGAATAATGAATTTTACTTCTTCTTTCCAATTTGGATGCCTTTGATTTGTCTGATCACTGTGACTAGAACTTCCAGAACTGTGTTGAATAAGAGTGGTGAAAGTGGACATCCCTGTCTAGTTCCTGATCTTCAGGGAAATGCTTTTAGTTTTTGTCCATTGAGTATGATGTTGGCAGAAGTTTTTTCATTTATGGCCTTTAATATGTTGAGGTATGAGCCCTCTACTTTCACTTTTCTGAGAGTTTTAATCATCAATCAGTGCTGGATTTTACTGAGTGTGTTGTTAAAAGAGCCTGGAAGTCTTGGCTCCTCTTGCAGTTTTTGGAAGCTTAAGGATATGTGTTCTTTGAATGTTTGGCAAAAGTTGCCTGTGAAGCTATCTGGTCTAAGACTTTTGTTTGCTGGAAGTCTTTTTATTACTGCTTCGATTTCATTAATAGTTTTTGGTCTATTCAGGTTTTCTGTTTCTTCCTGATTCAGTTTTGAAAGATTGTATGTTTCTAGAAATTTGTCCATTTCATCCAGGTTGTCCAATTTGTTGGCCTATAATTATTGACAATATTTCCTTGCAATCCTTTGTATTTATGTGATGTCAGTTGTTACTTATCCTCCTTCATTTCTGAATTTATTTGGATCTTCTTTGTTTCTGGATGAGTCTGGTAAAAGGTTCATCAATCTTGTTTATTTTTTCAAAGAGCCATTCTTGCTTTCATTGATCTTTTATATTGTTTTTTAGTTTCTCTGACATTTATTTATGCTTTGATATCTTTATTATTTCATTCCTTCTATTTACTCTGGGCTTTTCCTATTGTTCTTTTTCTAGTTCTTTTAGTTGTAGGGTTATTGTTTTTTTGAGATTTTTCTTGTTTCTTGAAGTAGACCTGTAATGCTATAATTTTGGGTTGCTGTTTGTTCATTTTAATTTGTTTCCAGGTAGTTTTTGCTTTCTTCCTGATCTCATTGGTAACACATTCATTGTTTCATAGCATGCTATTTAGCTTCCATGTGTTTGAATGTTTTTGAGGTGTTTTTTTTTTATTGTGGTTGATTTTTAGTTTCATGCCATTGTGATCTGAGAAGATCCTTGGTATGATTTCAATCTTGAACTTGTTAAGACTTATTTTGTGTCCTAATATGTGATCTAGCTTTTAGAATATCCCATGTGCACTTGAGAAGAATGTATATTCTGCTGCTTTGGGATGAAATATTCTATAAATATCAAATCCATCTGATCTACTGTGTTGTTTAAGACTGCTGTCTCCTTTTTGATTTTTTGTGTGGAAGATCTATTCATTGATGACAGTGGGGTGTTAGAGTCCCATATTATGACTGTACTAGAGGCCCAGTGCATGATTGAATCATGCACGTGTAGGGTCCCCTACACGCTTTCACTTTTCGCGGTGGAGCTGGGTGCCTGTCCGCTGGTGCCAGAGCAGACAGGCACCCAGCTCCCCCACTTTTGATGGTCTGCGGCTGCTGAGGGGGGCTGCCGTGGACACCTGGCTACCCTGCCGTTGAGAGGCGCAGCTGGGTGTCCGCGGCAGGCCCCCTCAGCGGCCACGGATCTGGCCGTTGAGAGGCACAGGGGGCGGGAGTCCCGCCCCCTGTGCCTCTCAACAGCAGGGTAGCCCTCCTCAGTGGCAGCGGATCCGTGCCTCTCAATGGCCAGATAGGCCACCCCGAGTCGCGCCCCCCAATCGTGGGCGTAGCGGAGTGATGGTAATTTACATGTTACTCTATTATTAGATAGGATTGTTGTTGAATTTTCTTTTTGATACGTTGTGTCATTGTGTATGACCTTGTGTATGACTTATAGAAAATTGTAATTTTATTGTAGGACATAACGTTCGAGAGGTGTGTGGCATTCAATGTGGCATATGTAGAGACTTTATCAAGCTGTAATGAGATGACTATTGACTGGGCGACCATGAAGTTGGTGATTGTCGTATATGGCAGTGTGATTGATACAAAGACAGAGGCACCATACCTTGCACCTTGCATCTTATCTAAAACCTGTGAGCAGGTAAGGAGGATCATTTCTAGAGTCATTTACATTACACAGTGCTGCATAAGTGGCTTTAATACTCAACTGACCACCTTAAAAATAAATTTAACCTGGAAAGATTCTGCAGGTCTCACCTGCCCTTAACAAAATGGTCAAAACGTACCCAGGATTTCTGTGTACTGCATGCAGGTTGTGCCCTGCACAAGGGTGTGATTGAGGGGCAAGAGCTGGGGTCAGCCTACTCTCTGCTCACCATGCTGTTTGCCCTGGTGTGGGACTGTATCTCCCCAGAAAAAGGAATAGGGTGGGGCAGGGTTTCAGGGAATCACCAGGGCTGAGCAAACAGAAATGGCTGCCAGTCATCCCTGCAACCAGGGAGGTCCCAGCATAGGAACAATGACCCCTGCGAGCACCTCTGTCTGGAAGAAAGCCGCCCCCGAGTTCCTGCCCCAATGCCAGACAGTCCAGTTTCTCCTAGTATGTGTCTGGGTCCCCCAGAGCCTCACCCAGCACTGGAGCTCAGAGGAAGTGGGAGCTTTTAAGTTAAGTTCATGGTGCTGGCCTTTTAAGAGGAGCAGCTGGGTCTCCAGCAGCCTTTGTGTCACTGAGCCCCAATCCCCACTGGATTCTACAGCCCATAGGACTTCTTTCCCCAGCTCTGGGACCCCGGGCTGGACATCTGGTGTGGAGCTGGGACCCCTTGTTCCTCATGGGCGGCCTCCACAGAGGCTATCTCCCTCCCAATTAAAAAAGTGGCATGTGGGTGCTGGACCTGCCGTTCCAGGCCTCCGCACTTCCTACCAGTCTCAGTGTGCTTTCTTCTCTAGTTGTAGGCCTTCCATTCAGCCAGCTTTCCGGCAGTTCTGGATGATGGTTGTTCTGTATTTTAGTTGTAATTTTGATGTGGTTGTGGGAGGCAGCGAGTACAGGCATTTGCCTATGCCGCCATTTTGGTTCTCCCTAGAAATGATAGTTATTGTTACTTTTCCAATACTTGCATTCTGGGAGGGCAGATTTTGTGGGCAAAAACTCTAAGAAAAGTCCATCCTGCCATGTGGGAAGGCTGGGTCCTGAGCCCTTGAATTTCAAAGGGGGAGTAAAAGTAACTCGGTGGATTATGGATTTTCTGTTTTAAGCTGAGTATTTCCAGTCCAGTTACAAGTAAAGTGCAGAAAATTCCTTTTGGATGTCTATAAATATGCAAAAAATAATTTGCTGGTACAAGGCTTTTTGAAGCAACATTAAAGAGGATTTAAAATGAGAAAGATAGAGTGTTGGTTGGAGGCCCAGTTCTAGGTTTTGTCTTATTTCTAATATTCTTGGGAAAGTTTAGGAAGCAGCCAGCTTAGAAATCAAAGAATGCTCCTTTGACTAATTTGCACTTTTCTCCTTTAGGTTCAGGGAACTTCAGATTTAAGCAAGCTACTGATTATCCAAGCAACTGAGCCTGACAAAATTTCCAGTGACGCCAAGGTCACAGGTAAGGGGTATGCCTTTAGTGGTAGGACAACCATTGGGAAGGAATTTTGATAAAACTAATTTAATTGGAAGAAAATGATTTGAGGGTATTGTGTGGGGTTATCATCAACGCCCATTCTTGGGCCCACCCTGACAGCCACATTGCTTCTGGGAGGGCACGTATCAGAGACTTCTAGATGCTGAAATCAGGTGGCTCCTTCTGCTCTATGACCTTCCCTTCAAACCCTTGCTAGGTATGGGGAGCAGCTTTTATGTTTTACCCTCTGCCCTGGGAAGCTGGAGCCACAGAGCACCGTTGGGGAAGAGTGGGCATGGGGAGGGTTTCAGACTCTCAGTGGGCCCTGGTGTGGCGAGCTGGTTTCCCCCCAACAACCTAAAGGAATCTGGAACCCTATCCATCCCCATTGAGAACTCCAAACCATGGTCACTGCCACAACTCAGATGACTTGCTTTGAGGTGTACTTTGGTAGTCACTAAGTAACCATAGTCACTGAATGTATATTAGCACCCAATTTTATGTATCCTGGTGCTAAGCCGTAAACAAAGACTAGATAGGAAGGCCTTGCTCTACTCTAGAGAAAATACATTCAAGGTATTTCATTCAATGCTCAGCATCACCCCTTACAGAGCCCCATAATCATTCTCCCAGCTGCCCCAGCTTGAAAAAAGTCCTCCTTAATTTACTCCTCTACTTAGCACCATTTCCAGTGTTCACAATTTATGTGACCTGCTAACTTAGACATGATGCAATTGTTAATGAATTGTTAATTGGGGGGTGGGCAGTATATATGACTTCAAATTGTGTGCCTAAAGTGACATTTTATTAGTTTATATCTCATTATTTTCCATTTGCAAAATTCTTATAAAATGCAACCCCAATGTGTGCTGGTCACTATGCCAAACAAGGCGTCTACCCCTGTGGGGGGGGGGGAGACAGACATTCAATATGTAATTTCACTTTTCCTTTAGAAGCAAGTTCAACTCAGACATTCTTAGGGCTCACCTTCCATGCCCTGTTTTGGGGTTATATGCAGCATCTGATTTTGGGAGCTCCCTCTGCTCCTGGGCCTCCTGCCCGCACTGGCTTACACCGAGATGACCATTACTGCACCCTCCAGTCTCTTTAGCTCAGCTGCTCCACATTACTCGTGGGACACAGCAGTGTATGGCAAGCCTCAGGACACCCTGAGGGCTGTTGAGTCAGAGATCCTACGTGGAAGTAGGTCCCTATCCTTCTGGGGCCTGCAGGCCTCTCTCCTTCCTTGAATGATTCCAGAGATACTGAGGGAAATATATCACTCTGTATTCCCCAATGAGTTTGGGACAGAAGTCACATATGCTAGGCCCGTGGACTGATGCAGCCAGTACACTGGATTTGACCCGCACATGTTTTTTTTACAATTTTAAACAAGTATAAACATCCAGGAATTTCACATTAAAAAAAAAATTCAGATTTTGAGCTTCTCTTGAAAATATCAGAACACCTGCCAACACTCAGTCCTCATTCCTGTATGTGGCAACAATGAGATAGAGCTGAGTACCAGCTGGCTCCCATTGGGGAAGCAGGTGTTGTCCACACCGCTCCCTCTTGTCTTATATCCAGCCCACTTTAATCACGTGTATGACCTGCCTGCTGTCATTTGAGTTTCTCAGTCCCCTATTGGACTTTTGGGAGCCTATTAACAAATCTCCCCGTGGGAAGAAAGTTAAGGGCCCATTTAAAAGGGAAGGGAAAGGGAGACCTACAGGGAGAAAGCTAATTGATATTTTAAAATATTCTTCTGCTACTTTTATTCTTAAACTCCTGATTTAATTTTTGTTTGATGCATGTGTTTGAATAGGCCCAGCCAACACTGGTCCTCAAGTGACCAGCAGAGATCAGACTTGGAAGAGAAAAGATGAGGTAATAAACTTGGTACTTGAATCAGACTTTTCTCAGTGTGAATATGAAACTACACAGCTGAAATACACTGTGAAGTCAAATAGCAAAATATAGGTGGTGAAGAGACTTAGTGGAAACTCACTGAACTGGAAAATACAGGATCAAACTCACCTGAGTTACTTAATAATTAAAATTATAGAATGTTTTTAGAAGATGCCATTTTGCCCCATCTCCCTCCTTGCCCACTTCCCAACCTCCACCCCTTCCCCCTGATGTTTAGTTCAAAAGTAGGCGTCTCTGGGATTAGGGGTGGGAAGGGTCATTAACATCTAAGTATTGATGCTTCTCCCTTTGGAGTTTGCCTTTCCCATGGCTGTGTGGGTGCTGTGCGGGGGACACATGGGGCCACAGGCTGATCATGGGTACCTTCCTAGAGTGTCAATTTTATTGATCTTTTAAATGAAAAAGTTAACTCATTTCACTGTTAGGTTATTTAAAACATTTTTATATGAAAACAAACATATTCTAGAGTAGGATGACCAATTTGCATGAATTTTTAAGATTAAACAAGAAACCCCAAAACATTTTATTATAGAGTCACTTATGTTTGGCCCCAGTATCTTTTCCTACTTTCCTCAGCAATCAGGGCTAATTTAGAAAAGTTCAAGATGTGCTGGAAGTCATGCCTAGAGTTGGGGAGGGAGAGGGCTCCTCACATTGGGCCAGGGCAGACAGAGGCCAGTCTGGTGGGGAGGAGGGTAGCCACATTACTCAAGGGGTCTGTTAGGCACCTAACGAAGCTCATTTGGGCAAGAGCCCACTGTTGAGTGGAGAGGAAGGCTGCTCTGACAAAATAGGGCGCTCGGCCAATGCAGAAATCGGCCAGGTAGCAGCCATGGTGTCCAGGACGGTGCCAAATAAACATACCCTTAAATACGGTGAGCTGTGTAAGTGCAGCTTCAAGCCCACTGTATCCCAACCGGACAGCTACCCTAAGGCCCTTCTAATAGAAGTTCTGGTCCTGCCATTGTCATTTCTGACAACTCAGGTGGTTTGTAGTGTGTTTGGGGACAGAAAGTTGCATTGACAAAACTTATGGTTAATAGTCCTTTTAAACAAAGCAACGTAGTTCTTTTTAGGCAGTCAATCTAGCGTCATCCTCTCCTCTTTCGTATAGAAACGCTATTTCACAAAAGGGAAACCTATCTGGGAGTCAAGTAATTGGGTTCCTCATTTGTCACTGTTTTGATTATTTTAAAAAATTCTCATTCCGATTTAGGAAAAGTTTCCTGTTACCCTATAATCAGTCGCAAAGTTAATTGGAATTCAATGCTCCTAATATTTCTCTTTTCCTTAAGAGATAGACTACTCTAATTGAATTAATGTAGTCTCTCTTTATAAGCTGACCTTGGATGGTATAAAGATGTACGTGTATTTACTGACAATGTATCACTCAAAGTCCTTGAAGGGAAGGTTCCAGATAAAAAAATGGAAACTTTTCCTAAGTTTTCTGGTTGTGCTTAAGTTGATTAGTTTTTTCCTGAAATGCACACAGCCTAATGTTTTACTTTTGACTTTCTTTTATAGTTGGACAGTGGATCTCATTATAGAAAAGGACACTAATGGCACTAACACGATATGAGAAGTGAGGTTTCAGACTGAGCCAATATCCTGGCTCAAGTGCTGAAGGATCATCTGATGAGAAGTTTACTTAGAAGTTGCTGAAACAATTCACTGCTGCATTTATTTTCTAAGCGATTGATGGGCTGTTGCAAAAGCACCGGTTTTAAGTAGTTGCATTATACCTGAGCGGTTCAAAAATTTTTCAGGGTTAAGATTGTCTCAAGACTCATGGCCCACAAACAGAACCCTGCTCCAGCTGAGAGCAAGTTACAGTGTTTGCAAGTTATTACAAGTATTGTACAATATATTACTGTCTGAAACACAGAATCTAAACTCTGATTTGTGACATTGCTAGAAGTAGTGCTCCCCTAACATTTTCCAAAGTTATTGTCCCCTCCCCCATTTAATAACTCTTGAAAAATGGGTCTATGTTCCATAATCTTAGTTATGAAAGCAAAGTTGAGAAGTTAATAATCTTACCTTGCATAGTACTGTTTGATACTATTTTCATTTTATTTTTAAAAGTCAAATAAAGTTGATTTTCATGATGTATTTATAAGATTCCATTGTCCTTTTCATTTCAACAAAACTTTGAAAGAATGCAAGAATCTCGACTCTAGGGAAAAATCACAATAGAAGGAAACACAAGAGAAAAAGTCAAGCATAACTATTTATGAAGAACCTTCTGGATACCGAGCATGTATGGCAGTATTTCCAAGTGGCCGTGGAACACTCGTGTCAGCCAATATCGGTGTAGCCGCACATTACAGAAACCCATGTGGCTTCATTTTTCTGATGTAACCAGATACCTGGAAACAGGCAGAACAGGGCTGGTGCTGCGGCTTGAGGAATAAGCACGGACCCAGGCTCCTTGTAGCCTTCTCCTCCATCCTTGGCCAGTAACTTTGATTCTCAGATGGCAAATCATGGGTAACTCCAGGCATCCGGTTGGCGTTTCAGTCGGATAAGGAGCTTTCTCCGTAGGAGGCCTTGCCTTTTAGTCAGGAAGGGACCCCACTGAGGGAAGCACGGTCACGTGCCCACACCTATTCTCTTAAGTGAACTTGAACTGGCACCTCACCTCGCCAGCCCTAATGCAACCTAGTGTTTATAGCAAAGAATGGGAAATGGATATTGGGTGCCGTGTCTGCTGTCCTCGGTATCAGTCACCTGGGTTATCACAAATGAAGAACTTCTGGTCACCTATAGAATCAGTGTCGGGGTGGGCCCTGGATTTTAACATGTTCCTCATGTGACTTAATGCATTCTGAAGCCTGAGATCTGCAGTGCAGGGAATAAACTAGCACAAAACAGATGCCTGCCCTTCAGCTCACTTAGGAGGCACCTCACCATGCACACCCATTAGGCTTAAACACTACAGAAATATCTTATGGAAGTCCAGAGGTAGCATGGTTGTGGGCAGTAGACTCAGTGATGATCAGACCTTTTCTTTCTCTTCACTCTATTGACCTTTTGTCTTATTCCATGGCTGGTTCCCCCTCCCAGCAGCAACCCAGGCTTCAATGTTTTCTTGTTCATATTCAATAGGAGACCAAAAAGAATGGCTTCCAATAGTGAGAAAGAATTCTTCTAGAAATTCTAATGATCCTGTATTTGTCTCCTCCCCAAGAACTGAATCACATGCCCATTTTTGGACAATCACTGACAAGAAGGTGGTAATGACCTTTTACCAGGCCATACACCATTTAAGCTAGAATCAGTTATATTCCCTCAATTTGCATTGCCCCAAAGGGGCATGGTCTAATGGAGTAAATCATGAATGCCAGTTCACTGCACCCAAATTGGTATCTTGAGCTGGCCATTTAGGCACAGCCACTCTGGCTCCTTAACCTTTCACTGAGCTTCTCAATGCAAATTCCCACCCTTAGGGTGGAGGTTGGAGGTGAAATCAGATTTGTGGCAAGACCACACAGGAGCCACACGTTGATCATTTTACTAATCTTAGATCAGTCTGTGCTTATTCTTCGAAGTCGTATAGACTTTCAAATTCCTTATGCTTCTCTCATAGCCACCATGGTCATACATTCACTTTCAATTAAAAAATCTTTGGATGCATAATGCAATTTATTCTGTTCTTCTAATGAAAATTGAGGGCAACAATTCTTTATAGGGGAACTCTACTCTTCATGCCCAAAAGTGTTAAAAATAAAATATTGTCTGTCTCTACCACTGGAATGTGAGTCTAGGATCACTTCTACCTAGAAATGCATATTTATTATGTAATATTTACTTGGAAAGGAACTTGTTCCATTTCATGGCTTCATGGTTGCTTAGTGGTAGAGCCAGAACTAAATTTGACAGCACATGAGCCCCTTTCCTTTAAGCTTTTAAAGTGTTTTTATACTGATGTCATCATTACCGGTAGAGTAGATGTACCAGATAGTATTAGTTCTTTGAAGGCAAAATATATCGTGACTTGGAGAAGAGATGAGAACAGGATGCCAACCCTCGTAGGTCTCCTTCAGACCAGCATGCCTCAGGATACTGTGAAAACATGGAATTTTTACCTTCATTCTCAACCTTCTTAGTGTCACCCACCTTCTAAAGGAAACTAAAAGGCCTAACGACTTCTCTGACACATGGCACCAGGGATCATATTTTACTCAGTAAGAATATAGAGGGCTACATGCAAGAGACTGTACCAGGTGTGACACTTCTTTCCAAACTGAGGCCTTATTAGCACAGCGTAAGTCCAAGAGACCGTGAGTTCAGAGTAATTAGTATTCTTTCCAGAAAAGCATACCTATGTGCACCATTATCCTCAAGATTCAAATTCTTAAGCTCAGCAATCCCATTAAGGCATTAGGTGAGCATGTTACATCAGGGGTCACAAACTCAAGGGACTATAGGACCCAGGCAGGTACCACGAAGGAGCAAAGTGGGCCAGGTGCACCTCCATGTTCATTAGAAATTTTATATATCTGTCTCTGGAGAGAAGCATCAATGCCAATCCCAGTGAGGAAACATCTGCCCTCAGGACTCGGGTCTAACAGAGTATTTTAAAACGTGACAACAGAATTCTCTGATCTAGTTTTAACAACGGATTTATTTGCTAGATCCCAAAAAAGCAAAATTCAGAAAGTACCGACCCACCCCCAGCAAGAATAGTCCTATAAACAATTTCAGTCATCCTCTCCCGCCTCCCCAAGGAGAGCCCTTTCTTTGTCATCACGGCGGAGCCGACACGGAAATACCTGCTGTGAAAGGCAGGTGGCACTGTTGTTCTGCTCACACTCTGCTACAGCTTCAGCAGATAAGTGGAGCCTTTTCTCCCTCTTTTGATAGAAATGTATTGAAAAATTTTCTTAGTAAAATATTTAAAGATCCCTTCCCCTGCTCATCACACTTCAGTTCTCTCCTGTAAAAGTACAGAATTGAAGTCTTTTCCCTTAGTTGTGATCAAAACACTGAGTATTGAAGAATATCCGGTTACTTTAACTGCTAGGGTTATATACTTACAGATTGACAGAGGAAACTGAACCTCAAGTTCTGCTGCTCCCCAAAATGTGTAATGGAAGAGAGGATTTGATTAGAACAGCTAAAAAACCTGATGGTCATTCCAGGCTGGAGCAAAGCAGCTTTTCAACCATCAGTGGATCCTACTTTGTTGATCACAAACCTGCAGAGATCCAATATGATGTGAGTCTCAAATACAGACTATATTTCAGAGAGCCAGGAGAGAGGGCCGAGACACGGGAACAGAACAGAATGCTGGTGAAGGCACGAAGCAAAGAATTCCACGGGTGTTTAGTGCCATTTTCATTTAATAAGCCAGTAGTACAGCAACCTAGAGACCGTGGCTATGATCCTAGTGGGATGTGTCTATGGAATCGCTGTGGGACACGTGACTGGCAGCTGGCACCTGCTGGCTCACTGTGCAGGGTGAGACCTACGGCTGGGGCGTGTAGCGCAGGTATTTCTTGCCAGATGGGAGCTCTTTGGTGAAGACTCCTTTAGGGAAGAGTTTCTTGGCTTCCTCTTCAGGGATTGTTGGGAGGACCATCACACTATCTCCAACCTGCGGACAGACATTGGGAATGGTGAAATCCAATGGCAAAGCCTGGAGGCAGGAATGAACTAAAGCCAGGCTCTCTGACTTCCCTCTGGTCCTCTAACATGCCACGCTCACCCTCAGGTAAAACTTCCTGCACTAGGCCTCCCCAACAGCCAGGCAGAAAGCCAGCCTTCCCACCTCTGTACTCCCTTTCTCCCCTCTTCTCTCCATTACTAGTATTCTACGTACCTAACATACTATTAACTAGTTTATTGTCTGTCTCTACCACTGGAATGTGAGTCTAAGAGGTCTGGAACTTAATTGTTCACGGCTATATCTGGGCTCAATATGTTCAGTGAATGAACACAGCATTTTAATTGATATACCTATCAGAAAAACAAAAACTGGTACTCAGGTTAGCATATTTTAAAAAATGTAGCGACATTAAAATACTCTTGTGATATTAACCATGTCTTACATATTGCAGAAATCCTAGAGATTATAAGCTTAAAATCAAGTATCAGAATTCTACACAGATTTAATGAAGCTTAAGAGAAGAAAGACACCAAAAAGTTTTACAGCCAGGACTTAAGTGGCCAAAGTTTTATTGTAAATATTTTGCCATCAGGGAAGGATTAAAGTTAAAAAAAAAATCCTTTTATTAGGAAGGGAATCATTCTGACCAATTAATTTGTCCAAATAAGAGAAAAAAGCTGGAAAGCAATATAGGGAGTTTGTGTTTTATATAAAAGTGTTAATTAATTAAAGACCTTAAATAGCAAATCTAAAACTCAGCCGTGAGGAAAAATCCTCCCAGTGGACTTGCGCGCTGGAAACAGAGAGCCCGAGGGTGGCCACTGGACATTAGCCACGCAGGCCTTTCAGGCGCGCGGGGGACCTGCCCTTTAGCATCTTTACCTTCCAATCAACCGGGGTGGCGACCCTCTTTTCTGCTGTCAGCTGGAGAGAGATAACTACTCTGAGAATCTCGTCAAAGTTCCTGCCGGTGGTCGCGGGGTAGAGGAGGGACAGCTTCAGTTTCTTATCAGGGCCAAAAACAAACACCTGTAAACACACAGACACGTAAATAGGACGAATTCTTTGATATGAAAGCCTCATGGAATGCTTGCCTGTCATTACAAATGTTCAAGGGTACAAACACAAAACGAACAAAAAAATTCCCCAGTATCTAACATGGCACACCAAACTTCACTGGGGGGGCAGGAACCCAGACATTTTTCTTCTCCATGTCATTTCCCTTTTTATAAAAATTTTTTTAAAAACATTTTGATTACAGTGACCCATAGTATTGTATTAGCTTCAGGTATACTAGTACATCAGTGTTCATGTTATTTTTCTGCACTTAAAAGGAGATTATATTTGGTTCTGGCTATCCCAGTAAGAAAAACTGATATGCAAACTGAATCCAGGAAAGGGCTCTGGAAGGTACTATGTTTAGCAGGGATGATTATCACAAAAATAATACTAATGGGAGTGGATACTGGCCCTCACGTAGTTGTACTTTTTGCAGATGAGGGACTAAGTTTGTTCTCAGGTCAGAACTAACCAGAATTCAAAACCAGAGCTGCCTGAGGAAGAAGGACATGACCCATCCCATTAAAGAGGGGTTGTCAGGAGAGATATAGGAAAGATTACTCAATTCTAGAAGTAGGTTTCCAAAAGCTATGAATTATCCAGTTTAAAATTTTAGCTGAAAATTCAGCATGAGCATTACACGTAATCAGTGAGATTGCTACCAGCAGTTATCTTCTTGAGGAAATATGTAGATATCCTATCTAATAATAGATAAATATGCAAATTGACCATACCTCTGACACACCCACAAGCCACACCCACCACCCAATCAGAGCGAGTATGCAAATTAACCCAAACCAAGATGGCTACAGCCACAGAGAGCAAGGTTTCCTAGGTAACAGAGGAAGCCAAGCTTTCTGCCAGCGGTTGCAGGCCTAAGCCTCCACTCAAGCTACAAAGTTTCAATTATAGAAGATAAACAAATTCAAACAAATGGCGGCAGAATGGGGTTGCCACCGGCAACAGGGGAAGCAAAGCTTTCCACACACCCTGGCCGGGCCCACCCGCTTAAGGCAACAAAGTTTCAATTATAACCCCAACACAAATGGCTGCAGGCCTCGGAGGGAGCCCCAGGCTTGGCTCCGCTCCAGGCTACAAAGTTTCAATTGTAGAGGGAAAATAAATTCCAGATACCAGGGCCTCTGCTTGCATTGCCAGGTGGCATGGCCCACCTGCAAACCACCACAGGCCCCTTACTCAGGCCGCCCCACGCCCCAAGGGTACCCCACCCTGATCAGGGACACCCTTCAGGGCAAACCAGCTGGCCCCCACCCCTGTACCAGGCCTCTATCCTATCTAATAAAAGAGTACTATGCAGATTGATCATCACTGCAACATACAATATAGCTGCCCCCATATGGTCAAAGATTCTGCCCCCATGTGGACACAAGATGGCCACCACAAGATGGCCAGCAGGAGAGGGCAGTTGGAAGGCACCTGGCCTGCAAGAGAGGGCAGTTGAGAAGGACCAGGCCTGCAAGGGAGGGCAGTTGGAGGTGATCTACCCTGCAGGAGAAGGCAGTTAGGGGTAACCAGGCCGGCAGAGGAGGGAAGTTGGGGGCAAACAGGCTGGCAGCAGAGTGGTTAGGGGGTGATCAGGCTGTCAGGCAGAAGCAGTTAGGGGCAATCAGGAAGGCAGGCAGGCAAGCAGTTGGTAGCTAGCAGTCCTGGATTGTGAGAGGGATCCCAGATTGGAGAGGGTACAGGCTGGGCTGAGGGACAACCCCTCTCCGTGCATGAATTTTGTGCACCGGGCCTCTAGTTAACATATATTCGCCTGTTTCCTCTAGGTGCTCCAAGCATTTACATGGACATACAGCCTGGCCAGTCATGAGGACTCCAGAATGGACTTCGGTAACTCACCACACGTGCCGTCACAGGCATGCCCTTCTCGTCCTTCTCTGCTGGGTCCAGCATGCCCAACAGGATGGCGAGGTCCCGATTCCGGTCATCGATGATGGGAAAAGGTAACTTTTCTGTGGGCTCCTCACAGTTGTAAGCATTGATATCCTAAAATGCAGATGAAAGAGGAAAGATAAATCTAAACCAGGCACATCCTCTGAATTCAATCTGTTAATAGCCATACCGTAATCATAGTAATTTCTCTAAGCAATTTTAATAAGTAAATGAATGAATGAACACACCCCATCCCAATTATTCATTGACAGGAAGAGCAATAGGGTACTATATTTAGGTTATAAGCATAGACCCCTTTCTTTCTTCTTCTTTTTAAATCCTCACCAGCGGATATGTTCATTGATTTTAGAGAGAGAGAGGCGGGGGGGGGGCGGGGGGGGGGAGGGGAAGGAGAGAAACTCTGATGTGAGAAACATCAATCGTTTACTTTCTGCATAAGCCCTGACTGGGTATTGAACCTGCAATCTAGGTATGTGCCCTGACCAGGAATCAAATTCGCAACCTTTCAGTATATGGGATGACGCCCAATCAAATGAGCCACTAGGCCACGGCTAAGCATAGACCCTTTTCATGCCCAAGTCTGTTAAAATGCAGCTTGTTTTCACTGCTTTAAGAAAGCAGCAGTAACCTCTTTAAAAGCCAAATAGTATAGTATCAGATACCAATCCAAGGTACCTCTGGGCTAGTATCCATTTATATGTAAAAACCATCAGAAATAATGGGTTCCTTAAGTCCATCACATCTGGAAACAATGCCACATGCAAAGATAATTTTATAGATCTGATCCCTGCCTCAAAAACACCCTGACTTAGACATTAAGCTACTGGAAGAGAGATATTAAAAAAAAAAAAAATACACAAAACTCAAAGGAAATATAAGAATGGAGAGTTGAACATAGACTTCAAGGACAAGACAAAGGTAAATCACTAGAGTGAAATCTACATAGAAAACAAAGCATTTCAAGTCTGAATTAAAGGAAGGATGTTCTTGCCTCTTCTCTTTCACCTGCTCCAGTAAAACTTCATTTATTTCTACTCTACAATTTATAACCTCAAAGCACATGCCATGGAAATGTTACCTTGCTCCAGGCAAGATGGTCTTCAACACTGTCTATCGAAAGGGCAATCAGCTTAACGTTCCTCTTGGCAAATTCTGGTGCCAGCTTCGCAGCTCGGCCAAGCTCTGTGGTACACACAGGGGTAAAGTCCCGAGGGTGGGAGAAGAGAATGCCCCATCTGCAATGGAGGCAAAGAAGGTCACAACTGAGCGACAAGGTTATCACCAACAGCATGCAGAATGGGAAGTCGCAAATGGGATAAAAAATGATGTTCTTTTAAAAAATGAATGCTTATGAAGACAATTACTTTTAAACTTTTCTGTTGGGGAATGCTTTTTGATCTCCTTACCTCCAGCAAAACCAATGTTTAAAGCCCAGTTCAATCAAAGATATGACAATCAAGATGACAAATACTTTAAAAGACTAATTTAAGGGTGCTGCCTCTTTTGAGCCACCCTGACTCCTTTTCAACTAATAAAATCTGTGCTACTCAAACCAACTAGCTTATTAAAATAACTTATTTTCTTCTTGCCCTCTTCGTTATTTTTTTCCTAGCCACACAGACCAACATTCAGGTCCAATAATGGGTGTCCCCAAAGTCTCTGACTCCAAACAAATGGCTGATTGCAAGAATAAACAGATTATGTAATCTAAAATAGAGAGGCTGGTATCCTCTATTTATATGTAAAATTAAAGTTGACACGTGGCTTCTTTGAAGTGAATGGCTATAAAACCTTTTATAAGACAGCTTTACAGGACACCCAATATTTGCACCTTGACAAAACAGCACTCTCAAGAGTTTTACCTATCCCTCTCTCTCTCTCTTTAGCTATCACAGCTTTGAAAAAAAACCCACGTTATTGTTGAAAGTATTACATATGTCCCCCTTTTCCCCCCATTGACCCCTTCTAATCCTCCCCCAGGCCTTCTCCACCCTATTGCCTGTGTCCATGGGTTATGCGTATATGCATACAAGTTCTTTGGTTAATCTCTTCCTATCCCACCCATCTTCCCTCTGAGACTCGACAGTCTGTTCCAAGCTTCTATGTCTCTGGATCTATTTCATTCATTAGATTCCACATATGAAGTGAGATGACATGATACTTTCTCTGACTGGCTTATTTCGCTTAGCATGATACTCTCCAGGTCCCTCCATGCTGTCTCAAAGAGAGTTTTATCTATCTCTTCATTTGTGGTTTCTTTTTCTTCTTGCTTCAGACCAAGTAGGTAGAAACCTGATAAGCTACAATGTAGATTCTAAAACTACAGATTTTTAGGTAAATACTACCCAAATCATCACTGCCTGCAGTTAAACTTGTAGAGATTTTAAGCACGCTTTAAGCTGAGCCACCAAGAACCTTTGGAGTCCCAGTTCTTCTCCTTGGTGACCATGGAAACTACTCTCTACTGAAAAGGGAAATTTAACTCTTGGTTTTCCACACTCCCAGGGGCTTACAACATTGAGGCAGGACCCTAACCTAGATGACCAGACCTAGCTGAGATGCCAAGCTGAGCTCACCAAGTTTGCCAAGTTCCCCGAAGCACAAAGAACAAAGCAGAAATGAGGGTACCCCCTTCCACTCACATCTGTCACTCAACTCCAAGGCTTCGGGGAAGGAAAAGACCTTCTTACAAAAAGGATGGAGG
The DNA here is from genome assembly GCF_027574615.1 of Eptesicus fuscus. NCBI lineage: Eukaryota > Metazoa > Chordata > Mammalia > Chiroptera > Vespertilionidae > Eptesicus > Eptesicus fuscus. The sequence goes on along the minus strand of NC_072494.1, from coordinate 19,213,909 downwards.
GTGCTATGGAAAGTCTGGGAAGAAAGAGGTAATATCTTCAATACTGTGTGGTAGGTCTACTTTTTTTAAAGGACAACAAGGGCGACATATGTCTTTTTGTAATAAATAATGTAGCTCTGAGTAAAATGTAGGCCTTAGATTCTATGGGAAAGGATCTGTTTAGGGCTCAGACGAGACTTTTGAGAAGAAATGTTGATGGGGTGATTAATTGGGCAAGTAAGGCGTTTTCCTTCCATTTCCAGTCAAGAGACCATTTCTCTGAATCACTTCACACCCTCTCCTTCCGGAGAAGCCAAGCTCCAGTTTACCACTCAGCTAGGAAGAGCAATAAACTCGGGCATGTCTCTCTGTGGCCTGTCTTCCTCTGAGCCTCCCCACTGCTGCTCCTGAGAGTAAGTTAATTACATGGTCCCATTTCCTTCCTTCCTCATTTTCAAAAGACAATAGGTTTCCTCCTTTAAGGGAACAGTCCGGCCTCACTAACCCCCCCAGAAACTCCAGGAAAACACACGTTTTTGTTTAGTGAAAATGTTCTGTGAAGCTGCTGCTTACACCACATTCATAAAGAAACAGTGATTAAGACTCATTAAACTCACCAAACAGTCCCCAAACCTCTTAGTTGTATCTCATTGTCTGGGGGAGTGGATAAGGGGGTAGAGTAGGTGCCTATGAAATTTATGGTTATTTTAATTTTTTTCTCCGACTTAAAACACCCAAATCAAAAATTGGCAGTCTGAATTGAGATCGCATACAGAATGGAGTTTGGAAAATATTATATTAGGCAAAAGTCCATGTACTATAATGACATAAAGAGCTCAAATGTCATTTGGGGGTGGGGCCAAGTTGTGCAGCCTTTTATTTTAAAAAAATATATTTTCTTGATTTTTTTTTTTTTTACAGAGAGGAAGGGAGAGGGAGAATTAGAAACATCGATGAGAGAGAAACATCAATCAGCTGCCTCCTGCACAGCCCCTACTGGGAATGTGCCCGCAACCAAGGTACATGCCCTTGACCAGAATCGAACCCGGGACCCTTAAGTCCGCAGGCCGACGCTCTATCCACTGAGCCAAATCGGTTAGGGCTTGTGCAGCCTTTTAAATAAATAATTTTTATTGATTTTAGAGAGAGAGGAAGATGGAGAGAGACATCAATGTGAGAAATACTGATCAGTTGCCTTCAGAATGCACCCTGACCTCAAATCTGCAACCCAGGTATGTACCATGACTGGGAATCGAACCAGCAACCTTTCAGTGCATGGGATGATGCTCAACCAAATGAGCCACACTGGCCAGGGCTTGTATAGTCTTTTATAGATGTGGGTATTTTTCTCATCTTTCCACTGGTGGTTCCCAGAGATGGTACCGTTTTTAATCAAATCAACAGAGATCTAGAAGCCAATAAACTATGGCGACGACAACAACCAAAAACCAAGAAAGTGGAGTTAGCTGAGATAGTGACAGCATTTATAATTATTGCTATAGTAATTATACTTTGTTAATATTTATCTTTAATTCACACAGCCTAGGAGTTCTGGTAAGATTCCTATGTTGTGTGGGGGTGAGGACTGAGAGTGGAAATGGGAAGGAACATACTCTGAAAAATACCATGGGGTTTTGGAGAAATAGTAATACCTCGATTCCGAGTATAGACTGGACTTGGTCTGTGTTTCTGAAGCCCTTTCCTGCCTTCAGGGCCCGAATGTTCCACGTCTCATCATTTTCTAGTTGAGCCCTCTCTTTCACAAACGTTAGCTATTCCCTTGATGGGAGGCGGGAAATGGACTTAAAAGAGTTGTAAGGGGTTGGATAGGGCTAAGGTATAGAATCTCTCCCAGGTTCTCTGAACACCCCTGTCCAATCGTTGGTTAATCTCATAAACTTCTTTCTCTCTCTATATATATAACCGCATATAAAAGGATTCAAACCCAGGGAGGAAGTGTTCCGCCTCAGAAGACCACAGGGCTCCTGAACTCCAGAACCATAATGTAACTACACATGTCTGGGATGTTTCTGATTGAAACTGAGCAACTTCAAGTCTGCAGATTCAGGAGCTATAAAACCAGGGTGACAGCAATTTACTCCTCCTAGTCACAATGGTATGATTGCCAGGCCAGATAACAGGTCACCAATTTTTATCGCACCAGCCAGGCCATGTGCTGCTGGAAGCAAGGTGGGGGGGAGGGGCACACCACTGGGAAACAAAGGGTCTCAGGGAGCAGAGGTACACGTGTCCTGGCAAGAGCAGGTCACTGCAACCGGACAGCCTCAGAAAGCCCTTCCCTCAGTGCTGCAAGTTCTGGAATGAAGGGCACACCTATGCACAGAATGTTCTTGGTTCCTCCCAAAGTTCTTATTAAATCTTATCCTGGCCACTAAAGGAGGCTGTGGCCAAAAAGTCTTCCGGCCACTTAACAGGCAGTTGGTGGCTTTAAACTTTACATTTTGCGCCGAGAAGCCTGCAAATCCCAGGCAGCAAGCAGAGCCCTTGTGCCAGCAGCAGAGTCCCGGGACTCTGGCCTTAGACACCCACCTTCCCCCGGGAGCAAGTTCCAGAACAGAGGGAGGGAGGGGGCCCGAGTCTGGGCAGGAGTCCCAGGAGGTGACCGCCGAGGCCGCCGGCTTCTGTCCCCACCGGGCCCGGCTGGACGTGCTACTTGCACAATTTACCAACCGAGTTAAACAGCAACAAACCCTGCTCCGCACAGCGCTCCGGGTCCTGGACCTGCGGAAACCCAGTTTCTTTCCCCTCCCCCTCCCCCGCCTGGAGCCAGCCTGGCCACGCGGGGGCGGCACGCGGGAGGGAACCCAGGGGCCGCCGCGGGGCAGGGGACGCACAGCGAGAGGCACGTGCAGGAACCGGTGCGGGGAGGCGGCGGCGGGCAGGCGCCGAGCGGCCGGAGGACGAAGGGAGAAGGCGCAGGGGAGACACCCTCAGATGGGAGCGGAGCCCGAGGCCAGGGCAGGGCGCCGGGTGGCCACTTACGAGTCTCCCAGATAGTCGTGGAAGCGGATGCGGCCGACGGTCGTATTGGCCTCGAAATTGGGAGCCTCGTCCCCGAGAAGGAGACCTCCGGGCATGGCGGCAGCGGTGACGGAGGATGAGAAGGCGCAGCAGCGACACAGATCCGCCGGCGGGTTCGGGAGGAGGTGCTACTGCGGAATGATCTGGGCCCGGAGGGGCGGGGCGGGCGGGGCCTGGTCGTTGGCGGCGGGGGCGGGGCCTCCGTCGGCGGGGGCGGGGCCAGGCCAAGGCCAGCCAGTGGGCGCTAGTGTGCTCGTCCCTTTAGGTGAGGTCGCCCCAGGCAGGCTCGGGGGTGCGCAGCATTTGACCCTGCAGTGTGCGCGCGCTTTGGCGGTGAAAAAGCGCTGCACAGTAGGAATGGGCCCCAACCCGGGGAATCCCACAGCCGCCCCAGGACCCCGGAGCCGCAGAATCCGCGCAGACCCTCCTGCCCACCCACCACGGGCGACCTTGCACTCCCGGCTCTGACAGTGTGAGTGTCTGGCATTGGGCTGCTTCAGCCCGCCTAGCCATCATGAATAGAGTCATATCGGAGGATGTGGCAAGATCCAGATGTGTGGAGGACCTTACGCCAGAGGAAGTGGCTTTCTTATTGCAGCAGAAATTCTCGCACCAATGTTAGTCAGTGCTTGGGGGAATGTGACTAAAGTTTTCATTTGTATTCCACTCCCCGTTCCCATTTATAGCTCATTATGAACTATAAAATAATACAATTATTCTGAAATCTAAATGTAAATTTAAAAACATACTTATGGTGATCCTCGGTCCAAGCACGACCTAGACAAGATGACTGTTCTCTTGGAGCTATCATTCTAGTGGGGGAGACATAATTAAAAATATCTTAGGTAGCAGACATCCTATTCAGATGAATAAAATAAGGTGTGCTAGTGGTGACTGGTGCTGCTTTGGATTGGATAGTCTGATCTGGGAAACCTCCAGGATCATGTAGGTGAACTACTTAGCACATAGGAAGTGGTCTGGAAATGATAGCTATTATCTGGATGATGATAATTTATACAATAACTCTTGCTTTGCCAGCTATAGGCTAGGCACTGTGCCAGGCCTGGTGTTGCAATGGAAATACAATCCCTGCTCTTACAGGGAAGGCGGCATGCATGCAATAATGATAAAAATGCAGAATAACTGCTGATAGGAGGAGGGCGCCACATGGTCTGAGTTCAGAAGTGGGGAAAATTCTCAGGCTTAAGGAAGGTACATGGCAGTGTTAGGAGAAGTGACTCACTGATTTCAGTTTTCAGCACAGTGATGTTTTCATGTGTGTGGGTGCATACTAATCAGTTCTCCTCTGAGCAAGGACTTGCAGTAAGATTCTTGCTAAAATTTCTAACCACTCAAGAAAGCTGTAACGCCACTATAACTTAATCTCTAAATTAATTTGACTCCAATCTTTGGTTCTAAAAACTCCATGTCTTAGCTCCTTTTGTAGGGGAGAAAGAGAAGAAAGGGAGAGTAATTTGACCTTGAGGCACTATTAGTAGCACTGTGGAGCCAGACTAGAAGACAAAGCTATTACCACAAATACGGAGAATGAATACAGGAACAGGTTACTGGTCTCTGTAAAGGGCATAATTATGGAGCTGACTGTTGTAAATTGAGCAAGTACAGTAAAATAAGAAAGAGCCTGTTAGAATTTACAGTGCCAGGGACTGCACCCCGCAATCCTCTTGCTGCTTGCAAAACGTGTCTACTTTAATCTTTGAAACGTTTTCAATTCTTTTGAACTAGCCGTCAATATTTTTTAAAAAACATGATTTTTCACAAAAATCTGGATATCTGTCTCCTAAAATGTCAGAAGATCTAGCCACGCTGGGCCCATGTTCCATTTGGCAAATGCTGGCTGGGGAGTAGCCACCTTGGAATTGTCTGTCCTTGTTTGTTCAGAAAGTTCTCCAACATCTACTGACATTGTCTATTGTCATTTTAGCTCCCCTCTCACATTGCTACTTTTATTAGAGGGGAATTAGGAGGAAAATGAATCCTACCCTAATATATCCCTGTCTCTGTCAACACTGTGAAGATGAAAGGTTGCCTGAGAGCCACGTGTTTCCAGGAGGAACAAGATAGAGCATGTTTCTTCGTAAAAGTGATCCTGTGTACTTAATATGCAAACAGAGTTGGAAGAAACCATCTGTACTTCTTGGCCCCTGTAGGTAGTTGGGTCTAACCTCTGCACTCCACCGAAGGTGGGTGCTCTGTGTACAGAACCCCATTTCTAGAGGGAAAAAGATAAGCTGCTCTCCCAAGGGCTTGCAGGAAGTGCCAGGGGAAAGGAGGAAAGGAGAAGGGCGGAGGGAGGGACCAGAATGTGGAAAAGGGAAAGTTGGGCTGAGGAAAATATTTACTTTGCAGCGTGGGTGGAGGCTCTGGGACCAGAAAAAAAAGTTTCCATGCAACTGACCTTAGAACCACCTCCTGGGTGACAGGAAGGAAGGAGTGCAGGACCTTCAGAGGGCCATGACTCCTGGCTGACTGCGTCTCTTCTGTCCTTACTGCTTTGGACCGATGAAAGGAAAAGGTGAAAGGATGGGCAGTGGCCATTTGGGAACTCCTAAAGGTTTGGCCCTACTTTAGTGATAAGCATTTGTGACCTGTTAGAGTGGGCATGGGGCTAGATTGCACAAAGGACCCGAGAAGCATTTGGCTACCTTCCTGCAGCCACCATAGCAGTTTCCTGTCTGCCTGCAGCTGCGAATAAAAGAGCAATGTGTCCCTGGTTAGAATTGTAGCTAGGCAAACATTCTTATGCATGTGGGAGGAGATAAATGAAAGCTGAAATTAATCTTAGGGAGGTGGGGTTGTTTTAAAACCAATTCTTATAAGCTTTCTTGTTAAATTTGATGGTCTTTTCAGAAAAAAAAATAGGAGGAGGGCTGGAACATATACTGATCAAGGCAGTGCCATCTACCTGCTATGTGAGAAGGGCTGACCATCTCCCCACTGCTCTTCTTTATTGTGTTTAATGAATATGGTCTCTCCTCCCTCCTGTATCTGCTGTGGGACATCCACAACCTGGAGAAAAATCAAGAGTAGAAAATGGGGGAGCAAAAATGAAAAGACAACAGTTGTTAAAATGTTAGATGATTAACTCACAGAGGGGCTTTGAGTAGCAAATTCCAACACTTCTTGCCCCAATTTCAGCACCCTGCAAGTTTACTGTGTACCCTGAAAGTTACTGTTTAGTAAGTTTCACAAATAATGACTTTTGGGGAGGAGAGCAGAAAGTTTTTCATAAATGGTTACAGGATTAGATTTAAAAACATGATATAATAATTGGATAGCTAGAGACCAAAAGCCAACCTGGAATGGTTTGAAAGATGGCAAGTTAGGTTAACCAATTCTCTCACCTGCTTTTAGTTAAGCCTAAGAGGCCCCATCCTATCAAGAAAAGAATTTATTATGTGTACAGAGTGAGCGGTGAATATACATTTCTGAAGCTTCATATCTATTTATACAGAGACTGCCAGAGAGATGAAAAAGGGGAACGGGAAAGAGGGAGAGAAAGCAAAGAAGTCACAGGAACTGGGAAAGAGAAGAAAAAAGAAACATGAGAAAGGGAAGTGTTTTTGAGAGGAACCAATTTGCATGCCCACCTGGCCCAGGCTCCCTCCCTCCTTTCCTCCAAGAAAAGCTGAGCAAATGGCCCTGCCACTTGCTGGCCTTTGGAGATTGCACAGGACTGGAGACTGGCACCGCAGCAATGAACCTACAGATTGGCTAACAGCCTGTGATGGGGCCTGGCACAAAGTGCTTTATTATTGGGTCCTCTCTTGGTGACTGGAAGGCAAGACAATGGATTCAGTCAGTGGTTCACAGTAGGGGTAGAATCTGAAAGATGGTCAGGTTAGGTAAGCAGAAGCCAGGAGAGTGGAGTGGCAGGGACTGTAGAAGCAAAGGAGCCTGATGCTGAAGGGTGCAAGATAACCCAACAAGTCCTTAGTGCTAAGTAACCTGTGAGCTTCCAAACTCAAACTCTTTGAGACCCAGTGCCAGGGGAGAACTAAAGGTGGGTGGTGGGAGAAGTCCTCCCCATGTACAGGAAATTAAGCTATGCATTTTATGAAAATCGAAAGATAATGGAAATAATAATATTAGTCTATTTGTTATTATCACAAAGATCACTAAGCAAAATCAGTGATGAAATACTCCCCCCAGAAAAATCTTTATGTTGATCTAAATTCTGAACCATTGCTGCAGTTACTGTTGAGTTTTAATGACATGTACATATGCTCCAGATGAGCACATTTTAATTATTCTTTAGTTTTAAAAAAGTATTCTACATAGAAGTTGATTTGGAGAATTCTCCACTTATTCTCTATATATGCAGAGCTCATTTATATTGGGAGTGAACTGGAAGAAATTCCAAATCACTTTGGTTGTGGTTCAAGTTGTCTTCTAGAGTGCTTTCTGTTGCCAACTCTTGAGGAATAATCCAGGCATTTAAACAGTAGATTCAAAGTAAATAACAATAGCTCAGTGATTATAAAGTTAAAGTAACAGAACTTAAGTTATTTTATTGTGAGTGACCACTTGGAATTTTTGTGTTTAAAATTTAAAACATGTTCACACTTGAAACTATAAAACATTACTAAAGACACAAATTAATGGAAAGACATCCCATGTTCATGGATTGGAAGACTTATTAGTAAGATGTCAGTACTACCCAAAGTAATCTACAGATTCAATGCAATCCCTATCAACATTCCAATTATTATTTTTTTACTGAAATAGAAAAATCCATCCTAAAATCCATTTGGAATGTCAAAGGACCCTTAATAGGCAAAATAATCTTGAAAAGAAGAAGAGCAAAGTTAGAAGTCTTATATTTTTCTGATTTCAAAACATATTACAAAGCTTCAGCTATTAAAATGGTGTGCCACTGGCATAGAGATAGACATATAGACCAATGGAACAAAATAGGCCAGAAATAAACCCTTCTGAATATGGTCAAATAATCTTTGACAAGGGTGCCAAGGCCACACAAGGAGAAGAAAACAGTTGTGTGTTACCGAATCAACAGGAACTGAATGTTGTAGATAAAAAATGGCAGAGCAGTAGAAAGAAACAAGAGGATGCCAGACTCATCCTGGAATAATGAGAGTTAGAAGAGTCCGGCGGGTTGTAACAGTGTCAGATATTTGCATGTACAGCATGTTGTTGATTAGAAAAGAAGCTCTTTGTTCTGAAATGTCTTCATCAGCGAAAGTCAAGGAGATGAGCTCAGAGGGGACACAGTGAACTCAAGTCTCCTCCTCCGCATGGACAGGGTCTCAGGGCTGGTCCGCAGAACTCAAATTCACCTTCTGTACCAGCTTCTCCTGGCTGTACGCCTACACGCTCTCCTCTGACCCCAAGGTCCTAGTCTGTCAGCTCAGTGTGTTCTGATGGTGGGAGCAGTCTCAAATTGTTTTATAGGTGCAAGTGTTTGACTCTCTTAGGGCAGGAATTGTGTTTTACATCTCCCTCATGACCCCATTTATTTGTTACATAGTAGGTACACACACATACATGCTAAATGGAAATATTGCAAAGAGCTGTGAACTTGAAGGCAGATGACCTGAACTTGAATCTGGTTTCATACTTGTCAGCCCCATGAGTTTGGGAAAAATGATGACTTTTCAGCTTTCTCATCTGTACAGAGAATAGTGATCTCTGCTCTGCCCACTTACTGGGTTTAATGTAAGAATTCATGGAAAATGTGAATCTCCTTTTGTGAGCTGAAACTTACTGTAGAAATGTAACACCCATCCTTTAGGTCTTTATTCAGCTGGGATAAAGGAACTGATGGGCGGAGGGAACTGATATGTGAGAAGACCCTGGAGGCTAAGCAAGTCTTCTAAATAAGGAACTAGAAGGTGACAAAGAACTGGAAGGTGGCAGATGAGCCTGGAGACTGGGAAGAGAGGAAGAGAATGGCCCAGGATGATTGGGGATTGTGGGCTGGGGGCAGTCACGAGTGAGTGTGTTTTTCTATTTTTAATCCTTACTGAGGATATTTTTCCATTGATTTTTTTATAGAGAGTGGAAGGGAGGGGGAAAGACAGAGAAAGAGAGAGAGAAACATCAATGTGAGACACATCGATTGGTTGCCTCCCACACGCCCCCACATGAGCCCTGACCAGGACCAGGGATCGAGCCTTGACTGGAATTGAACCCGGGACCCTTCAGTCCTTGGGCTGACGCTCTATCCACTGAGACAAACCAGCTAGGGCATGAGTGAGTGTGTTTTAAAATCACTTCACTGTCTGAGGCCAGGATATTCTCTGTCTCCATGTCAAGCTGAAAACATTGCCTTTGGTGCTCACACTTACATACCCATCAAATCTGGGATATATCCTTAACTCTCCCCTCTACCTGACCACTTCATCCCACACCTAGACCTGGTCCTGGGTTTTTGTCAAGAATTCTGGACCAAAACATGAATCCACAACCAAACCTCAGTCCTGAGCCTTGGACTGAATGACCTCAGCATCCTGGAAACGGGAAATGGTGCCTTTAGTTTGACAAAGGACTTTTGAACTCTGGGAAGGTGCACACATAAGTATAATGATGGTGAAGTAAATAAAACCCATGGTATAATACTTTTGTACAAAATCAGGAATAACTTGGTAATCTCTGTGGTCCTGTTTTGTTGATTATTTAAGATGCTTAAAAAGTTTTTCATTATTATCAGATGTATTTCATATTGGCTTCAAAGTGTTTTATATTAGACTTATTAACTAGAAATATATAAAAAAATTCCCTCCCTTGTCCAATCCTAACACTGTCCATGGATGGAAGCATAGTCCATGCTGGTGAATACCCTCTGGCCTGTGGCTTATATTGGACCATTATGGACTGCATGAGCCTGGTGCAGTGGAAAGTTGAAACAAAAATGTGACAGGGGCCCGGCTGGTGTAGCTCACCTATGAACCAGAAGGTCACAGTTCAATTCCCGGTCAGGGCACATGCCTGGGTTGCAAGCTCCATCCACAGTAGGGGGCGTGCAGGAGGCAGCCAATCAATGATCCTCTCTCATCATTGATATTTCTATCTCTCGCTTCCTCTCCCTTCTCTGAAATCAATGAAAAAATATTTTTAAAAAAGTGACAGTGCTTACCCATCTCTATCTTGCTGGCCTGTCTTTCAGTACTTGACACGTGGTAGGTGCTCTGTAAATGTTACTTCTCTTTTTCCTCCCTAGATGCAGTGCTAAATTTCTTAGAGGCTAATGTACATGTCCACCCTGGGAAGTGCTGGATACAGGAGACATGTGTGTGGTTCAGAAGGGTGTGTGGGCCTAGACAGTGCTCCTCCAGGATGGGTCGGCCAGATCAGTACAGCCGGCACCACCTTTTCATCTATTGCAAGAAGAGTAGAATATTATAAGTTCAAGCATGAGCTCATTAATCACTACCAATATTTGACCAGTGCTTTACAGTGTACACAGGACATTCTCATGGATTTTCTCATTTCGTTCTTTAAAATTTTTTTTTCTTTATTGATTAAGGTATTACATATGTGTTCTTATCCCCCCAGTAACCCCGCCCCCCACACCCATTTAGTTCTTGCAACAAACCTTTGAGGTCACCCATTTTAGAAGAGGAAACAAACTCATTAAGTGATTTACCCAAGGTTGAACCATCGGTGATGGAGGAAGGACTAAACCAGGTGTTCAGACATTCAAGTTGATGTTCTCTATGTGGTTCCATACTTGTTGGGGGACGGTTTTTTCCTGCTCATTGGCTTTGCTGTGTAGACAGTAGGTTGCTGGAAATCTTGGATCAGGTCAGCTGTGTAGACAGTAGGTTGCTGGAAATCTTGGGTCAGGTCGTCTGACTTCTCAGAGGTCATGCTTTCCTTTGGTCGAGCAGCTTTCCTGTACGAATGCTAAGCTCTTGGACAAACCTTCTGTGCACCCTAGGGGGATTGACCTTTCCAGGGAGTTGTAGCAACACGCCTTTATAGATGCTGCTGGTAAGACAACTTGTTCAACTCTTTGCAGCTCTTCAAAGAACTCACAGAAGCCCCAGGGGACAGCCGCTGGCTGCTGAAGGATAGTTAATGTTCTTTACTTTGAAATATACCTGGTCAGAGACACCAGTAAGAAGGCTTCGGCTGTAATTGCTTGAATTCCTTTCATAATGAGAACATATTATTACTCCAGTGAAGATGGTGTGCCAAGAAATTCTGTACTTAAAAATTACTAAGGGAACCAAATCGCTTGAACACAGAATAAGTTCGAAAATGAAGATGGCCATGATTCACTATATAGACTCAAACAAAGCCAACCCTTAAAACTCAAAGCACAACCCAATCTTCACTTTACTTGGACCATAAACTGATACAAATCCAATGCGAATTAGGGACTTAAAATTTAAACGTGAGATATAAAACAAATAGAACATGTAAATGACTAGAAGAAAATACACACAATTACTGTATGATCTTTGAATTGGAAGACTTCCCAAGCGTAAATGAAGAAACCATAAGGAATAGATTTGCATAGATGGAAAACTTTTAAATTCCATATATCAGAACATGTAGTAAGCAAAATTAAGAAGCAAATGACATGCTGGGAAAAACACTTCCACTTAGTAAGTTAAAGTGTTATTATTCTTAATATAGAAAATAGGCAAAAAATACAGTTGACAAAGAAAGAAATTTTACTAGCCAGTAAATATATGTGTAATCATTCAAATTCATGGAAAGTCAAAGAAGTGCACGTTCAATTCATAAGTACTGTTTTACCTGCTCAGATTGGCAAGGGGACATTTTCAGTTTTATGTGATTCTGGTAAAACTGAAAAATTTCTAGAGATAATATAGCAATGTGCATTAAGGACCTTACAATTTCTTATTTCCTTGAGGTCATCAAGAAAGTTGCTGGACCTATAGGAAGAACACTAACTTTAAAAATTCTATGTAGTGGAGAAACCAAGATGGCGGCATAGGTAAACACCTATACTGCTGCCTTGCACAACAATTTCAAAACTGCAGCTGGAAGACAGAGCGGACATCATCCAGAACCACCGGAAAGCTGGCTGAGTGGAAATTCTACAACTAGAAGGAAAGATAAAAGGACACTGAGACCCAGAGGAACTGTGGAGGACAGGTGCGGAGACCCGCGCGCGTGCGTGCGGAAATAGCAGGTGGCAGACTCGCGGCGCTCAGAGACTTGTGGCGCTCAGAGACGGCAGGCAGCAAGTGCACAGCTAGATTTCTCGTTCAGGAGGGAAACAAAACCTCCCGACTGCACTGAAATCCAGCTCCGGTACCCAGACTCATTCGGGGAGAAACTCGAGAGCAGCCTTCTCCCAGAGGTGCGTGCAGCCATTGCCGAGGAACCCAGGGGCCTCTTAGGGCAGGGCTGATGGGAAACCAAGGCTGTCTGCTCCACCCTGAGACTCCACCCCATCCAAGCTGAGCACAGAAGCCCTCCCAGCAGAGACACAGCTGATCCTCACAGCCAATTGGCCTGGAGGTCAACTTCCCCCAGTGATACCAACAACAATCAAGGCTTAACTACAACAAGACTGCACACACAGCCCACAAAGGGGTGCACCAAGAGTATCCACCTAAGGTAACTGGGGAGGCTGAGCTACTGGGCCCTTCTAGGACACCTAGCACACAAAGCCACTCCATCAACTCAGGGAAGCAGCTAAAATGTGGAGACAAAGAGGCAGGCCACAAATGAAGGAAATGGAGGAAAGCAAAAGACTGGATATAGAGTTCAAAACCACGGTTATAAGGTTTTTCAAGACTTTCCTAGAAAAGTCTGATAAATTTAACGAGACCCTCGAAGATATGAAAAAGGATCAACTAGAAATTAAGCATACACTGACTGAAATAAAAAAATATTATACAGAGACCTAAAAGCAGACTAGAGGATCGCAAGAATCAAGTCAAAGATTTGGAATACAAAGAAGCAAAAAACACTCAACTGGAAAAGCAAAGAAAAAAGAATCCAAAAAGTTGAAGATAGTGTAAGAAGCCTTTGAGACAACTTCAAGCATACCAACATCAGAATTATGGGGGTGCCAGAAGAAGAGAGAGAGCAAGATACTGAAAACCTATTTGAAGAAATAATGACTGAAAACTTCCCCCACCTGGTGAAAGAAATAGACTTACAAGTCCAGGAAGCGCACAGAACCCCAAACAAAAGGAATCCAAAGAGGACCACACCAAGACACATCATAATTAAAATGCCAAGGGCAAAAGACAAAGAGAGAATATTAAAAGCAGCAAGAGAAAAACAGTTAGTTACCTATAAGGGAGCATCCATACGATTGTCAACTGATTTCTCAACAGAAACTATGCAGGCCAGATGGGAATGGCAAGAAATATTCAAAGTGATGAATAGCAAGAACCTACAACCAAGATTACTCTACCCAGCAAAGCTATCATTCAGAATGGAAGGTCAGATAAAGAGCTTCACAGATAAGAAAAAGCCAAAGGAGTTCATCACCACCAAACCAGAATTATATGAAATGCTGGAAGGTATTCTTTAAGAAGAGGAAGAAGAAGAAAAAGGTAAAGATAAAAATTATGAACAACAAATACGTATCTATCAATAAGTGAATCTAAAAACCAAGGGAATAAAAAATCTGATGAACAGCCGAAACCGGTTTGGCTCAGTGGATAGAGCATCGGTCTGCGGACAGAAAGGTCCCGGGTTCGATTCCGGTCAAGGGCATGTACATTGGTTGCGGGCATATCCCCGGTAGGGGGTGTGCAGGAGGCAGCTGGTCGATGTTTCTCTCTCATCGATGTTTCTAACTCTCTATCCCTCTCCCTTCCTCTCTGTAAAAAATCAATAAAATATATTTAAAAAAAATAAAAATCTGATGAACAGTATTAACTGGTGAATATAATAGAATCAGGGGCATAGAAAGGGAGTGGACTGACAATTCTCGGGGGGAAAAGGGGAGTGGGAGGTGCGGGAAGAGACTGAACAAAAAGCGTACACCTATGGATGAGGACAATGGGGGGGGAGGGTAAGGGCAGATGATGGGGTAGGAACCTAATGGAGGGGAGTTATGGGGGAAAAAAGAGGAACAATTGTAATAATCTGAACAATAAAGATTTATTTTAAAAAAATTCTATGTAGCCATAAACATGCTCATCTCCTCCCAAAGTTTCCTCTCACCCTATCTGTGTGTGTGTGTGCTTTATAGGAACACTTAGTTAGCATAACGTCGAGGCTGCACAGGTGATCTGTAGGCTGCAAGGTGGGGAGGGGGGAAGGGGTTTGGGTTTGACTCAACAGCTGTGGGCGAGGCCCTCCGCACTCTGACTTGAGGGCTGTGATGAAGGTTAAAAGTAACCTCTAGCACTTGAGTGTGCTCGTGAGGAGTAACTATCCTATCTAATAAAGAGGGAATATGCTAATTTTTTTTTTTTTTTAGCTCTAAATCAAAAAGTTGATTCAATACATCCACCTGCATGGACCCAAGCCCAGGTCCGGAGATATAGGAAAGGCGAGTGGCAGCTGCAGGTATTATGCTCACCTGAGCTGTCAAAGTCTCTCCAGGTTGCTCTTGCATGGGAATATGCTAATTGACCATCACTCCATCACAAAGATGGCTGCACCCACAGTGGAGGCCAAGTTCCCGTAATCAGCAGGGACCTGAGGCTACACCCTCCCCCACCCCCGTGGGGCTTGACAGGGGACCTCAGGCCATGCCCCCTGTCCTGGCGTCAGGCTGGGGGACCTCAGGCTGCAGCTCCTGCCTTGGCACCAGGTCGGGGGACCTCAGGCCATGCCCCCTACCTGGCGGGGCTTGACAGGGATCTCAGGCCTCGCCCCCTGCCCCAGTGCCAGGCTAGGGGACCTCAGGCCTTGACTCCCGCCCCGGCACCAGGCCAGGGAACCTGAGGCTATGCCTCCAACCTGGTGGGGCTTGACGGGGGACCTCAAGGTGCGCTTCCTGTCCTGGTGCTGGGCTAGGGAACCTCAGGCTGCTCCCCCCTGCCCCAGCACCAGGCTGGGGGACCTCAGGCTGTTCCCCACACCAGGTGGGGCTTGACAGGGGACCTCAGGCTGTGCTCCCCATCCAGCAGGGCTTGACTGGGTCCTCAAAGTGCACCCTCAGTGCTGGGTTGGGGAAACTCAGGCCACGCCTCCCGCCCACTGGGGCTTGATGGGGGACCTGAGGCTGCGCCCCCCTCCTGGTGCTGGGCTGGGGGACCTGAGGCTGCACCCCCTGCCTGGCGGGGCTTGACGGGGGACCTCAGGCCATGTTGCCCACCTGGCGGGGCTTGACAGGGGACCTCAAGGCATGCCCGCCGCCCCATCTGGGGGACCTCAGGCCACGCCCCCTGTCCTGGCTCTGGGCCAGGGGACCTGAGGCTAGCCTCCTGCCTGGTGGGGCTTGACAAGGGTGGGACTGGCTGGGTCTGGATCTAGCCCAATGGAGGGGGGGCGGCCGGGTCTGGGTCTTACGCGATTTTGAGGTGCATGTGGGTGGGCGGGGACTTGACTTTGGGTCCCCCTTTTAATGTGCACGAATTTCATGCACTGGGCCACTAGTTTAAGTTTAAGATTTCTTTGGCAAAGCAGCAGCCGACAGCTTCGGCCCAGAACCTGCCTGAAAGTTCTTGCTAATTCAGGGCGCCCCTTCCTCTGCCTTTGGTGATGTGGTGATGTCATTTTTTAGTTGTGGCGGATCTGCAACAAAGCTATCTGAGGAGGACTGGAAAACATTGCTAAAGCTCTGTAAGACATTTCATTTAAAAATCTAAACCTACTACATCAACCTCCTCCCAGCCTTCAAAAACATTGGTAGACTACCCACTATTTGCTGGGCACAGTGCCAGGTGCTGGGGATTCAAAGGTCAGTGAGCCACGTGTTCTCTTTCTCATGGGTGGCTCACCCTGTGCCTAGTACTAGGTCAGACTTTGGAGGATCAATTCCTCCTTGGGCTACGTTACCAAGGGCCCCTCCCAGCTACTCTCTCTTCACAAGCAAAGGGGTGGTTTCTATTTATTTAGCACTTAGCAACTGGTGAGCAAATTCTGGGCATGTTTTATTTTCTGTTTTGACGGGGCTCACATTTCTAAGCATGTCAGACGTGAGCAGGTCATTTGGAGAGATGAGGGACTATAGGAAAGGGGAGAAGGCCATTTTCTCTCTTTCTGAAAATATAAAATTCTCATAGAAACAGATATTTGCATATTTCTTTAAAAAATGTTTTAGTATGGAAGAATTTAAACATGCATAAAAGGAGAGAGAATAATAACCCCCCATGTGCCCTCTGCCCAGCTTCAACAATGATCAATTCATGGCCTAATCTGGTTTCACACACAGTTCCTCACCTGTATCATTCGGAAGCAAATTTGATATGTTATTTTATCTGTGAACATTTCAACATGTACAGTAGTTCTAATAGATAAGGACTACTTCTAAAATAGTAATTGCAAGACAATTCACCAAATTAGCAACACTTCTTTAATATCATGATGCATCTAGTCTGTATATACATTTCTAGAGGCTTGGTCAGATTCAGGTTTCATTTTCTGTTAAAATGACTTCCTAAGTGGTGGGATAAGCTTTCTCCTTTTCATCAGGGCACCTTTATAAGGTCACTGCGGTTCCTGAACTTGGTCGGACGGAGCCTGTAAGGCAGGTTTCTCAACCCCACATGACTGGAATGTGGGACTGGGTGATTCTCTGTTGCACAGGCTCTCCACCCTTCAAGGCTGGCACGTATTTAAAAAGTGGTTGTTGAATGAAGGCAGGGACTTCTTCCTTTCTCTCCCAGGCCCTTTTCCCTCTGGGCACCACCATTCTTTCTCTTTCTGCATTGTGTATGGTTTCTTAGTTACAAAACCGATTCCTGATCTTACCATCAATACAATCCTCAGGAATTGAAAATAATGGTAACTCTAGCTCACACCCGCTGAGTGCTTAATACTCGCCTGGCACCAATTCAAGCACTTTAAGTGCTCCTTTGTGGCAAACTTTTTTTTGGCTAGAGATGACCTTTGACCTCATGGAGGTGTACAGTCTGGTTGCAGTCCCACCCTAGCTGGTAAACCCAGCAGTGAAACACCAGTTGCTTAAATCTATTATTCAAATATTGGGAGATATGACTAGAAAAAACAATAACAAAAAGAAATACTAAGCGTGATATCCTTATAGCTTAGACATGACAGTTTTTTTTCTTCCTCTTTACATTTAGGTTGAAATTACTATATTACCTTTCAGGTAATTTAAGCCTGAAGAACAATGTGGGATGGGCTATTGTTTTTTTGTTTTTTTTTTTTTCAATTAGCAATAATTGCGCCTCAGATAGACCTCATTGGCTAAGATACTGCTACTGCGCAAAAGCTGGGCTATTGTATTTATTTATTTATTTTTTTTTTTTTTTCTATGCACATTCTCCCATATACTTTATTTATTTATTTATTTTTTTTTGACATTTTTTTATTGAGGTATTATATGTGTACATATCTTACCATTCCCCCCCACCTCACACCCATACATGCCCTCACCCCCCAGAGTTTTGTGTCCATTGTTTATGCTTATATGCATGCATACAAGTCCTTCGTTTGATTTCTTTTTTTTTCTTTTTTTTTTTTTTCTTTTTTTTTTTTTTTAATTTCTTTATTGATTAAGGTGTCACATATTTGTCCTCATCCCCCCATTCCTATCCCACCCCTCTCCCCACGCATGCCCCAATCCCCTGTTGAACTTAACCGTTGGATAGGCTTATATGCATGCATACAGGTCCTTTGGTTGAACTCTCCCCCTCCCCCCACCCTCCCCCTACCCTCCCCTATCCTCCCTCTGAGGCCCGATAGTCCGATCGATGCCTCCTTGATTCTGGTTCTGTTCTTGTTCCTCAGTCTATGTTGTTCATCATTTCCTCTAGATGAATGAGATCAGATGTCACTAGATATATACTAATAAGAACTGAATGTGAGACGAGCAATAATATTTATGCTGACAGGCAAATGAATCAATCTGTAGCGAGCTTCCCCCTGGACCAACAGTTCTTTTGAGACCCAATTTCGATGTCCAGTAGTTCCTTATGTGTACATGTCAGCACTGACCCCTCAGCTCTGGATGGTGGACAAATGGTGGTAATGGAGGTCCGACTCCCTCTGGTTTGGTCTCGGCCGAACCCAGGGGCACGGCGTCACCCGGACTAAGGGGCACGTGGCCTCACCCATACCCAAGGGGCGCGTGGTCTCACCCGGGCCTGGAACCCAGCCTCACCCGGATGGATCCAGGGGCGCACGGCCTCACCCGGACCCAGGATCTGGCTTCACCCGTACCCAGGGACGCTTGGCCTCTCCCAGACCCAGGGGCACGTGGCCTCACCCGGGCTTAGTTGCACAAGGCCTCACCCGGATCCAGGGACACATGGTCTCACCCAGACCCAGGAACGTTTGGCCACTCCCAGACCCAGGGCCACTTGGGCTCACCCGGGCCTAGGTGCACGAGGCCTCATCCGGATCCAGGGACGCATGGTCTCACCCGGACCCAGGGACGCTTGGCCTCTCCCAGACCCAGGGCCACTTGGGCTCACCCAGGCCTAGGTGCACGAGGCCTCACCCGGATCCTGGGATACATGGTCTCACCCGGACCCAGGGACGCTTGGCCTCTCCCAGACCCAGGGCCACTTGGGCTCACCCGGGCCTAGGTGCACGAGGCCTCACCCGGATCCAGGGACACATGGTCTCACCCGGACCCAGGGACGCTTGGCCTCTCCCAGACCCAGGGCCACTTGGGCTCACCCGGGCCTAGGTGCACGAGGCCTCACCCGGATCCTGGGATACATGGTCTCACCCGGACCCAGGGACGCTTGGCCTCTCCCAGACCCAGGGCCACTTGGGCTCACCCGGGCCTAGGTGCACGAGGCCTCACCCGGATCCAGGGACACATGGTCTCACCCGGACCCAGGGACGCTTGGCCTCTCCCAGACCCAGGGCCACTTGGGCTCACCTGGGCCTAGGTGCACGAGGCCTCACCTGGATCCAGGGACACATGGTCTCACCCGGACCCAGGGACGCTTGGCCTCTCCCCGACCCAGGGCCACTTGGGCTCACCCGGGCCTAGGTGCACGAGGCCTCACCCGGATCCAGGGACACATGGTCTCACCCGGACCCAGGGACGCTTGGCCTCTCCCAGACCCAGGGCCACTTGGGCTCACCCGGGCCTAGGTGCACGAGGCCTCACCCGGATCCAGGGACACATGGTCTCACCCGGACCCAGGGACGCTTGGCCTCTCCCAGACCCAGGGCCACTTGGGCTCACCCGGGCCTAGGTGCACGAGGCCTCACCCGGATCCAGGGACACATGGTCTCACCCGGACCCAGGGACGCTTGGCCTCTCCCAGACCCAGGGCCACTTGGGCTCACCCGGGCCTAGGTGCACGAGGCCTCACCCGGATCCAGGGACACATGGTCTCACCCGGACCCAGGGACGCTTGGCCTCTCCCAGACCCAGGGCCACTTGGGCTCACCTGGGCCTAGGTGCACGAGGCCTCACCCGGATCCAGGGACACATGGTCTCACCCGGACCCAGGGACGCTTGGCCTCTCCCAGACCCAGGGCCACTTGGGCTCACCCGGGCCTAGGTGCACGAGGCCTCACCCGGATCCAGGGACACATGGTCTCACCCGGACCCAGGGACGCTTGGCCTCTCCCAGACCCAGGGCCACTTGGGCTCACCCGGGCCTAGGTGCACGAGGCCTCACCCGGATCCAGGGACACATGGTCTCACCCGGACCCAGGGACGCTTGGCCTCTCCCAGACCCAGGGCCACTTGGGCTCACCCGGGCCTAGGTGCACAAAGCCTCACCCGGATCCAGGGACACATGGTCTCACCCTGACCCAGGGATGCTTGGCCTCTCCCAGACCCAGGGCCACTTGGGCTCACCCGGGCCTAGGTGCACGAGGCCTCACCCGGATCCTGGGACACATGGTCTCACCCGGACCCAGGGATGCTTGGCCTCTCCCAGACCCAGGGCCACTTGGGCTCACCCGGGCCTAGGTGCACGAGGCCTCACCCGGATCCAGGGACACATGGTCTCACCCGGACCCAGGGACGCTTGGCCTCTCCCCGACCCAGGGCCACTTGGGCTCACCCGGGCCTAGGTGCACGAGGCCTCACCCGGATCCAGGGACACATGGTCTCACCCGGACCCAGGGACGCTTGGCCTCTCCCCGACCCAGGGCCACTTGGGCTCACCCGGGCCTAGGTGCACGAGGCCTCACCCGGATCCAGGGACACATGGTCTCACCCGGACCCAGGGACGCTTGGCCTCTCCCCGACCCAGGGCCACTTGGGCTCACCCGGGCCTAGGTGCACGAGGCCTCACCCAGATCCTGGGACACATGGTCTCACCCGGACCCAGGGACGCTTGGCCTCTCCCAGACCCAGGGCCACTTGGGCTCACCCGGGCCTAGGTGCACGAGGCCTCATCCGGATCCAGGGACGCATGGTCTCACCCGGACCCAGGGACGCTTGGCCTCTCCCAGACCCAGGGCCACTTGGGCTCACCCGGACCTAGATGCACGAGGCCTCACCCGGATCCAGGGACACATGGTATCACCCGGACCCAGGGACGCTTGGCCTCTCCCAGACCCAGGGCCACTTGGGCTCACCCGGGCCTAGGTGCACGAGGCCTCATCCGGATCCAGGGACGCATGGTCTCGCCCGGACCCAGGGACGCTTGGCCTCTCCCAGACCCAGGGCCACTTGGGCTCACCCGGGCCTAGGTGCACGCGGCCTCACCCGGATTCAGGGACACATGGTCTCCCCTGGACCCAGGGGTGTGTGGGCTCTCCCACACCCAGGGGCGCTTGGCCTCACCCGGGCACGGGATCCAGCGTCATCCGGGTCCAGGGGCACTTGGCCTCACCCGGACCCGGAGTCCGGCCTCACCTGGACCCAGGGGCATGTGGCCTCACCTAGACCCAGGGACGTGAGGCCTCACTTATACCCAGAGGCGTGTGACCACACCCTAGCCCAGAGGCGCGCAACCCCGCCCGCACCCGGGTCTCAGCGGGGCCCCGTCTTCCCGATCCCAATTCCTGCCGGTCAATCCCCCCTCAGCAATTCCCCTGGCCATCCTTCCGGAGCTCCAGTATGGCTGCTGCAGAACTCGTCGGGCGGCGGCTCGGCGAAGCTCCGGTGCACCCGGTGCATGGCGGTGGGCCAGTCTGGCGTCGCTGTGTCGGCCCTTGGATCTGCATCGGTGGCCGGTCGCCGAGCATGCGCACCTGGCCGCTTCCGGGGCGTTGAGATTCTTGACGGACTCAGAGGTCAGCAAGCGCGGAGTCTCCCACCCCATGTCTCATAGGGGCTCGTCTGTCTGTGCTTGGCTGCCAGTGGAGCCGTCCCCTCAGCCGGAGACCGCCGGGGGAACTGCGCCGAGCACGTTCCAGGCCGCTGTTGTATCGCCTGAGCCATAGTTCTTTTGTGTCGCCTGAGCTGTAGTTCTTAAAGTGTGGTCTTTGGGTCACCGGCATCAGCATCATCCCACATCCCCCTCTTTTATTCTAGTTGTAGAGCATCTACTCAGCCAGCCCTATGGTGTTCTTGGATGGTGTCTGCTCTGCTCTCTTGTCGTAGTCTCAAAGTTGTTGTGGTAGGCAACAATCAGGCTTCCGCCCTATGCCTCCATCTTGGTCCTCCTTTGTATAGTTAAGTCTTGATTGTTGTTGGTGTCACTGGGGGGGC
This sequence comes from Eptesicus fuscus, assembly GCF_027574615.1. NCBI lineage: Eukaryota > Metazoa > Chordata > Mammalia > Chiroptera > Vespertilionidae > Eptesicus > Eptesicus fuscus. The sequence goes on along the minus strand of NC_072494.1, from coordinate 19,192,197 downwards.
TCTCTTTGTCTATAAAGGAAGAGTTGGTGTGCAGGAGACACGTTTATGGGCCGGGTCTTGGTGCAGCAAAGATTTGGCGCTCACTGAATATTCCCGTTGAATGTGTCCCTTATGCACGTGGTTGAAATCTGGTGTCATCTCCCACAGACCACTAGATGCCCTCGTTTCTGGGTCTTCAATGGGGTGTAGATCAGCTACTGCCTTAGGCACTCAGCAAGGATTACAGCAAAAACTGTAGTTTCTTCCTCCTGTCTGAGTGGCCCTGGAGCAGTCCGACTAGAACAGCAGATCATCTGGTCCGCTGCCAGAGGGCAGTCCACCCACATGCATAAGCCGTTGCTTGGGGCGCAGGTGTGCCTGCAAGACTTGCGGGGCAGGTCTTCAAGACGTGCGGGGCGGGTCCTAGGGCGGGGCGGGGTCTCAGGGCGCCAACAGGCCATGGTGTGGCGAGCCTCGATGGCTGTGAGTCTGGTCCTTCTGCCTTCCATGTATCTAAGTCCCCTCGTTCCGCACTCCAGCGCAGCAAACACTGATTGCTGGGCGCACCTCTGCAAGAGTCCCGCCTCTCCCCGCAGGCATCTGGGTTTCCCGGGGTTCGCCAGAAGATGGGTTTCAGGATGATGGAGAGCTAATCTCCCTTAGGTTTGGAACAAAAGCCCCTTTCCCCCGCCACCAGCCAGACCCACGCACCTCCACACCTCATCCCCTCCGATTTCGCTGGGTGCGAGGCAACAGAACAGCCTTTAACCTCCGCCGCCATCTTTTTCAAACTTCTCAATTTGTACTTCTTAATCCCTTCATTTCAGTCAACTTTACTGAAGTCTAGCGCCGCCGGGAGGTGCACGGAAAGGGCGCCCGGGCCTCCGTCCGGTGCGCGGTGCGCGCGTCCCGCGAAACCAGGCGCGCGAGGGCCGCGCGGCTGGGACGGGCGCTGGGCGGCCGCCGAGCTCCAGGCACTGCCATCGCCGTGTTCTGGACGTCGCCGCCGCGGCGTCCCCCCCAATTTATACTTCTTAATCCCTTGAATTCAGTCAACTCTACTGAAATCTAGCGCCGCCGGGAGGTGCACGGAGAGGGCGCCCGGGCCTCCGTCCGGTGTGCGGGGCGCGCGGCCCGCGGCACCAGGCGCGCGGGGGCTGCGCGGCGGGGACGGGTGCTGGGAGGCCGCCGGGCTCTGGGCGCCGCCGCTGCGGCGGCGTCCCCAGCGTCCCGTGCCGGGCAGCCTGCGGGGGCAGCGGAGTTGCGAAAGTGAGTGAGTTTCCCAGGGTTTCGCCCGGAATGGGGTTCAGTGCAATCGGAGCCGGTGCTCAGCGCACTCCGGAGCCTTTATCTCCTTCCTGCCAGTGAACTCCGGCCAGGTCATCAGCCGCCCCCTCCTCTCTGGTTCCATCCTCCCCGCAGGCGCGTGTGCTCGTGTCTCCGCCCGTTTCTCCATACCTCAGGCTTTTACGGCTTCCCCGGCTGTCCCCGTGGCCTTCTCCTTCCCTCCAGCTGTGGGCATTTCAGTCCGCCAGCTCTCCTGTGGTTCTGGACGATGTCCGTTCTGACCTCTAGTTGTATTTTTGAAATTGTTGTGCCTGGCTGCAGGTTAGGTGTTTAACCTATGCCGCCATCTTGGTTTCTCTGGGCTATTGTATTTAAATGTTGGTTACTTAGGGGCAGCCTTGAAAGAGTTACAGAAACATGAATACCAGGGGGAAAATCACACACAAACAATGAGGGAAGTTTTAATTGTTTTTCAAAAAGAGGTAAACTTGCAAGGAAGATAGACTTGGTAAACTTAGTCGAGGGGGTTCCCCTTTCAGGGGATCCTTGGCTAGGCAGGAAAGGTTTTCTCCTGGGTAGGTGGGATGGTGACAAGGGTTATCTTACCAGATGATGGAAGCAGCTGGCAGGTGACGAAAACTTCCAGGACAGACAAGGAGGGGGCAACATAATATGAGGAAATGGGGTTCAGTGGGCCTCGGGTTCAGAGCTCAGCAACACTGCTTACCAGGTGTTAGCTTTGGTCAAGTTACTTATCTTCCTGGAGGCTCATTTTCCTTATCCATGAACATAGGGGTCAGGTAGCCAATTTTATCAAATAAAAATAAGGACCCGGTTTACAGTTTTGCCAAGTAAAAAGTACCAAATAAAAATTCTTAGTTAAATTTGAATTTCAGATAAACAACAGGCTTTTAATATAAATGTGCCCCATGAAATATTTGTGTCCCATGCAAGAAGGATGCCTTGAATATTGTGTGGACAAGCTCACAGTAAATATCTGAAGTTCAAATTTAACTGGACATCCTATATTTTATCTGGCAACCCTGAGTGGGGGTGAGGGGGGTGACATACATAATTATCTTTTAGATATGTTGTGGGGATAAAATTATATACCACATTTAAGTCTTAACCCAATAACTGGTGATTAGTCAAAATCTGAACAAATGGATATTACTAGAATAGTTAATATTAATAAAGGCATTTATTTTAATTTTAAATTTTTTTCTGCTTTATTGTGGTATAACTGACAAGTAAAATTGTAAGATATTTAAAGTTACATCCTGGTGATTTGATAGATCTAACTAGAAAGGATCCCCACCCCCCATCCCGTCTAGTTAATTAACACCTCACATATTTATCTTCCCTCCCCTTTTTGTGAGAACCTTTAAGTTTTACTGTGTTAGGGAATTTTAATTATATAATACAGTGTTATCATGTTTTACATTAGATCCTCAGATCTTATTCCTCCGAGAGCTAAAAGTTTGTACACTTTTGCCAACCTCTCTTCCTCTCCCCCTTTCTCCTCCACCCTCCCACACCCCTTCCCACTTGGTACTCTCTGTTTCTATGAGTTACACTTAAAAAACTCCACATCTAAATGATGCCATGCAGTATTTGTCTGTCTACCTCTGGCTTACTTCCCTTAGCATAGTGCCCTCAAGGTCCATCCATGTAGTTGCAAATGGCAGGATTTCTTTCTTTTCTCATGGCGGAATAACATTCCATTGTGTTTATACACCACCTCTTATTTATCTGTTCAACATTGGTTGTTTTCATATCCTAGCTATTGTGAATAATGCTGCAATGAACATGAACATGGAAGTGTAGACATCTTGTTAGTATCCTGCTTCCATTTCCTTTGGATAAACACACAAAAACTTATGGCCCAGCATAAATTTATGCTTATTAAATTCAGCATAAAATAAATGTGACTAAAAGTAAAAGCAGGAGAGAGAAAAAAAAAAAAAAAGAAAGAAAATTCTCTAAGGAAATATCAGGGTTAAGGAAGGTGCTGGTGAAATTGACCTAATGGGATTCTTGCTGAAGATAAGCCAGGATGATTGTGTTAGGGGCAGAAATAGAATGTTGGTGATCAGCTATAATTATAAGAAATATTAATATGCTCTGTCAACTGTGATTGCTTTGTTCTGATTAAAGAAAGCACAGTCTATCTAGCCCTAGCCGGTTTGGTTCAGTGGATAGAGCATCGGCCTGCAAACTGAAAGGTCCCAGGTTTGATTCCGGTCAAGGGCACATGCCCAGGTTGCGGGCTCAAACCCCAGTGGGGGGCGTGCAGAAGGCATCCGGTTGATGATTATCTCTCATCATTGAAGTTTCTACCTCTCTCTCCCTCTCCCTTCCTCTCTGAAATCAATAAAAATATATATATATATATATTTTTTTTTTTTTTTTAAATATATTTTATTGATTTTTTACAGAGAGGAAGAGAGAGGGATAGAGAGTTAGAAACATCGATGAGAGAGAAACATCGATCAGCTGCCTCTTGCACACCCCCTACTGGGGATGTGCCCGCAACCAAGGTACATGCCTTTGACCGGAATCGAACCTGGGACCCTTGAGTCCGCAGGCCGACGCTCTATCCACTGAGCCAAACCGGCCTCGGCAATAAAAATATATTTAAAAGAAAGAAAGAAAGGAAGGAAGGAAGGAAGGAAGGAAGGAAGGAAGGAAGGAAGAAAGGAAGAAAGAAAGGAAGGAAGGAAGGAAGGAAGGAAGGAAGGAAGGAAAGAAAGAAGGAAGGAAAGACAGAAAGCACAGTCAACCTGGCTGGGAGTTGCATGGGGGACCTGGGAGGAGAGGCGGCCCATCCTCCACATCCAGGAGCTGCCTATTATCATGGAAAGATTAGCAACCCTGTTGCGGAAACCAGAGGCGCCAGCCCTTTGAAGACCTCCATGCCTTTGCAAACCCCCAGCCCGCATTACCTGTAAACTGCCCATTTTGTATACCCATTCTTATCCCTTTTGCCTACTTCCCATGTAATCTTCATCCTTCTACCCAAAACAGGAGGCTGGCTTATGGTGGGGGGCAGAGCAGATTTTTGTGGAAGCCCTGCTGCTCTCCCATACTGCCTGCATATTGGAATAAACGCTCATATATGATTCAACCCTGTCTCTGCTAAATTGGCTCAAGTAGTGACAGGTAGCCCGGACCCATGGATTGTCTGGCTACAATTGGACATCACCCGAGAGATGCTGGAGCGTGAGGAAGCTTAGCAGGTATCAAAGGCGATTAGATATTGAGTGTGTGTGGGGGTTCTGCTTAAACTGACTTAGCAGGGTTCTTGCTAAAACTAGAATTTATAAGGACGTGCACATGTGGCCTAGGAGATGGAAGGTTCAGGGGCCTGACTAACGTTTGGTTAAGCAAAGGATCTTTGTTTAAAAATTATATTTAGTTTATGTTAGTCAAGCTAATGTGTTTGTGGTTTTAGGTATTCCTTTTACTTTATTTTGTTGGGAAAGCATATTTAGCTTTATCTTAAGGAAATAGTCTGGCCATGTTAAACGTGGTAGGCTCTTTTGGCAAGGGAAAAAAGGCCTTACTGCCACCTGGTGGCCACATCCTCTTACTGCAATGTGCTTAAGAGCTGCCCTAAAGTCATCATTTGACCTTTGCCAAATCCTGAGGACATTAAGGCAGTGTCATGACATTAAGAGCCACAAACAACTGTGTCCTTCCCCCAGATCTCCTCTTTCCCAAGGCTTGAGGTTGAGAATGAGTAGTTGAATAAGGGAGGCGGAGCAGGGAAAATGTGAAGTCCATGACCCTCCCCTTGGCACTGTGGTTTCAAGCCCGAAGTGAAAGGCCACTGAGGGAAACTTTGCATTGAGAACTGGAGAACTGGGTTGGCCTTTTAAAGACCAAGACAAAGGGCCTCTTCGTTTCATAGCTGAGAGTGGCTAGAAAGTCCATGATATTGCTCAGCTTTCACCCAAAGGGCAGAGAAAGCGCAAATGCAGATAGGAGCCTTGAAGGGACAGAGAAAAAAGAAAAAAAAAAAGTGCATTTTATTTGCACCCTGTTGCATGCCGCTCATTCAATACACAGGTCTCCATGCATAAATGTAGCATGAGGAGAAAAACAGTGGGGCCCCCAAAGATCTGGCCTCTCATCTTACACAGGAATAAACCGAACAAACTGAGGTCAAAATTAGTAGAGGCGCAATCCAGGGTAAAGTGATCAGGGGAGTCAGCTCCAGGATTCATAGTAAATGTATTAAAAAAAAATCTTTAAAAATCCCCAAGTCCACGCTAGCAGGGACATGAGTGGCGTGACTTCCGGCCTCTGAGCCTCACCCAGCCACGGCAAGAAGAGCTGGTTCCTTTTGTTCTCTCTTCTGCCCAACGCTCGTTTGCAGGCACTGCAGAGAGGGCTGGAGCTGGTGTGAACAGCGCCTCTTCCCTCAGCTTTCGCCTTCCTTTCCTCTCTCTGAACCCCCTGTCTTCCACCTGTGTACCCCCCAATAATGCCTAACCTTTGACTTCTGCCTGACAGTCAGCCCAGGCTTTCTCACACACTAACTCAGACCACCTATCCTGCCTCCTGGAGGCATTAATATCTCTGTTTGCATGTGAGGGTCCTGAGAGCAGGTGGACTTGCCCAAGGCCATCACACATCTGTAAGTGGCAGGGCAACCTGGCTCTTTGACCTAAGTTCAGACTTCTCTCCATTATATTTGCTGCCTTAGTGTCCCCACCTTCCATTTCTGGCTTCCCATTTTGGTCTCTCTCTCTCTCTCTCTCTCTCTCTCTCTCTCTCTCTCTCTCTCTAATGTGAGTTTTCAAGACGCCCACGAGTGGAAAATGCACTCCCCCCCAGCCAAATCGAGCTTTGCCAGATTCCTTCCAGCTGTGCACATCGAAATGACTAATGAAAGAGCCCTCTGCTGCTGGTGGAACTTTCCCACCTGGCACTGTTGCTACTGCTTGTGGGGACCTGGCCTGTGCATTTACATACTGGATGTCACCCCAAAAGCCCCCCAACCAGGGGATTTCCTGGATGTAATAAGAACACCGCTCTGAGCCTTGGAAGGGGCACTATCTGAGCGCCCACCCTACAGGGCAGGGGGTAGCATTTCTGCCTTGCCAAGCACTCTTTTCCTGGGAAGAGGTCCAGATTGAATCATATATCCATTGGTGCCAGGGCACTGCCTGCGGCTATGAACTGAGGTGCTGGGAATACCTGGATGAGAAAGTCAGGGCCCCTGCAGGCCTGGTGCTTCATGCCTGGTTAAGGCAAGGGACACAAACGCTTGGGTAATTTCAGTGCATCATGGTGCGTCCTGAAGCATGGTGGGAGGCGGAGCTCAGAACAGGGGCGTCTAATTGGGATGGTCAGGGAAGACTTTCCGGAGATCATAATGACTAAGGTGAGTCTTCAACATTTTTCCAAAGTGCTTTAAAAAGAGAGTTACAAAGGTAATACATCTCATTGCAAATAATTTATAGCTTATGAAAATAGGTTCATTTAGGAGAAGTTTAGGGAGTGAAGAGGAAGAAAGAACACTTGATTAGTAGGATTTCTACTCAGTTGAGCTTGTGACTTTCTTCCTGAAAGGGAATAGTGTGTGAGCGCGTGCACCTGTGCGTGTGTAAGGGGTGGAATAGTGCTGAAAAGAGGGAGGTGAAGACCAGAGGAGACCCTGTCCTCTGGCCAGAACCTCTTTGCGATAACGCCAGCCGGGGTGAGAAATCAGCCAGCCACTTACTGGGTACCCAGCCCTATGGGACTCTGGTTTCTCCAACTTGATTTTTCTAGGTTTTGATCTAGGCTCTTGCTGTCTTATAACTTCAGAATCTCATTTCTGCCCACTCCTCCCACTGGTCTATTAAGGTGTTTTGCTAAAGGAAATTGATCTCTTCCTCTGTCTCGACCCACAGGTTGAGAACCGCTAGCAGGGTCACCCAAGACCATCGGAAAACACAGATATTTACATTATGATTCATAACAGTAGCAAAATTACAGTTATGAAGTAGCAACAAAAATAATTTTATGGTTGGGGGTCACCACAACATGAGGAACTGTATTAAAGGGTCGTGGCATTAGAAAGGTTGAGAACCACTGCTCTAAAGAATGACAGGATGAGGTTTAAGATGTTAACAATATTTAACCAAAACAACTCACATTTACCGAGGACTTTCTTTGCACCAGGAATGTGCTGAGAGCTTTGTTACTTATAACGTGAATTTTCGCAACAACCTGGTTAAGTAGGTGTTTCATCATTCCCATTTTACAGATTACACAACTAAGGTTATTACTTGCTCAAACCACACAGCTAAAACTGATGAACAAAAATAGATCCAGAGACAGAGAAGCATCGATCAGACTGTCAAACCTCAGAGGGAAGGTAGGGGAGGGTGGAGGTACGGGGGAGAGATCAACCAAAGTACTTGTATGCATGCATATAAGCATAACCAATGGACACAGACACTAGGGGGGTGAGGGCATGAGTGGGGAGGGGGTGGGGGGGCAATGGGGGGATAAGGACATATATGTAATACCTTAATCAACAAATAAAATAAAATGGAACAAACAAACAAAAAACAAACAAAAAAAACCAACACACACAGCTAATAGTTGGCAGAGCCTGGCCTCAAACTCAGGTCTCTGACTCCTATCTGGGCTCAGGAACGTGATCCTCTGCTGCAATATTTCTCAAACATATCTGGTGACAGAATTGTTTTTTAACTGTGTGACCCTTGTGTCTCAGCATGACTCTTATCATTCCATGGAACACTATTTGGGAAATGCTGCCCCAGAAAACACTTTTCCCTGTCCGTAAAATAGAGATACTGACACAATCTTAGTGTTGTGATGATTAAAGCACATTTTTCAAAATGTGTGCTGAGATTACATACCTTCTACCAGGAACCTGTGTGGTTTAAAAATAGCATTTGTGCCCTGGTTGGTTTTGCTCAGTGGATAGAGCGTCAGCCTGCAGACTGAAGGGTCCCAGGTTGAATTCCGGTCAAGGCCACATGCCTGGGTTGTGGGCTCGATCCTCAGCAGGGGGCGTGCAGGAGACAGCCAATCAATGATTCTCTCTCGTCATTGATACTTCTCTCTCTCTCCCTCTCCCTTCCTCTCTGAAATCAATGAAAATATATATTAAAAAAATAGCATTTGTAATGTCCTTGATAAAATGAAGTAGTACTTTGGAGGAGTTGACAATAAAGATGATGGTTTGATCAGCTCATCAACTCCCAAAGGGGCCATTCTTCTAATCTGGTTAGTTCCCTACCTGCTCCCAAGATGTCCTGGCAGCCAAAGCATCGCATTCCTTTTATCCTCTCCACCGGTTTTGCACAGCTGTCATTTTTCTGTTATAATTGCAGCAGTCCGGTGGATGTGTGCATTGGGATAACACATACTAAAAACAAAACAAAGACAGGCACTCAGCCCAGCGCCTTGATTCCCCCTGGAAACAGCATTTGCATTCTTTTCAATAAATATCAAGTGTTACTAAAAAAGGGGAAAAATCACATAGTTCTCTCCTTGCTCCTGAGAGGGAGGCTTGTTAATCTCATTTCACACATGGAGAGACTAAGCTCCAGAAAGTTCGATCTCATACAACTAAGAGCAGCAGAGCCAGGGCCAGAACGATCAATCATCCAGAGTTTGTCCCTCTGCCAAATGCTGCCTCTTGGACCTGGAACCCTCAGGAGACATTGGGACCATCAAGGTTGGGGCCCTTTGCTCCTGGAGTGGTCCTCAGCAGGCCAAGGGAGGCCTGGTGGACAAGAGAGGTCTAAGGATGCTGACTCAAGTTTGGTCTAGGAGGGGGTTTTGCCAGCACTAACGAAGTATTGTAGAGTCAGGACCTGAATGTGACACCCCGGAATGCGGAGTCAGGCTGGGCAGTGTGCCAGCCATGGTGGTTCCAATTGACTTTGACACGTGGACAAGCCTCCCCCTCTTTTTTCCTTTGCTGTACTCCATCCTTCTGTTCCAAGGTTGAGCCCACCTGCTACTCTTCATAGGCATCAGGTGCATTTGGCTTTCCCCTGTAGCTAGTCCTTGGGGTTCGCTGCTGTCACTCAACCACCCACCTACTCACTCGCCTCTTGACAAAGTACCAGCTGAAGCACATGTTAAGTGTTGTGGAGACATGGAAAGAGAAATGTCAGATGTGGGTCTTGCCTCTACTAAGCTGAAAAATTATTCTGAGACTTGTTAAAAATGGCAAGGAAGACTATTCAAAATTACTGCAGTAGTTGAGAAAATAGAACTCGACTCTTAATGCAACAGTGGGGATTTATAGCCAACGGGCAGGGTGAGGGAGTGGATGGAAAATTACTAAGACGAACATGGCTAAGTATCAGGGTACAGAGAGAGGAGCTTGATTGGCTGTCAAGGGTTGGGGGGATTCTCAATTGGCGGGCTTGCAGGATTCTTTGCTAAAAATGGGCTCAGCAGGGCAAGGGAGGCCTGGTGGACAAGAGAGGTCTAAGGAGGCTGACTAAAGTTTGGTCTAGGAGGGGGTTTTGCCAGCACTAACAAAGTATTGTAGAGTCAGGACCTGAATGTGAGACCCCGGAATGCGGAGAGTCAGGCTGGGCAGTGTGCCAGCCATGGACACAGCTGGACTTCAGCGAGGCACCAGTGGGTGTCTCTGGGATATTCCAGCCACAGGCTCAGGGCTGACAGTCATGCTGGCTTCATCCCATGTTTGTTCATTTCTTACTGCTCTGTGACATCCACATGCTTCTCGGCAGGTGCTCTGCAAGCTAGTATTGCTTGGATTTAATCCTTTCCACCACTAGCAGGCCTGGAAAGTACAAAGGCTTTAAGTAGACCTTGGGTTTTAACCTCGTGCTCCTCTTCCCAGTACTGGGAAGATATCTGTTATGGACTGAATTCTCTCCTCTACAATTCATGTATTGACGCCCTAACCCCCAGTGTGACTCTATTTGGAGGTAGAGCCTCTAAGGAGGTAATTAAGGTTAAGTGAGGTCATAAGGAGGAAGCCCTGACCTGATAGGCCTGGCGACCTATAAGAAGAGGAAGTGACACCAGGGATTTCTCTCTCTTGCATACACAGAGGAAAGGCCATGCGCGGACACAGCAGGAAGGCGGCTGGCTGTATGCCAGGAAGAGAGATTTCACCAGAAACCACATTTTATAGCACCTTGATCTTGGACTTATTGCCTCCAGAGCTGTGAGTTTCCACTGTTTAAGCCACCCAGTGTCTGGTATTTTGTTATAGCAGCCCTAGCAAACTAATACAACCTCATCTCATGAGTAATTAACATCTTAGTGAGCTTATTCCCTTTTCCTCCTGCCATGTGATTTGTGGGGTGGTAAAGGGCTTGTTTACCACTAAATACCTTCCTTGTGAGCGAATGACAGCATGGGAACCACTTCTTTCGATTCAGGCTTGGTTTCACCATGTGGCAAGCAAACCGGTATTAATCATAAAAGGGGACTTTTCTGGAAGTATGCTGTTATCAGGTAGGGATCCTGGTTTCAAGCAGCATAAACAAACTCTGGTTGACTTAGGCCCAAAAGAAACTATTGAAAGGATATTGAATCAGGCATAAACTTGTCAGGAAGGCCTTGAGGCAGGCATGGTCAGAACAGGCCATTCTGAGCTTCCCAGGAGCTGTCCACTGTGGCTGAAATCAACAGCTGTCTACTGAGGGTGTGGCAGGGCAATTGACCTCTGAAAATTGTTCTTTTAAGTATTCCTCGATAAAGTATTGACGGAGTGCTTATTCTGTAGCCTGATACTCTCATGGAGCTTATACATGAGAGGATTTTGGAAATTATTATAAAAACACTTTCTTATGTTCCAGATTAGGAAACCCAAGGTGAGGACATGGTAATCTTCTTGTCATCATAGCTAGGGCAGAACCACAACTACTCCAGAGCCACAGCTAAAACCCAGGTGTCCTCGATTGAACCCTCTTTCTGTCTAGTGAAGTAGGGCCTGCAGGGTAACCATGCCCTCTGCCTCAGGCTTAGGGTAGACTGAGCCCATTTCAGGTGGGTGAAGGTTTTGATCCCCCTGGTCTGCAGTGGCAGAGGTTTCAGGAAGCCAACACTAGTCGAGGGGCTAACTCCGACCAGTATCAGCAGGGGGAAGTCAGAGGGACTTCCCCAGGTTCTTCCTGTCACAGACAGAAGCATTAACGACCTTCACGAAGGAAAAAACAACACCTCAAGGACTAGTCCAGGCTGGGTACGTGTCTCTCCTGGTTCCGCTACTCCTTGGGTTCTACCCCAGGATACCAGGCTCCATTCTGCCATGGTCAGTCCCAGGAACCTGGGGTTCAATGCTGGACTCACACAGCTCCAGGAGCACCAGGGTCTTCTCGTTGGCCACAGGTGGGATATGATGGGCATTTGGACAGTGAAGGGCATGAAGACGGTGACTCTGGGAGGCCTTTCTGACCTCCTCTTCCTGCCTCCCACTTTCACCACACCACGTGGCTCTCTTAGACATGCTCAGCACCGTTCATTAGGGTCTTTATGCTGATCACGTCTGTTTACAATAAACATCGTTTGATGTTCCCTCACATGATTAGCAGAAGGCGGCACATTGGGGCAGTGATTCCTAAATTCAGACGGGTGCTCTGGGGCCGGGTGGGTAAGAATCACTCCGGTGGGTCTTGACTCAGGCCTGGGAATCTGTGATATTAACAAGCCCTTCAGGTGATTATAATAAAACAGATGGTTCTGAAACTCATTTTGCTATTTAGAGGTCAGGCTGTGACAGACCTGGATTTCAGTTCTGGCCATGTTTTACCAACATATCAACTGTATTTTCTTCCATGCAAAGATCCTCTTGAGCCATCAGTTTTCTTGTCTGTAAAATGGGGGATAATAGCAATACCTGCCTCACAGAGTTATCATGCAGAATGAGTGAGGTAGTATGAAGTCTCAGCATGGAGAACTGAAGGACAGGGCTTGTCACCCAGTGAGTCATAATAATATTCACTGTTATTGTTGTTGTTGTTATTGTCATTATTATTAATTATTAATTATTATGCTGCCTGTATATCTCTTTACCTCCCCTCTCCATTGTGACTTTTTATGCCCTAACTACGCATTAACATTGCTTATATAAAACTGTCCAGACTCAATTTTACTTAATACCAATAGAATAAAGTATATGTTACTATTTTGAATTTATAGTTGAGTAGATAGGCCCAAATCACAGAACTTGTAAGTGCCAGAGCCCAGGTCTAGATGTGGGTTGTGGGATTCTGCATCCAAGAAGGGCAAAGTGGAGAGAACCATTCACCCACAGCAGTGGGAGGAGACACTACTCACGTCTTCTCTCAGGCTTCATGGCTTATGTTTTGAGAGTGTCTGTGTCATTGTAAAGAAGCTCAATGACTTCACTGGTCCATGTAAAGGTTTGCCAGCTCACCCCTTCCCTGCCCCGGGAAGCAGATGGAGGAAATGAGGCTGACTGGCTCCACTCGAGTGGAAGCCCAACTCCAGTCTGAACCCACGTTTTTAACAAAGTCACCGGGTTTCAAACTGAGAAGCATTCAGAGGCAGAACCATGCACGTTGTTGCACATGGTAAGATTTCATTCCTTTTTGTGGCTGAGTATATTCCATTGTATATATGTACCGCATCTTCTTTATCTAGTTGTCTATTCATGGACACTTAGGTTGCTTCCATATCTTGACTATTGTAAATAATGCTTCAATGAACATAGGGGTGCATATATCTTTTTGAATTAGTGTTTTAGATTTCTTTGGAAAATATCCAGAAGTGGACAACATGGATGGACCTAGAGGGTATTATACTAAGTGAAATAAGTCAGACAGAGAAAGACAAATACCATATGCTTTCACTAATTTGTGGAATCTAAAAAACAAAATAAATGAACAAGCAAAACAGAAACTGACTCATAGACACAGAACAAATTGATGGTTGCCAAAGGGGAGGAGGGCCGGGGGACTGGGTGAAAGAGCTGGAGGGATTAAGAAGTACAAATTGTTAGTTATAGAATAGTCACAGGGATGTAAAATACAGCCTAGGGAATACAGCTAATAATATTGTAATAATTATGATGTTAGGTGGATACTAGACTCATTGGGACAATCACTTTGTAAATTATATAAACGTCTAACCACTATGCTGTATACCTGTAATTAATATAATATTGAATGTCAACTGTAATTGAAAAAAAAAAAAAAGGCAGAACCATGGTGTGGAGTAAGAGCCTGACCTGAGGAGCAGGGTCCGAGTGCTTGCACAGTTGTAGTGTTTTCTGATGGTTGTAGTGTTTTCTGATTGTGGGACTTGAAATTTGTAGGTAAGAATTACTCATGCTGAGGAGAAAAAGGGCTGGTACACTTAGACAGATGTTGACAGAGAAGGTACATCCCTATTCCAACCAGCACATGGAATAAGGGCTCCTTATTTCTACCCACACGCTTTGGCGTACTGCCACCAGCTCTGGGGGCTCACTTAGACATGCTCATAACTGTTAAGGCGTCACACTGACTAAGTCCCTTTACAATAAACATCTGTGACTGTTTCTTCACCTTACTTGAGGAAGGCAGTAACAACCTGGGAGTAAAATAGCATCTTGGCATCCATCTACCACTTTTGCATAAGGTGACATGGAGAGCTGGTGAGTGGATTTTATGACTCTTCTGGGCCCCAGTGACCTTCTGCCTTGAATCCCATTGAATCAGAGCTTCATTGTGCGTTCGTTTTATGGTTCATTGTTGATTTGTGAGTGTTGGACATGCAGTTCTGACAAAGCTGTCATCATCAAGTATTTTTGGTGCATCCCAAAATTTTTAAGATTAGGGATTATGTAGTTTTTAATTTTATTGAAGCATGACATGCATTCAGAAAAGAGCATAAATCTTACATGTGCAGCTTGAGGGAATACAAAAAGGATACACACCCACGTTCCAAAACCTAGAACAGGAAACAGTTAACGCTATAGTTGCAGACGCTCCTCCCCCCTATCTTCTACTCACTGCTTCCCCTTTATTCTCCCACCAGGGTAACCAGAGGTCTTGCTTCTCATTCTATAGATGAACTGTGCAGTTGGGAGCCATATTTTTATGTCAGGAAAAAAAACTTGATTTAAATCTGCTGACAGTCAAATGGGCATTCCCTTGTAGGTAACTAACTGCTTTTCTCTTGCTGCTTTTAAGATTCTCTCTTTGTCTTTTGCCCTTGGCATTTTAATTATGATGTGTCTTGGTGTGGTCCTCTTTCTATTCCTCTTGTTTGGGGTTCTCTGTGCTTCCTGGACTTGTAAGTCTATTTCTTTCACCAGGTAGGGAAAGTTTTCTGTCATTATTTCTTCTAATAGATTTTCAATATTTTGCTCTCTCTCTTCTTCTGGCACCCCCATGATTTGGGTGTTGGTATGCTTGAAGTTGTCCCAGAGGCTTCTTACACTCTCTTCATATTTTTGGATTCTTTTTTCTTTTTGTCTTTCTAGTTGGGTGTTTTTTGCTTCCTCATATTTCAAATCTTTGGTTTGATTCTTGGGGTCCTCTAGTCTACTGTTGAATTTCTGTATATTATTCTTTATTTCAGACAGTGTATGCTTAATTTCTGACTGGTCCTTTTCCTTTTTTTGGCAATCTCATTAAGATCCTTGAAGGTCTCACTAAGTTTCTTGGAGGTTTCTAGAAGATTCTTGAGTAACCTTATAACTGTGGTTTTGAACTCTATATCCAGTAGTTTGCTTTCCTCCATTTCTTTCATTTGTGACATGTTTCTTTGTCTCTGCATTTTGGCTGCTTCCCTGTGTTGATGGAGTGGCTTTGTGTGGTAGGTGACCTATAGGGCCCAATGGCTCAGCCTTCCCAATCACCTGAGGTGGACACTCTTGGTGCACCCCTTTGTGGGCTGTGTGCACAGTCTTGTTGTAGTTAAGCCTTGATTGTTGTTGATACACTGGGAGGAATTGACCTCCAGGCCAATTGGCTGTGAGGATCAGTTGTGTCTATAATGGAAGAACTGCTGTGCTGGAGACGCCCTTATGGGGCAGGACTTGCTTCAGTGGGGCTTTGGTGCTCACCGAATCTGCCTCTTGAGTGTGTCACTTATGGATGTGAGGAGTTGAAATCTGGTGTCATCTCACACTGACCACTAGGTACACTGGCTCCTAGATCTCCCAGGAGGGGCAAGTCAGCTACTGCCTGAGGCCACCCAGCAGGAGCTATAGGGAGATCTGCAGATTTCTCCTCTTTGTTTGGGGTTTGGAAGTTTTGGAGCTGTCTGACCCAGCTGCAGTTTGTTAGATTAAGCTGCAAAAGGGCAGGCCATTCATATGCAAAAGCCGTTGCACACAGCTCTGGTGGGTTTGTAAATTGGGCGGGGCGGGGTCTCAGGGAATCACTAGGGAGTGGCAAATAGTGATGGCTGCCAGTCAGCCCTCTCTGCGTCTCTGTGTTTCCGCATCCCCATGCCCTGCGCCCCAGCGCAGTAAACAATGATTCCTGCACGCACCTCTGCAAAAAAGCCACCCTCACTTTCCAGCCTGATGCCATATGAGTCTGGGTCCCCAGAGTCTCGCTGGAAACTGGAGTTCAGAGCAGCAGGGAACTTGTATCTCTTTCCTAATTGAAAAAAACAGTGCACCCAGTTGCCAGCCCGATTTGTGCGCCTCTGTACCTCTGCTTTTCCGCGCCTCTGCACGTCCTAACCGGTCTCAATGTGCTTTTTTCTTTCCTTCTAGTTGTAGAACTTCTACTTAGCCAGCTTTCCCATGGTTCTGGATGATAGTCATTTTGTCTTTTAGTTGTAGTTTTGGTGTGGTTGTGAGAGGCAGCACATACAGGTGTATACCTTATGCTGCTATCTTGGTTTCTCCTTGTTTTCTTATTTTAAAATAATTTCAAACTTAAAGAAAACTGGCAAGAATGGTATAATAACTTTTTCTTTTTCTGAACCATTGAAGATGAAGTTGCCAGTATTGATGCTTTATCACCAACTGTACCACCCGTCCTGCCCTATCTTATCCCAGAGATATTCTAATGAGTGATTTCCCTCACATGGACATCCTTCTACATAACGATAATACAACCATAAAAAAAAAAATAGCACTGGTACATTATTACCCAGTAATCTGCAAACACCATTTGAGTTTCGCCAAGTCCAGAATCACATATTCCATTTAGTTGTCATGTCTCTCTAGTCTTCACAGTAGGAGAGTTTCTCAGTCTTTTCTTGACATTCAGGACATTGACACCATATACAATTACAGGGCACAGGTATTTTGTGGAATGGGCCTCAACTTGATTTGTCTGATGTTTCCTCATAATTAGATTTAGGTAATGCTTTTAAAATTTTATTTTTGACAGGGGTATCACAGAAGTGATGGTCTTCTCACTGCCTCCAGTAGGTGGTGCACAATTTCAATTTTTTTATTAATGGTGACATTCACTTTGATCACTTGATTAGGAATATGGGTCAGGCTTATTTACTGTAAAAGCCTTCTTTTTCCCTTTAAAATGTCTATTTTGTGGGAGGTACTTTGAGTCTATTTAAATATCCCATTCTGCATCAAATGTTCACCCATTAGTTTTAGCATCCATTGGTTAGTCTTGTCTGAATCAATAGTATTATGATGGTGGCCAGATAGTGATTTTCTAATTTAATTTAATCATTCATTCTTCATTTACTATTTGGCATTCTGTTGTAAGGAAAAATGTTCTCTAATCTCTATTTGTCAATTAATTAATTAACTAATTCATTCATTTATATAAGTATAGACTCATGGATTCCTATTTGATTCATAGGGTTCTAATCTGATATCAAAAATACTTATAAATCTGTCTTCAAATTGCCCTGATTTGGCAGTGTCCCTATCTTCCTTGAATGCCTAGGTTAAATTTATTTAAATATTTATTACTATTCATCTTTTCTATTTAATTTTGTTTCATTTTGATATTTTGCATTTTTCTAAGACCTAAGCATTTCATCCAAATTTTCTTTTCTTTTTAAAAAATATATATTATTGATTTTTTACAGAGAGGAAGGAAGAGGGATAGAGAGTTAGAAACATCGATCAGCTGCCTCCTGCATACCTCCTACTGGGGATGTGCCCGCAACCAAGTATGTGCCCTTGACCGGAATCGAACCTGGGACCCTTCAGTACGCAGGCCGATGCTCTATCCACTGAGCCAAACCGGTTTCGGCCATTTCATCCAAATTTTCAAATTTATTGGCAAAAAGTTGTTCCTAACATTTTTTAATGATCTTAATATTTGTAGTGCTAACCCTTTTTACATGCTTGATACTAATAATTTGTGCATTTTTTTTTAATTATTCTTGCTAGGGGTATCTAAATTTTATTAATTTTTTTCAAAGAATAGGTTTTGGCTTTGTTGGTTTTTCTCTATTGTATGCTTATTTATATTTTGTTGATCTTTGCTTTTATTTTTACTACTTTTTCTTATATTTGATTTGGGTTAGATATTCTCTCTCTCTCTCTCTCTCTCTCTCTCTCTCTCTCTCTCTCTCTAGCTTTTTGAAATAAATAGGTACTTAGATTATTGATCTTCTGTCTTTCTTCTTTTCCATGCATTTAAAGCTATGTTTTGTTCTAAGTACTGCCTTAGCTTACTATTCCAGAAATTTGAGAATCACTGTCTTTAGATTCACTCCCAAGGTTATTATACCTTAGACCAGTGACAAGTGATTTTCAACTAGGGGTGATTTTAACCCCACCCACCCACCTTGTCCCCCAGGGACACTCAGCAATGTCTGGAGACATTTTTGGGAAGGGAACTATTAGCATTTAGTTAGTAGATGCTAGGGATGCTGCTAAATATTCTACAGTGCACAGGACAACTCTTCACAGCAAAGAATTATCTGGCTCAAAATGCCAATAGTGCTGAGGCTGAGAAACCTTGTGGGCCTAGACCTACCAGTAAACGTATCCACCACCTTCATGATGCCCTCCACATGGCTTGTTTTAAAGGTGAGAGCCAGTGGCCTGAGCTCCATTACTTGGAGCAGATGGAGGGAAAGTGGCTCCTTTGGAATCCACCACAATTTCTAGCCTCTGACGTGATGAAGGGTGCTTGGATTTCCCATTAATCCATGAGGGCCCACAGGAGGAAATTGTTTTGGGTTGTTTTGAATGGGATTCCACCCAAGAGGACTGAACACAATAGAGGGATGGGCCACAAGAAACCAGTAGCTACAAGGAAAGTTGGAAGTGACCCACTGGAGGAGGCACAGCATATATCAAAGGATCGGTAGGTGAGAGATCCTCAGTGATGGAAGTTGTGTCTGAAAAAGTCACAAAACCACTCCAAGAAAGAACAAATTGGCAGGAGAAACCAAGATGGCGGCATAGGTAAACACCTAAACTGCTGCCTTACACAACAATTTCAAAACTACAACTAAAAGACAGAAGGGACATCATTCAGAACTACAGGAAAGCTGGCTGAGAGGAAATTCTACAATTAGAAGGAAAGAGGAAAGCACATGGAGAATCAGAGGAGCTGCAAAGGACTGAGGTATGGAGACACGCGCGGAGAGGAAGGGCGGCTGAGTGCCTGGCTGGCTTTCTCTGGTGGGAGAGGGAAGGAAGCCCCCGACTGCACTGAACCCCAGTTCCGGGCGAAACCCTGTGGACCCAGGCTCATACGGGGGGAGTCTGTACTGTCAGGTAGAGAGAAAGGCACACGGAGACTCGGAGACTTGGGGAAGCCCACGGCAGGCAGGGGTCTGGAGGCTTTCTCGTGCGCGCAGAGAAAACTGACTGCTGAGGTTGCTGCTAGCTCT
Organism: Eptesicus fuscus; assembly: GCF_027574615.1. Classification (NCBI taxonomy): domain Eukaryota; kingdom Metazoa; phylum Chordata; class Mammalia; order Chiroptera; family Vespertilionidae; genus Eptesicus; species Eptesicus fuscus. Next base: position 19,173,177 of record NC_072494.1, on the reverse strand, counting down.
CCCTAGTGGAAGGGACTCGGAAGCTCCTGACTGCACCGAACCCCAGTTCTGACTGCACTGAACTCCAGTTCTGGGCGAGCCTGGGGGAATCTGGATTGTCAGGTGTAAACTCAGGGGAGCCGCAAAAGGCAGAGGTCTGGAGGTGCGTGTGCAAGGGCAGGGCTGATGGGAAGCCAAGACTGTCTGCTCAGCCCTGAGACTCTGCCCCATCCAAGCTGAGCACAGAGGCTTTTTCAATTTTGCAAGTCTGGTCCTATAAGGCTGTCTCCAGTACAGGTCTTCCGGCATAGACACAGCTGATACACATAGCCAATTGGCATGGAGGTCAATTCCTCCCAGTGATACCAACAACAATCAAGACTTAACTACAACAAGGCTGTACACACAATCCACAAAGGGGTGCACCTCAGGTGACTGGGGAGGCTGACCCACTGGGCCATACAGGAAACCTAGCACACAAAGCTACCCTACCAACTCAGGGAAGCAGCAAAAATGTGGAGACAAAGTAACAGATCACAAACGAAAGAAATGGAGGAAAACAAACAACTGGATATAGAATTCAAAACCATGGTTATAAGGTTTTTCAAGATTTCCTAGAAAAGGCCGATAAATTTAGCTAGACCCTCGAGGATATGAAAAAAGGACCAACTAGAAATTAAACATACACTGACTGAAATAAAAAATATTGTACAGAGACCCAACAGCAGACTAGAGAACGCAAGAATCAAGTCAAAGATTTGGAATACAAAGAAGCAAAAAACACTCAACTGAAAAAGCAAAAAGAAAAAAGAATCCAAAAAGTTGAAGATAGTGTAAGCAGCCTCTGGGACAACTTCAAACGTACCAACATCAGAATTATGGGGGTGCCAGAAGAAGAGAGAGAGCAAGATACTGAAAACCTATTTGAAGAAATAATGACTGAAAACTTCCCCCACCTGGTGAAAGAAATAGACTTACAAGTCCAGGAAGCGCACAGAACCCCAAACAAAAGGAATCCAAAGAGGACCACACCAAGACACATCATAATTAAAATGCCAAGAGCAAAAGACAAAGAGAGAATATTAAAAGCAGCAAGAGAAAAACAGTTAGTTACCTACAAGGGAGTACCCATACAATTGTCAGCTGATTTCTCAATAGAAACTATGCAGGCCAGACGGGAGTGGCAAGAAATATTCAAAGTGATGAATAGCAAGAACCTACAACCAAGATTTTTCTACCTAGCAAAGTTATCATTCAGAATGGAAGGTCAGATAAAGAGCTTCACAGACAAGAAAAAGCTAAAGGAGTTCATCACCGCCAAACCAGTATTATATGAAATGCTGGAAGGTATTCTTTAAGAAGAGTAAGAAGAAAAAAGTAAAGATAAAAATTATGAACAACAAATATATATCTATCAACAAGTGAACCCAAAAATCAAGTGAATTAAAAATCTGATGAACAGAATAAACTGGTGAATATAACAGAATCAGGGGCATAGAAAGGGAGTGGACTGATAATTCTCAGGGGGAAAGGGGTATGGGGAGTGCGGGAAGAGACTGGACAAAAATTGTACACCTATGGATGAGGACAGTGGGGGGGTAGGTAAGGGCAGAGGGTCGGGTGGGAACCAGGTGGAGGGGAGCTATGGGGGGGGGGGGGAGGAGAAACTATTGTAATAATCTGAACAATAAAGATTTATTAAAATAAAAAAAGAAAGAACAAATTGACATTTCTTTCCCCACCCCCCCAAATTGACATTTAGAACATCCCTCACAGAGAAAATACCTATACCAGAACATAATTGTACTGTGAAAGAATACTTTCATTTACCCTATTTCTTTTCACTCACCTCCAATCCCTAAAAGGTCCCAAAGCATCAGCTGGGGAATAAAGGAGAAGGAGGAATAAGAGCTGGAGAGGAATCTAACCACCCCATTTTCTCTCACTATAAACTTCTAAGCCAGAAGTAGGCCAGAGCTCAGAGAAGCGAGAAGTTTTATATTTGGATTACTACACTTGATTAGATTTTTAAATATATGAAGAAAGAGATTACTAAATTTCATTGAATATAAGATGCTATTGATTATAAGATGCTCCATTTTTTAATATACTACTAAGAAAGGAATTAAAAAACCTTTCCAGTTTTGATTATTAGATGATGTTGAGATTCAGAGGTGATATGTTAAATTGGAAAAATAAGTTCATCTTAGAGTAGGTGGAATAGAGTAATATTTTATTATCTGAGAGTGATTGGAAAATCTATGAGAGCTGCTTGAGATTTTATCAAGGGGAGGGTAAATGAAGTAATTATAGATAATTTAAAGGGGGGCAGTGGTGATAAAAGTAAAATTTATTCCTGCCTGTACCATAGAGTGTCCAACTGGTTCAATAAATTGGTCAAATAATGCATTTCTCAATCTGATATCGCCCCCTCTCTCTCCCCCTCCACACATGAGGGAATCCTGCCTTTCACAAAAGCCTGAGCAGCAAAGAGGATCCAGGTGCTCAAAGATTCATTTTAAGGTTCACTTTTTCCAACTGAAATGTGTCTAATCCTGTCAAGAGGCCACAGAACATACTCCCTGAATGCTAATAAGGTGCCAGTTTTTTGTTGTTGTTGGGATTAAAAATTGGGATACATGGAAATAATAAAATACTTGGGATGTTCCCATAACTTATGAAGACTAACATGAAAGGATTAGATCTCATTAACACATTTGCTTACATGTAGAGGTTAACAATATAACAAAAATATCATCTGGTCTCCCTGCTTCTCAGAAGTCTAGATAAACGAATCCTCCCAATTCTATGGTCTGTGAAGGTCTGAAGAGCTCCCTTTGGCTTTTGTGAATTCCTGGAGAACTTTGTCTCCCAGTCCCCCATACCCTCTGCCCCCAACGTGCATCAATCTGGATTTGACACTAGACTCCAGTGATGGTTTCAAAATATGTCCACAAATTCTTTGACACTCTTCAAGAGATGGCATTTACTTCCTCTCCCTTTGAATGTGGGATGGACTGACTGACTTACTTCCAATGAAATGAATATGTGGACATGACATTGTGTGACCCCTGAGACTAGGTCCTAACGCCCATGCCTCCTCCTTGCCCTCTCTTGAATTGCCTGCTCTGGAGGAAGCTAGCCTCCAAGTCATGAAGACACTCAAGCATCTCTTTAGAGAGAGGCCCACGTGGTGAGGACTGAGGCCATATAATGAAACCACCTTGGAAGTGGAGGCGGATTCTTTGGCAATTTATTGAGGAGAAGGGACAGTTAGAAGAAGAGGTCAGAATTTGTATTTGTACTTCCATCAGCAGTGATTACATCAAGGCCCAGAGTCAGTTTGCCCCCAAAATACCTTAATAAGGTAATACCTTTAAAAAGTAAGATAAAGTATTACTAAGGTATAATACTTAATACCTTACTAAGGCCTTTTCATTTATGAGCAACTGGATCCCATGGCCCCTGGATTTTCCCCATTCTAAGCCATTATCTTCAGCCACTGAGATTTTCCTATGTCATTTATTTGATCCTGCTATCAAATGCATCCATGCCCCACCAACTCCCATTGCCTTTAGGAGAAAATCCAAACTCCTTTACTTGGTGTATAAGAACTCTGCCATGAAGTGAGATTGTGGTCACTTCTCTGGCCATGGGATATTGATTTTGAATGTCGTGCAATAAAATTTTTATTTTTCACAAGTTCTGTGTGAAGCAGAAGATACCATAACCTTTACCTTGACACTTCTTTTGCTCTAGAAATGAATGCTTATTTCATATAAATATTTCTCACATACACAGAATTAGTGGACCAGTGATCAGAGATTATGGGAAAGAAAGAAATGACTGTTTTCACACCTACATGGTGGGAATGACTAAAACTCTATGGGCAGTTGAAACTGGACAGGAGAATGAAAAGTTGGTCGAGCAATAGATCTTTATTCTGAAAAGAGTACTGAATTAGATTCTTAAAGAAAAGGAAAATAGTAATTATAGTATATCCACTGTTCAGCTATTGAAAAGAAAAAGGTAGATCTACCTTACTGACCTGGAACATTTCTACCGCAGTGATTTTCAGCCAGTGTGCTGCAAGAATTTTTTAAACATGCAATACCTGACTATTTAGTCAGGGGCACTGACCTCCTTTCCCTTATATTGTCAAATAAAAAAATGACAATAGTCAATACAACAATAGTCATCCAGAGTGAATGAATCAAAATTATACCTGTATTTTTTGTGGGGGTCAGATTGGAGATATATATATATGCCACAGAATCTTAAGTTAGTTGATGTGTGCCATAGGATGAAAAAAATTGAAAATCACTAGTCTACTGTATGAAGTGGAAAAAATGGTTAGAGAACAGTATGTAGACAATGATCACATGTAAGTAAAAGTAGATGTAGATATATGCATAAACAAATACAGTAGAGAAGGCACTATATCAAATTTTTTTTAAATTAAAAAATGTAAACAGTTTCTGTTTAATGATCAAAATTGATATTATATATAGTTCTATTGGAAAAGCACTTCCAGGATAAAATAAACCACAAGTGCAACTCTGTTCCAGTGTACATTCAAATTGTTAACAATGACTGTCTCTGGGGAAGGGGCTATGGGAGGAGTTGTGGGGGTACTTTCTACATTAATCACTTCTGAATTTTAAAAAATATGTAAAATATATACCCTTTTATGATTTAAAAAGATAGCTCCATTTAAAGAAGATCAAGGATCACAACTAGGAACTTTAAATTAATATGCATCCCTTTGTTTTCACACAGACTCTCATTTGAACCCTCCTGGAATGATGGAACCTTTGATGTCAGGGTTTAATCACAACTTGAAACATATTCTGATGGTGTCCTTCAAACCTCATAAGTGGTGAAGACTCTGAATCTGTTACTAAATCCTTCCTCAAAGCTTATCTTAATCCTCATGTTAACCTACATACATTTTCCCCCAGAGTTCAGTTAAATCTGTGAGAAAAGAGTTTTGCTTGAAAAATGATTGATTTTAGCTATAGCTGGTTTGCTCCGTGGATAGAAGGTCAACCTGTGGACTGAAGGGTCCCGGATTCAATTCCGGTTAAGGGCACATACCTCAGTTGCAGGCTCCTCCCCAGCCCAGGCCCTGGTTGGGGCTCATACAGGAGGCAACCAATCAATGTGTTTCTTTCACATCGATATTTCTCTCTATCTTTCCCTCTCTCTTCTACTCTCTCTAAAAATCAATGGGAAAATATCCTTGGGTGAGGATTAAAAAAAAAAAAAAAGATTGATTTTAATATTCTTTTTGTAGCATGTTTCTCTCCTGACTTCCTTGGTCTTTGATCACTTCTTGGAAGCAATATGCTGAAAATGAAGAGCCTGAGGCTTGTTGTCTTCATTTACCAGTAGGCTACCTGTGGGCAAGCCACTACTTAAATTCTGTGTTTTCTCATCAATAAAACGGATGACAGTGCCTGAGAGGATCACAGGAGCTAATGAAAATGTGAGTGTGATCAACAATAGTGTTTTGCAAATATGCTGCTTGACCCTTCTCTTCCTTCTTTCTCTCTTTTCCTTGCTTCTTTTCTTACCAGAGTCAGAAGAACTCCGCGCATCAGTGTCCTCTTCTGTAAAACAGAATGGAAATAGCCTCTACCCTTCTGTCCTTCAAAGCGTCCCTTTTTTAAGACTCAGCTGGGTAAATGCAAGTTCGAGCATGTGGTAAAGCTTAGGGTGCTGGCGTTAGCTGCATTTGCATTTTGCCACATGGTAGCCCTACAATTGGGTTTGTCATCCATCCCATTGTACAGACAAAGACATGGTTGGAGAGGCTGTGACTTGACCATAGTCTCACAGCACTAGAACCCAGGTTTCTAGATTAATAAACTATTTTGAAATTTTATTTCTCTTCCGTAGATTCAATAATTTCAACTTTTTAAGCTTTTCTTCATAAATTCCACACCTCAACATAACCCACAAAGAGAAGCAAAATAATTGTTCCAATTGGTAGGGGAAAGGCACATAATAGGAATAGAACCACAGTTGTTTAATGATTATTCACCTCACTAAATATAGACAAGAGGTTTTCTTATAGACCCTGGGATACTGGAGGATGTGTTGCAAGAAGAAAAACAGCTATAAAGATAAGACCATCTCTAAGCCCGGATGGGCCCATTACTTAGAAAAGAAAATATATTTTGAGAGCAGACTCAGGACAGGACATGCTTTAATTTGGTTGCTGTGCCTGGACCCTGACCCCATCCAGGAGTTTGCCTCAGGAACGCTGACCATTCTCTCTGGTCCTAGGAATGGGCTGAGCTGTTTATAACATCATAAGAGATTAGCCACCTTGTTATGGGACTTCGAGTTCCTGGAGGCAGACACACACACTGCAGACCCTAAAACCCTAAAATGCCCCTGCTACACTGCACACAGCTATTTTCCCTTTCCCCTATATAATCATCCAGCTGGCAGGAGAAGGGGGGAGCATGAAGCCCGCTGCTCACTCCATATTGCTGGCGATATGAAATAAACGCTCCTAAATGATTCCACCTTGTCTCTGCTTATGGCTCAGTAGTGTGACAGGCAGTAACGGACTTGATTTTTGGGGGTCCAGTTTCACAATGACTTTCTTCTCTGAAATTTTACTATTCAAGTTGGGTTGGATCAGTGAGCACTGAGTATAAGCTCATTGCTCACAGATTTAATTCATCAAAATGCTGGGAAATGAGTGTTCTGATTCACTGAATTTCTATCAAAACATATTAAAGTTCTATGTAAAATAATAGTTTCTCTATCTGCTTTGTTCATATACTAGGTATAATTGAATCAGAAAATCTGAGTTGAAAGCAATGGTATAATTCAACTAATCCAACAGTACTGTGTCATATATATCAAGACTTAGACATCAAGTAATTAAATGAACCTTTTTTTTCCCTTTAAAGGCTGGATTTTGGAGTCTATGGAGTAAAACTCTCATAACAACAATGGCTGTCATTTGTTAAGCCCACGGATCATGTGTTTTGCAAACAGTTTATCTGCTCTTTATAAGAACTGCATCGATATAGGCATTAGAACCTCTGCTTTACTGATAAAGCATCTGAGGCTCAGGGACCTAAGTAACTTGTTCAAGGCCAGACTAACAGTAATTGGCAGACCTGGGATTCAAGGTCAAATATACTCTCCAATACACCATGCTGCTACTGTAAAAAGAGGATCAACTCATAGTAAAAATATTTTGGAGATTGATCACAGAAGTTATAGCAGTTTGGATGGAGTGCTTACTCATTCCAGGACACTGAAAATTATGTTGATTTTATTTTTTTGAGGATGGGGGAGCAAACTTCTCTCCACCTGAAAGTAAAGGTTAGTGAAAAGTTAATTCCACTTGCTTTAGTTCATGTACATAGCATTGCACATCCAGTGATCCACAAAGTCCAGTTCATTTGGACAGTGAGACAGTTGGCTCTCGCAACTACAGAGAGAGAAACTTGACCGAGACTCTTGGGGAAATCCCTACACTAAGAAAATGCCTCCCAGACAACCAAGTGCCCCAGAGACCTTTGAGGTTCTCTAAGGGCTGATAACGTGCAATCTTCACACCTGTGGCAGATACTATCTTTCTTGTCTTCCGATGAATGACTGAGGTTTTCTGCCTTTATTCTTCTTCTCTCCTCTTTCTCATAGGAAGTTCCTGGTTGAAGAAACCCTTAATATGGCTGGACTCTGGGTCTACTTGGTCTTCCCCAGGGAGTTTAAAGATCAAAATCAGTTTTTATTTTATCTGTCTGTCATCATTGTCATCTATTTTGGAAAAGGTTGGGGATTATAATAAGCAGCCACCAATAACCTATTGAGCCTGGGAATTTTTTGATCTCATAAAACAGATCAGTAAAACACGCCTTCCTGTGAACAGAGAAACAGCCCAATAGTAATTTTAGCCATTTGAGGATGGGTTTAAACATCACTTAGTGCTTGTAGTTGAGGAAACCCTCAGCTATGACACTATACCCTTCTACCCCCATCCCCATACCCCTGCTCACTTTGGGGAGATGCTGCAATTCCAATTAATCTAGTCATCACAAGTTCTGAGAACACAGATGAACTCTGAATTCATGATTATAAATTTCGATTATTTTTGCAAAATCATTGTTAAGCATTGTCCCAGAAAAAGCCTTAATTCCAGGCTCATACAGCAGTCAATACAAAAAGCATTTATGAGAGAAGCAAATTAATTGTTCCAATTGATAGGGGAAAGGCACGTAATAGGAATAGAACCACAGTGGTTTAATGATTATTCACCTCACTAAATATAGATAAGAGGTTTGCTTATTTGTGTGAATCTTCTGATAAAACATGGTGCAATTTAGGAAGTAGGCAGTAGAAAAATATTTTAAGGAAATAGGCAGAAAAATCCTCAGTTCCCTGAAATCATGTAAATGTCAAGCCTCGATCCTGTCCAGCTAAGTCCTTTGGCATTTTCTTTTCAATATGTGCACAACATTCCTCTCCCAAATGGACTTCTATAACCATCAAAATCAGTGTAATGAGACAAAGATATCTACATTTTATAACTAAAAATATCAGAATTTACCCTCTCCCCATCCCAGTTCTTCCCCAGGATATGTGGCTCCATTACGGATTTAACACCCTATTCTGTAACCATTCCTTTGCTTCTTTGCCTCCCTCACTAGGCCAAGCCCTTCAAAGGCAGCTAAGAGTGCCTGCCTCACTGTGATTGTCTTAGATAGGATTTCACTGGAAAACTCCCCCAGGAGATAGGATATTCTCACGAGCAATATCTACAGGGGAATGAAGTAGGATCATGCAGAGGGAAGAGTTGAAATGTGAAACAGCTACAACAAAGGCCAAATAAGAGCCAATAGACACTTTGGATGACTCCAAAGCTGGGATGACTCCTTTAGAATCTTTCCACCTTGAGGCAAGAGGGCTTTTATTGCTCATCCCCCTAGTTGTTGGATAAAGGTTGGCCCTTCCAGGGAGGCAAGACCTCAGGCAAAGCAGCTTTCACAGGCCGGGGCAGTTTGCAGAGAATGACTCAACCCAGAGCTGTCCACTGCTCCCTACTCCCAATGCTGGGGGAACACTGAGTGTGCTTCAGTTCTGAATGCAGGGATCTGGGTGGCACCCCACAGCATGCACTACAGTACTCGGGAAACTCTTACTAAATAAGCAGTATTAGAGTCCAGCCATTTCGCCAAGGATTGGTGTTCTGATTTCACATATATAAAGTGGAATATGTTAACCTGGGGATGTATCATGTCTCGTTATTAGTTTGGAAGCATCACTTTTAGGTACTAGTGCTATAGCTGCTAGGTTTCAGCGTGAATTTGATTCGACATAAAATTCATTTCATTTATTCAGTGTGACCTGCTTGAAGAAACTCAGACTTGAGCTTAAGACATGGGTTCTTTTCAGAACTCTGCCCCTTCCTCTCGGACAAGTCATTTTGTTTCTTTGTTTTAGTTTTCTCATCCGTAAGACAGCAAAAAATTACATTTGGGGCAACTCTTTCACATGGTAGTAGCAAACAATGACAAAAATGATGCTTATCGAAGCCCTTCATAAATGGCCGGTTTGGGCTGAAGAGTCCTGGTTAGCAGGAGGAGCTTGACTTTGAGGCTAGTGTAGATACAAGTGTGGACGGTTCACACAGAGAAAGGAGGGAGGAGATTGCAAAGGAAAGGGTGAGGAAGGAAGGTAGAGTTTTCTAGAGATGCTCCAAACCATCTCTTCTTATACCCCAAACCATCTCTTCCTACTTCACCCAGGCTAGTTCAACTGACGTGAATTCTTCAACAAAACAGAACCAAACAGAAGAGACAGTCCAATCACTCGAATGAATTATATGCATTAAGTAAATCCTTATGCATCTTAGAACTTGTTTCTCTCTCCTGTCCTCACCAGGTAGAGGCTGCAGCAATCAAATTATTAGGAGGAGAAGAAAACCACTGTATTTGTTTAGTTCTGTGGATTCTTGGCTACCCTATAGGATCTATCACCTCAACACCACTTTGACTCAACTTGTTCATCCGAAAGCAAGTGGGTGTTCATTTCTAAGTTTGTCTTTGTCTCTCTCTCTTTTTGTTGTGGTCGTGATTACTTTGGTCTCATTTTTAGTCTTTCTCTCTTAGTCCCTGTCCTGAAAGTGAGTGATCATCCTTCAGGTCAGGGTAGAGTTAGCATGGACTTCCCCAGACTCTACCCACAGCAGCGGAAATGTTTCCTTTGAGTTTTAAGCTTTTTCAACCCTGATTGGCACAACCATGGTTTTGGTTGAAAACTAGAGAAAAATTTCATGTGGTCTTCCAGGGAGGTGTAATTGACTTATTTATAACCAGAGGCATTTCCCAACTGGTTGCACACATGTGGCTAGTTTTCCCTTCTACCCCAGATGTTTTCTGTCGCATTTCTGTCTTCTCTCCCTCTTCTTCCTTCTCCCAATCCATCTATTCATCCAGCTCCTTCCCTCCCTTCTGGTAAAGGGGCAATTTAGGTTGCATTGCATATTTCATATTCTCTTCTGCAGCCTCCTTGCTTGGGCCAGATATGAATGGACCATGTCTTCAATTTCAATACCTTGCTCCTGGGACCCACATTTTTTCTGCTTTGGCTCTGTCCCTGTGAGTTGGTGATTGGCCAGGATAAGATATTGGAAAGTTTGACTTTAATCCAACGACACATAATGAAACCCATTTTGCCAGAGGTTACATGGTGTAAACAAGATTTAAGTTCCTACATTATATTTCTGGCCACCAAACATCTAAATAAAATACCCCAAACACTTCTGATATTAATAAATGTGAAATAAATATGAGTTATCTATCTATATAAAAGCCTAAGCAACCATTGCAACCAAACAGACAACCGAACAGACTGCTGTGTGGGGCGACCAGATTGGCAGAGGGGTTAGTGAGGGGCCACCAAATGACTGAGAAGCAGGCTGCATGGGGTGACCCAGCCCGCAGCGGGGTTAGTGAGGGATGATTAAACGACCAAGCAGCAGGCTGTGTAGGGCAACCAGGCCGGCAGGGGGTCAGGGGGGGGCGGGGGGGGGGGGGGGGGGGGGGGTGTAGTTGGGGTGATCAGGCTGGCAGGCAGAGGTAGTTAAGGGTGATCAGGCTGGCAGGGGGGCAGTTAGAGGCGACCAGGCCAGCAGGGGGGGGGCAGTGAGGGGCGATCAGGCAGGCAGGCAGGTGAGCGGTTAGGAGCCAGCGGTCCAGGATTATGAGAGGGATGTCTGACTGCCAGTTTAGGCCCAATCCCGGGGATCGGGCCTAAACTGTCAGTCAGACATCCTTGAGGGGTCCTGGATTGGAGAGGGTGCAGGCTGGGCTGAGGGGGCCTCCCTCCCCTCATGCACGAATTTCATTTACCAGGCCTCTAGTACAGACATAAGAAAGATGAGTAAAAATGAGTTTGATCATTATTTTCCAACCCATTGATTTCAGTTTAGTGGTGGCCAGAGCTTCTCCCAGCAACTCAGGGTGTCCTACCATCACAGGATGACCAGGGTAATTTCAATAAAGCATTAGGGTAGATTGGGGTCAGACCTATTTTGCATTTCCTGTTATTTCCAGATTTATGGGTTGGATGAATCTGGCACTCAACCCTGGCCTTGTCACCAACTTAACAAAAAAGAAATCTGTGTTACCTTAGAAGGGGACCATACCAAGTCTGGGTAACCTGACTTGGACTGTGACCAATCTGGCCTCCATACCAATGATCTTTTTCCTGTGTAGGCAGATAACCAGCACCTCCCTGCTGCCTCCCCTGCTTCCTTTATTTTCTTAAAGGAAATAAGATATCGCATATCATGAGACAGTGTATGAATATAAGGGAAACATTTTTCTCATGAAAATCAGCTCTCACACCACCCACTCCCAAAGGATAGACCGGGTACCCTTTTTATGCACTCTATTGTACTTTCTCTTGCATTTTTTGTTTGTTTGTTAATCCTCACCTGAGTATATTTTTCTCATCAATTTTTAGAGAATGGAAGGGAGCGGGAGAGACAGAGAGAAACATCTATGTGAGAGAAACACATTGAGTGGTTGCCTCCAGCACGTGCCCCAACTGGGGCTGGGGAACCAGCTTGTGACCGAGTAATGTACCCTTGACTGGAATTGAACCCTCAACTCTTCAGTCCATTGGCCAATGCTCTAACCACTGAGTAAACTGGCTAGGGCCTTTCTCATGCATTTTCTGAATCTTTCTCTTCTATTAGATATGAATACCAAAAAGACAAAAAACAAACACACACACACACACACACACACACACACACACACACACACACACAATCTCTTGGTCATCATTGTGTCTCCAGAGCCTGGAACACAGAGTGTCCATGTGTCTGTTTACTAATTAACTGGACTTTGAAACATGTGGATCTTCTTCCAGTTTCCTAAGAAGGAACAGAAGTAGCAATAACTGCTTTTCTGGGTGCCATCTACACAGGGCTCTGTGGCTGTCGGAGAGGCGGGGCGAATAGCAAGTGAATGCTGGGTTCTCAAATGTGACTTTGCCTCTCCATCACTTAAAAAAATATATTTTTATTAATTTCAGAGAGGAAGGGAGAGAGATAGAAACATCAATGATGAGAGAGAATCATTGATCAGCTGCTTCCTGTATGCCCCCTACTGGTAAATAACACATTTTTCTTGTGTCTCCTCATGTCTATTAACATAGGGGGAAAAATGTTGCTTAGCAGTATGTGTCCATGCTGTCAAGATTCCTCCCAAGCTTTTATTTTTTCCTTCTTCTGTCCCCCTACTTCACGCTAAGCCCCCTTCCAGTCTTCTCTCCTGCTATTAAAAAGGCCACCACATCAGACATAACTTAGAGTAAATGACCACTAGGGTGTGGTTTAGGTAGCTTATCCATTGATTTTTTACAGAGAGGAAGGGAGAGGGGTAGAGTTAGAAACATCGATGAGAGAGAAACATTGATTAGCTGCCTCCTGCACACCTCCTACTGGGGATGTGCCTGCAACCAAGGTACATGCCCTTGACTGGAATCAAACCTGGGACCTTTCAGTTCCCAGGCCGACGCTCTATTCCTTCCTTCCTTCCTTCCTTCCTTCCTTCCTTCCTTCCTTCCTTCCTTCCTTCCTTCCTTCCTTCCTTCCTTCCTTCCTTCCTTTCCTTTCCTTTCCTTTCCTTTCCTTTCCTTTCCTTTCCTTTCCTTTCCTTTCCTTTCCTTTCCTTTCCTTTCCTTTCCTTTCCTTTCCTTTCCTTTCCTTTCCTTTCCTTTCCTTTCCTTTCCTTCTTTCTTTTTTAAAAATACATTTTATTGATTTTTTTTTTATAGAGAGGAAGGGAGAGGGATAGAGTTAGAAACATCCATGATGAGAGAGAAACATCCATCAGCTGCCTCCTGCACACCCCCTACTGGGGATGTGCCTGCAACCAAGGTACATGCCCTTGACCGGAATCGAACCTGGGACCCTTGAGTCTGCAAGCCGACGCTCTATCCACTGAGCCAAACCGGCTAGGGCTATTTCTTGATTAATGTTTGGGTTGTTTTCAGCTATTATGAATCAAGCTAAGAACATACATGTACAGGTCTTGGTGTGGAGATAGGTTTTCATTTTTCTTGGGTCATTACTTAGGTGTGGAATTATTAAGTATTATGGTGAATGTAAATTTAACTTTATAATAAATGACCCAAGTATTTTTTTTTAATGGTTGTGTTTTTTCAATTTCTACCAGTAAAATATGAGGGTTTCAGTTTCTCACACATCCTCATTAATACTTTTTATTGTCAGTCTTTTAAATCTGAGCCATTCTAGTAGGTGTGTAGTGGTATGTAGCTGTGGTTTTATATTTCCCAGATGACTAATGATGTGGAATATCTTTTCATGTACTCATCAGACATTTGTGTAATTTTTGTGAGATGTGTATTCAAATATTTCAGTCATTTAAAAAATTAGGTTGATAAATCTTTTCAGTATTCAGTTGTAAGAGTTCTTTATGTGTTCTTGATACAAAAGTTTTTATCAGTAGTATGTATTGCAAATTTTCTCCTTGTCTTTGGCTTTTCTCCCCGCCTGCTCTTTTGAAGAAGATTTTAATTTAAATTAAATTTATCAACATGTATTTTATGGGTCTTGCTTTCTATGCAAGAAATATTTGTCTACCCTAAAGTCACAAAGATGTTTTCATCTAGAAGTCTTGTACTTTTAGCTTTTATGTTTAGGTCTATGATCCATTTTGAGTTATTTTTTGTGTATGGTATGAAAAGGTCAAAGTTTATTTTTTTACAAATGGATATGTGTTGTTCCAACACCATTGATTGGATTTCCTTTCCCCAATAAATTATCATGGCACCTTTGTTGGAAACAATTGGCCTCATATATGTAGGTAACAGAATAGGTCTATCTCTGTGTTGTCCATTCTGCTTGTGGTTTATTAAGGTTCTTGGGCCCGTGTTTTTTTTTTTTTTTAAATTATCGTTTTGAAGTATTCCAGTGTGTGAATATTTTTCTATTCTATTATTGATAATCATTTAGGGCATTTCCAGTTTGTAGGCATAAGGAATAATCCTTTTATGAACATTCTTGTACATGACTTTGGTGGAAGGAATAAGCATTCACATCCTATTAATAAAAGCCTATGTGGTCTTCACACCCTCACACCGTGATGCCCTCACATCGCAACAAGCAATCACCAGGAGGCTGTGTGTGCAGTGGGCACTGGCAGGTGGGCAGGGCTGCGTGCACGCGCGGGTGGGTGGGGGCTTGACGCTGCATGTGCGGCGCAGAGGCTGGTCCCGCGGCTCCGTGTGCTGAGGCTTGGGGGTCCCGTGGCTCCACGAGGCGTGGAGGTGGGACCCCCCCACTCCTCTTTGGCCTACCTCTTTGGGGCAATCCATCGAGGAGCCCCGGATGGTTGGGTGGGGCCTACCTCTTTGGGGCGATCGATCGTGGGGCTCCCATACTGTGAGAGGGCACAGGCCAGGCTGGGGAACCCCCCCCACTCCAGTGCACGAATTACGTGTACCGGGACTCTAGTGTACTGATACGTGCCCAAGAGTAGAATTGATAAGTTATAGAGTAAGTATATGTTCACCTTAGTAGATACTGCCAAACAGTATCTACTAATAAAAATAATTGTAACAATTGATTCTCCTACCCATGCCATACTGTAGAAGAATTCTAGATGCTTTATATCCTTGCAAATACTTGGGATTGTTTGTATATTAATTTTGGTAATTCTGGTGGGTGTATAGTATTTCATTGTGGACTTTAAATTTGCATTTCCCTGATAATGATGTTGAGCATAGTTTCATGTCTATTGGCCATTTGGATGTGTTTTTTTTCCTTATTAAGTAACTATTTGAATTTTGGCTAATATTCCCCCAACCCCCTTTTGGTTGCCTACTTTTTTTTCCTTATTGATTTATAGAATTAAAAAAAAAATATTCTAGATAACTTTGTCAGATGTGTGATTAAAAAAAGATAGCTCTCTGTGTGGTTTGCCTTTTCATTATTTTAAGAGTGTCTTTTAATGAACAAAAATTCTTGATGTGAAGAGAGTCCAATATATCACTCTTTGCTTTTCTGGTTGTATTTAAAAAAAAAAAAACTTTATTGTTCAGATTATTACAATTGTTCCTCTTTTTTCCCCGCATAGCTCCCCTCCACCCGGTTCCCACCCCACCCTCTGCCCTTACACTCTCCTCCCCCCGCACTGTCCTCATCCATAGGTGTACGCTTTTTGTCCAGTCTCTTCCCGCACCCCCCACACCCCTTTCCCCCGGAGAATTGTCAGTCCACTCCCTTTCTATGCCCCTGGTTCTATTATATTCACCAGTTTATTCTGTTCATCAGATTTTTTATTCACTTAATTTTTAGATTCACTTGTTGATAGATATGTATTTGTTGTTCATAATTTTTATCTTTACCTTTTTCTTCTTCTTCCTCTTCTTAAAGAATACCTTCCAGCATTTCATATAATACTGGTTTGGTGGTGATGAACTCCTTTAGCTTTTCTTATCAGTGAAGCTCATCTGATCTTCAATTCTGAATGATAGTTTTGCTGGGTAGAGTAATCTTATTTGTAGTTTCTTGCTATTCATCACTTGGAATATTTCTTGCACTCCAGTCTGGCCTGCATAGTTTCTGTTGAGAAATCAGCTGACAATCGTATGAGTGCTCCCTTGTAGGTAACTAACTGTTTTTCTCTTACTGCTTTTAATATTCTCTCTTTGTCTTTTGCTCTTGGCATTTTAATTATGATGTGTCTTGGTGTGGTCCTCTTTGGATTCCTTTTGTTTGGGGTTCTGTGTGCTTCCTGGACTTGTAAGTTTATTTCTTTCACCAGGTGGGGAAGTTTTCTGTCATTATTTCTTCAAATAGGTTTTCAGTATCTTGCTCTCTCTCTTCTTTTGGGACCCCCATAATTCGGATGTTGGTACACTTGAAGTTGTCCCAGAGGCTCCTTACACTATCTTCATATTTTTGGATTCTTTTTTCTTTCCCAGTTGGGTGTTTTTTATTTCTTTGTATTTCAAATCTTTGACTTGATTCTTGCGATCCTCTAGTCTGCTTTTGGATCTCTGTATATTATTTTTTATTTCAGTCAGTGTATGCTTAATTTCTAGTTGGTCCTTTTTCATATCCTTGAGGGTCTCGCTAAATTTATCAGCGGTTTCTAGAAAATTCTTGAAAAACCTTATAACTGTGGTTTTGAACCCTATATCCAGTCGTTTGCTTTCCTCCACTTCTTCCATTTGTGACCTGTTTCTTTGTCTCTGCATTTTGGCTGCTTCCCTGAGTTGATAGGGTGGCTTTGTGTGGTAGGTGACCTATAGGGCCCAGTGGCTCAGCCTCCCCAGTTACCTGAGGTGGACACTCTTGGTGCACCCCTTTGTGGGCTGTGTGCACAGTCTTGTTGTAGTTAAGCCTTGATTGTTGTTGCTATCACTGGGAGGAACTGACCTCCAGGCCAATTGGCTGTGAGGATCAGCTGTGTCTATGATGGGAGAACTTCTGTGCTGGAGACACCCTTATGAGGCAAGATTTGCTTCAGTGGGGCTTTGGTGCTCACTGAGTCTGCCCCCTGAGTGTGTCCCTTATGGATCTGAGGAGTTGTAATCTGGATGGTCTCACTCTGACCCCTGGGTACACTGGCTCTTGGATCTCCAAGGAGGTGCTAATTTAGCCTCTGCCTGAGGCCACCCAGCAGGAACTATGGAGAGATCTGCAGATTCGTCTTCTTTGTTTGGGTTTTGGAGGTGCCCAGATGAGGCCCAGCTGTGAAGCAATGCAAGCTGCTGTGGGGCCTTGGGCCTTCTTTTGGATATTCTGGGTCTCACTGACCCAGCTGCAGTTTGTTAGGTAAGTTTAGATTTCAAAGGACCAGGCCATTTATATGCAAAAGCCTCTGCGCTTGGATGGGGCAGAGTCTCAGGGTGGAGCAATTAGCAATGGCTTCCCGTCAGCCCTGCCCTAAGAGGACCCTGGGTCTCAGTGTCCTGTGGTAATCGCTGCAAGCACCTCTGAGAGAATGCCGCCCTCGAGTTTCACCTGCTGCCAGACAGTCCTGTTTCTCTCCAAGTCTGGGTCCCCAGAGTCTTGCCCAGAACTGGAGTTCAGAGCTGTTGGGAGCTTTTGTCTCCCTCCTGCTTGAAAAAGACAGCCACGTACTCAGATGCCAACCATCTCAGTGTGTGTGCTTCCGTACCTCTGCCTTCCACAGCTCCTGTGAGTCTCAGTGTACTTTTCTCTTTCCTTCTAGTTGTAAAATTTTCACTCAGCCAGCCTTCCTGTGGTTCTGGATGATGTCCATTTTGTCTTTTAGTTGTAGTTTTGAAATTGTTGTGCGAGGCAGAAGTTTAGGTGTTTACCTATGTCGCCATCTTGGTTTTTCCTCTGGTTGTACTTTTTGTATGCTATTTAAGAGATCATTGACCTCTCCAAGTTCAAGAAGATATTCTCCTATTTTGTTTTGCTAGAATCTTTATTGTTTTAGCTTTCATATTTAGATCTGTGATCCACTTGGACTAGGTTTTTGCATGTATGATAAAGTTGGAGTTAAGATTAATTTTAAAAATGGATATCCAATCAATACAGTACTATTTATTGAATTGTCTATCCTTTCCCCACTGAACTGGCATCTCTGACACAAATCAGGTGACTGTGTGTATATTACTGGTTCTCTATGTTTTACCACTGTTTTATTCTTGTGCCAATATAAGAGTGTCTTAATTTCTTAAATTTCATGTCTTAATGCTAGATAGTGTAAGCCCTCAGCTTTATTTTTTATTCTGCAAGATTGCCTTGGCTACTCTAGACATTTCCATATAAATTCCATGTAAATTTTAGAATTCGTTTGTCCAATTCCAAGCAAAACAAACAAAACAAAATATGTGCTGGGAGTTTAGATCAGCCTGAACTGAATCTACAGAATAATTTGCAGTGCAATATCTTAACAAGTTTCAGGATTATAAAACTGAACCAGGAGAAATAGTATACTCTTTTATTTTGTTGTCTTCTCTAATTTCTCTCGGCAATGTTTTGTTATTTTCTGGGACTACTTTGTTAGTGGCAAAGAAGTTAATTTTAAGAAATATCTTCTAGATCAATTGAATCTGTCAATCTTTCCATGCCTTTTTATTTTAGGTCAGTTATCAGCACAGTTTTTTTTTTCCCTATAAAGTGCCAGTGTAAATATTTTCAGGTTTGCAGGCCATACATTCTCTGTTGCAATTACTCACTTTGCTCTGTTGTTGCAGAGAGAAAGAGCCGTAAATAGTATGTGAACAAATGGCATGCTTGTATTCGAATAAAGCTTTATATATTAAAAATATAGATGATGAACCTAACTCAGCCTGTAGGCCATGGTTTGCCCACAGTCGTAGATGGTTCTCTTATAACTAGCCTATAATGGGATCTCTGTAAATGGGATATAACTGAATTTTAAAAAATGTAAGTAAACAATATGTCTTTTAATTAACTTTAGTCCATCATATTTTAAAAATTATCATATATATATTTGATTTTTTCCCCCTACATCTTACTTTTGCTTTGTATTTCTTTCACCTTTTTATGTTTTTCCTTGTCTTTTCATTAATTGAATTTTTGTTTATTTTCTTCCA
The DNA here is from genome assembly GCF_027574615.1 of Eptesicus fuscus. Classification (NCBI taxonomy): domain Eukaryota; kingdom Metazoa; phylum Chordata; class Mammalia; order Chiroptera; family Vespertilionidae; genus Eptesicus; species Eptesicus fuscus. The sequence goes on along the minus strand of NC_072494.1, from coordinate 19,154,091 downwards.
ACTTTCCCTCTTTGTTTCTATTACTTTTAGGGATTATCTTTGAAATGTTAGCATCATAATTGTCAAAGTCTACCTTCTACCTTTTCTGAATAAAAAGACCTAGAATATTTTAATTCTATCCATGTTCCTATTAACATATATACTACTATTATTATTTACTTAGAAATGCATCATTTTGAAGGATCAGAAAGACGAGTATAAGAGATATAAAATTCATCCCTTCACTCAATCATTAGTTTCATAACTAACTGAATATCTGTTCTCTAGCAAGCACTGTGCAAGGTACGGGTACCATAGTACAAAGGACCATATGTGATGGGACCCATATGATGGGAGAACATAGGAACATATTCTGAATTCCAGGTTGTCTGGAAAGGCTAAAGAAAATGAAAGGAGATGTGGGGTCTCCCACTTAAATCATCTGAGAGGGTTTCGATGAGTAAGTCTCATTGGGTACAGCATTTAGTTCTGATACAAGAAGGACTCCTGCATGGGATTTTTGGTGGTCATTCTTCCCCTAGTATAATCCTACCTCTTTCACTCATCATGCTGTTTCTGCCAAGAAACTCTCTTAGAGCTCGATCATATAAACAACGGTTAAGAACATGAGTCTTGGAATCAGACTGACCAGGCTCAGTTCCAGTTTTGTCATTGATGAACTTTGTCATTGAAGAGGACTTAAGGTCCCTGAATGTCACTTTTCTGTCTGTTAAATGGGAGCATTAACAGTACTTTCCTCATAGGATTGTTGCGATGCTTTCAATGAAATGAAGACCAAAGATTTTAACATAGTGTCTGCTTAATTAGTTAGTATTAATCATTATTGAAATAACCATGGATTCATTTATAAAGTACTTAATAAAGTCTCCACTTTATGCCTAGTAGCTTACTCATGAGGTGACAGTGTCTCCCCTTCCTTGTCACCTTTTACCCCTCATTTTTTTGTTCCCAGAAACAGAGCCTTCTCTGGAAATGGGAGTATACTGGCTAGAAAGGTGACACTTGTCATGGCAGGACTTCAGCCTGTGACTGCCAGGTTTCAGACCACTTTCCCTCAGCTCTGCCTTTAGGCCCCTTTCTGATATTCTCATGGTCAGGACATCAGGAGCTGGTTGGCCAGAACACATCCGGAGCAGCTACCTTTATGACAGATCACAACTGCTACGAATTCCCCTATGTTCACCCAGACAGGTTTCTGTGTCATCACTGTGGAAGGTGGCAGGGTGAAGACCATGAAACCAAGGGCTGCTTTCTTTCTTTCTTTTTTTTTTTTTTTACCACCGACAGTTTCACTCTGGTTGAATGAGTTCAAAGAGAATCTCTCGCTCTAACTGATGGCCTCACTACATCTGGACTGTTGGAAGCATAATTATTATTATGCTGACTTGTTCTGAACACCTAGGGCTCTTCTTCTTAGGGCCTGTAATTGTGTGTCCTTGTGTGAAAAGGAGGGAAATGCTGCCTTCAGGAGTTACCTCCTATCACAGCATCGTGGTCAGATGTCACCCTTCACATCCAGCTGCAGAAAATAAAGCAGGAAGCTCAGTGCTTGCAGAGGCCCAGGGACTCAGGAGCCTGGTTTTGATTCACCCAATGACCTTTTATAAATTTTAATTATAGTTTACATTCAATATTATTCTGTATTAGTTTCAGGTGTATAGCTTAGTGGTTAAACAATCATGTACTTTACAGAACGGTTCCCCAATATTTCCAGGACCCGTCTGGCCCATACATACTCATTACAATATTATCGACTATATTCCCTAGGCTGCTATTTACCTCTCTGTAACTACTAATCTGCACTTCTTTCCCCTCGTCTGTCATCCTCCCCACGGCCATCTGCCTAGTGGCCTGTTTTATTCTCCCTTTCTCAAAATGCTGGTGAGTGTCCTTTTTTCTTGTCAATACCACTTAGTAATGTTTTTTTCTAAATTTAACATATAAAGTAGAAAATCTCTGCCAAGTTGAGTTCATAGATAAATGATGGTCACATGTGCTAACCAGGGATGCAACTGTGCGAGTTATCAGCTCCTCTCCTGGGGCCTGGAGGCTCTGACTCATTGACCCCTCTTCCCTTTCTGCTCCTATTCTCTGCTGTTTCATTCACTTCCAGCTTCATTTGCTACTCTCCTGGGCAAGATTATGGGGATTGAATTGGCATCATGGTGTCTGAGAGTCTTTCCCATTCCTGGGAAACTGGACACTACTGTGTACACTCTGAGACTGCTAATGGTAGAGGTTAGGCGAGTTTGGAGAGAGTCTGGAGCCTGGAGCTCAGAGGTGTCTTCCTAAGGAAAATTTTCCTTCACTGGACATCAGAGTCATAGAGACAGGGTAGATTTGGATCTTTCTGTAAACCTGTGCAGTATCCACAGGGGACAGGTTCCAGGTCTACCACTCCCCTGTGGATACCAAAATTCCTGGATGCTCAAGTCCCTTCTATAAAATGGTGCGGTTTTTGCATATAACTTATGCATAACCCCCCTCCCCCATATACTTTAAATCATCTTTAGATTATTTGACTCAATTAAAAAACACATATAGTTAACTTTGGATACTGGTAAGAAGATAAAGAAAATAGGTACCTGGCACATAACTATTGTAGGGGTAAATTCTTACCATATTTATTTTTTATGTCAACATACATTTAGTGGCTCAAACCAGCACAAGTGTATTAGCTCACAGTGTCCATAGGTCTGAGGTCCAGGGACAGTATTACTGCTTAGGATCTTACAGTGCTGAAATCAAAGTGCTTGCTGGGGCCACAATTCTTATCTGGGGCCCTTTAGCTCACCGGTTGTTGGCAGAATTAGTTTTCTTTTCTTTTTGTGTTTTTAGGGAGAGAGAGATAGAAACATCAATGAAGAGAGAGAATCAATCAGCTGCCTCCTGCATGCTCCCCACTGGGGATCGAGTCCACAACCCAGGCATGTACCCTTGACCGGAATCGAACCTGGGACCCTTCAGTCCACAGGCCAATGCTCTATCCACTGAGTCAAACCGGTTAGGGCAGAATTCGTTTTCTTATAGTTGTAGAACTGAGGTTCCTATTTCCTTTCTGGGTGTCAGACACAGGCTACTCTCAGCAATCAGTAGATGTCCAGATTCCTTAAGTGACCTTCTCCATCTTTAAGCCAATAATGACACATCAAATTCTTCCTGTGCTTTGAATGAATCTCTGACTTCCTTTTCTGTGATCAGCTGGAGAAAACTCTCTGCTTTATAACAGACGATAGTAGGCTGGGCCTTAATCCAATATGACTGGTGTCTTATAAGAAAAGGAAAATTTGGACACAAATACAGAGGGAATAATGCCATTTGACAATGAAAGCAGAAATTAAGAAGGGGCCAGGAAGGATTCTACCGAGAGTCTTAGAGGGATCATGGTCTTCCTGACAACGTGGTTTCAGACTTCTGGTCTCCCAAACTGTGAGAGAACCAATTTCTGTTGTTATAAGCCACTTAGTGAGTGTTATCTTGCAGCAGTCTCAGGAAGAAACTAATATAATGGGCTAATGTACACACCAAGGTAAGCCCCTCCCCCATCCCAAACCAAGGCCTCTCTGACAGAAACCGGAATGAAATTGGAGGTCCTTCTTAACTGCAAACCACACGGAACCAATCCCATGTACTTGGTTTTATAACAGAGATGAGTACTAGACTTATTGGGGTGACCACTTCATAAGGTAGATAAATGTTGAATCACTATGTTGTATACCTGAAACTAATCTAAAATTGTAGGTCAACTATAATTAAAAAAATAAATAAAGAGCTGATGTGGTTAGGTCAGGCCCACCTGGATAAGCTCCTTATTTGAAGGTCATGGAACATAATTAGGGAATCTGCAATATTCAGAATACGGAAGATTAGTGCAGGGTAAGTACATGGTGAGGAGGGTGTGGTCATCTTAGAAATTCTGCCTACCGCAGTTGCTATAATTTGGGAAAGTAATCTGGCAATATCTTTTGCAATTAAGCATCCACATACCTCTTAATAATGCATTCCTACTTCTAGAACTCCATTTTATAGAAACAAGCACATCAACATCCTATATAATAAAAACGTAATATGCAAGTCAACTGAACAGCGGAACGACCGGTCAGCAGGGGCGGGGCCGGTGAGCAGGTGGCACTAGGCCAGCCAAGGCGCGTGCCAGTGGGCAGAGAGAGGGAATGACGATGGGGGGGGGGTTGCTGCGGCAACCCGGGGGGCAGGGATGGGGCTGGGGCTGGTTGCTCCCTGGCCTGAGCCTTCCCCTGATCGGCCAGCCTGGTCGCCTGCCCAGAGTGAGACCAGACTGCGGCTTAGACCCGCTCCCCAGGGGGAGCGGGACTAAGCTCTCAGTTGGACATCCCCTGAGGGCTCCCTGACTGCGAGAGGGTGCAGGCTGGGCTGAGGGACCCCGCCAAGTGCATGAGTTTTTGTGCACCAGGCCTCTAGTATAAGGATAAAAGTCCAAATATGCAGATTCTAAGTTCCCTAATTGGACACTCATTCTTCATGAAAAGGAGACTGCATGAATAAATTATGGTTTATCCACAGCATTCTTCATATGAATAACTTAGATTTTTACCTATTGATTTGGAAAGAGAAAGAAGCAAGTAGTTGAGTAATGTGTACTTAATAATGTGATACTATTTTGAAAAGAAAATTACAAAAACTATTTAAAGTGTATGTATATATGTACATCTGTACGTGTGTGTGAATATGAAAAGGATGAACAACCATGCTGTTAATTTTATTATCTCAAGGGGCTAGGAAATGAGTTAGGTGGGGTGATAAACAGGGACATTAGAAACTTTATCTTTACACATCTCTGCAGTTTTACCTTTGTTATAAGTAAACATCACTTCTTTAATTTAAAATAATAAGTATTACAAAAGCTAAGCAAAAGTAATACAGAACCTTGAAGAAAGTTTGCAAAATACGCTAAAGTTTCCAGAGGCAAATGCGATGACCCCAAATCCAGGCTTCCAGACATATTTCCTGTTAACAGTTTGCTATAGTCTATGTGCACATACCCCCAAAATCATTAATGTAAATATTTCTTGGAAATGTGACCTTTATCACATGAGTACCTCAAAGATGAGAGTCCATCCTCATATATATATACTTGTGAATATTTTTTGTAGGCCCTTTAATTCCTCTTGAATTTGTTTTGGTATACAGTGCTAAATGAGGATTAATCAACATCTACATTTTTCCAATTGGTTAACTATTATACCAACAACATTTATCAAATAGCCACCCTAATGATTAGAAATGCCACTTTTTAATATATACTAAATTCTTACATACGTTTCTGAAAATTCTGTTCTGCTCCATTGGTAACTCTGCAGTCTGACACTGGCACCCCATTTAACAACATATATTGCAACTTTGTAATATGCTGTATTATCTGCTACGATTGCATTTCTAACAGTTTTTGTTTTATGCTTTCTTTTATACACCCTCAACTCCCTCAGTACTTTCTCATTTGCTTGGTTTAATCCCAATCCCATCTAATGCTATGTAATTTGGAAAAAATGTACAACATGTTGACCTGTCTCACTTTAAATTCATGAACAATCACCTTTTATTTTTTTATTTTTATTTTATTTTATTTTTTTATTGTTTGAAGTATTACAAATAGTAGTACATATGTCTCCTTTTCTCCCTCCTTGACCTTCCCCCAGCCTCCCCTACCCCCAGCATATGCCTTCACCTGCCTCCCCGCCAGTGTCTTGTATCCATTGGTTATGTTTATATGCATGCATACAAGTCCTTCGGTTGATCTAACAATCACCTTTTAAAAAAACTTACTGAAATGTATTTTTAAATATCAGTTAAGACCATTATTTTTAAAAATGTTTTTTTAAATTAAATTCTGTCTTAGTATTGATTAGTTCACAAAATGTTCAATGTTTATATTAAGTAGCATTGAACATTCGTGGGTGTATTATTTTTTCTGATAATTTTTTATTTTTTATTCACTAGATGATTCCCTCTCCCACTCTCTAAATGGATAGTTTGTACTTTCTCTTCTCTCTTCAAAGTCTCTTCCCTATCCTCACTCTCAGTTGTAGACCCACCTCCTCAAGTCCCTGACTTCTAGGCATTTGAAAACCCAGGACTTTTCCACTTAGTTAGTTCTTCCCGAGATGAGCTTTTCCAATCTCATGACTTTAAATGCCATTTGGATGCCAATTATTCCCAGAATTATAGTCCTAGCCCTGCTCTCTTCTCTGAACTCCAGAGTCTAGAATCTGCTACTTATCTTTCCTTTGAGGATAGCAGACATCTCATACCTAACAAGCCCCACATCAAACTACTAAATATTTTCCCCTAACCCTCCTCTGCTCATGGCCTTCCCCATCTCAGTCTAGAGTACCTCTAATTTTCAAATCAAAACAACCTTGGAAGCATTCTTGACTTGTCTCTGTCACATCTTTCAGGATATATCCAGAATCTGAGGTCTTCTCAGTATCTCTGCCACCAAAAAGGTTTCAGGCACCATTATTCTCACCTGCACCTCTGGATTACTGCACTAGCCTCCTTGTCTCTCTGCTTCACTCTTTCCCAGCCCTTCACTCTGTCCTCAGCACAGCCACTGTGACCCTGTTAAACATGGCAGATCAAGTCAACCTTTTATTCAAACCACAACATTCTGCCATTCTTCTTTCATCTATCCCTCCACCTACTCCCCAGGCCCCTTTGATTATTATTACTTTTTTAATAATGCTTTTGGAAATTACTTTTTTAGACTAGAAATTATAAATACCCGTAAATATTGATTTATTCCACCTTAGCAAGCTGTATGCATATAATGTATATTGATATATTGAGAAGGCTAAAAAGGGCTAATTCCAATGTAACCCTGATATTTGGGGCTAGTGATCTGAATCCAAGCCAGCAAGCTCAGTGTACATTCCTGATAACCTATAATTAAGTCACTGCCTCTTTCCCAGACACTGGTCTTGCAGAACCTGTTACTGTGAACAGTGCACTGCCCTGGAGGGAGGGTTATTAACGCTGGCACCAGGCCAGACCATCAGATATGGCCTGGAGACCCCCAACACCTGGGGGCCTTCTTGCAAGGCCCGCAAAAAGGACTGGAAGCATAATCCATGTTTGCCCTTGACCGGAAGCAAACCTGGGACCTTTCAGTCCGTAGGCCGACACTCTATCCACTGAGCCAAACCAGCTAGGGCTGAAGTTGGCATCTTTTTGCTAGTGCAGGGTGTTGCCTCGATGATGATAGAAACACATTTGCAAAGCGCAATAAAGTGATGCACCACAAAAAAGGGGCATGCCTGTATGAGAACATAGTATGCCATAAAGGTGGCAATTCCAATCAATGGAGATTGTTGAGACAGCTAATTAATTAACCATTAGGGGGAAAATAGGTTTTAATCCCTACATCACTCCATTCGTAAATAATTAAAATATTCTAAAAGAATTAAAGATGTACATGTAAAACTCAAGTCATGGAGGTGCCAGAAGAAAATGATACCAAGTATCTGCTTAATCTTGGAATGCTGACGACTTTGCCAAGCATAACAAAAATGCAGAACTTATAGAGGAAAATATTCTGAGTGTGGCTTTGAGTGCTTATTCTTTATATTTTGGGATGAATCTAAGTCTGACTTTTCCTTTCCCTTCTCAGAAAAATTGTATGGTGGCTATTGTTATAAGAGTGTGGGAAGAGGAGTCCAGTTGGGACTGAGTCCAGCATTCAGAACTTTTTCAACTGTGGGAGGACTGAATTCTGAAATTTGTAACATTTGAAAGATTTATCACACTATTAGGAAACAGAAGGCTTTTTCCGAAAGCAACTAGTCATATACATAACATAGTAACAAAAAGAAATACAAAACTTAGAAACAGATCCAAATGTATTAAGAATGTAGTAGGGAATGAAGATGGCATTGGTTTTATGTGTCATCTCATGAATCATTTATGGTCAGCTTCAGCTTCTTGCATGAGATATTCATGATAGAGTGAGACTTTAAAACTCACTGCATTAAGTAAAGACTTGGTATCATTTTCTTCTAGCACTTCCTTTGTAGTCTCACCAACTAAGAACAATCTTTTGCCAACTAAACATGAAAAACAATTTATGAAAGAGCAGTCATTAAAGGAAGTATGGTGAAGGGGCATGACATGGCTTTGGAATAAAATTCTGCTTCACCACTTCCTGTGTGACTTTGGGCAAATTAATTGCTCTGAGTTTTCCCATCCATATCTGTGAAGTAGAGAAAATACTCTCTGCCCTGAAGTCTATGATAGAGAAAAGAGAGTAAAACACAATATTCATTTATAGTAGCTGTTATTCACCTGGGTCTGATTACCGCTCACCTTAGCCAGGTGGAAGTCTCACTCATTCAACACATATTTTCTGAGTGCCCAGCTCTTGTGCTGAGAATAAGAATGCTAGAGGCTATGTCTTTCTCTTTTACTAGTAGGAGTTTATGGACTGGGAGTGAGGCAGACAAATACATAGTCAGACAGCACAATACAGAAGAATGATATGGAATGGTGCTTTGTCTCAGTTGCTCAGAATCCAGCTACAGAAACTAGGGGTGTACAGAAGCTATAAGACAGCACTGTAGGCCAGTACCAGTGCTCAGTTCTGTGACACAAATGGCAGCCAAGGAGTTTGAGAAGATAGAGACTGTGACATTATGATTCAAATAAGAAATATATTTTTGATCTTCGTCCCTGTTTCTGGCACAGAGCTCCTAAAACCCTTGCAATTTCCTAAGTGGCAGAGAGTGATAAAAGTGTCTTTTGTTACGTTAAAGAGGTGACTTTTGCCCTACACCTAAAGATGGGCTGTTTGGCTGCAGAACTTTCAGTCCCAACCTCCCACCCCCACCCCTGAGGAGGGGAAGGGGCTGGAGGTCGAGTCAGTTGCCAATGGCCAATGATTTAACCAGTCATGCCTCTGTAATGAAGCATCCATGTAAACCTGAAGGACAGGGTTTGGAGAACTTCTGAGTTGGGTGTGGTGTGTATGGAGAGGGCATGGAAACTTTGAGCCCCTTCCCAGATACCTTGCCCCATGCATGTCTTCCATCTGTCTGTTCCTGAGTGATATCCTTTCATAATAAACTGACAGTCTAGTAAGTAAAATACTTTTTTGAGTTTGTGAGCTGCTCTAGCAAATTAATCAAACCAAGGCAGGGTTAGTTGGAACTTCTTATCTCTAGTTGATTGGTCAGAAGCACTTTTGACCAGTGCCTGAAGTCGGGAGAGGGAGCGGGCAGTCCTGAGGGACTGAGTCCTCAACTTGTGGAATCTGAAGCTATCTCCCGATAGATGGTGTCAGAACTGAGTTGAATTGTAGGACATCCAGCTGGTGTTCAAGAATTGCTTAGTCCTGGTGTGGGGAAACACTTCACCCACACACATTGGAATTGGTTCCAGAACCATTAGATGAAGAAGGAAGTTATGTGGTTAGATATGAGTTGTTCCTTGGGGAGTGGAAAGGATTTGGAGAGACAGAATGGGCAATCATTCAGGTAGGAAGCAGGAATATGAGCACATGCTTGTGTGTGGGAATGATGGCTGATGGGACTAAAAAAGTAACTTCTATCTAAACGTTCCTGTCCACTGATATAGCCTTTGATACAGCATAGTTCGCACAGACACTTCATCTGCTGTTTCTGACCCTAAGAGGTAGCCTTCCAGGACTTTCCTCATGTCCCTTTAACGGGTTAGTTCCTATTGATTCTATAGGTCTCTGCTAATTTCCTTCTTGATGGACCAGCAGTATAGAAACTGGGCACAAGGATAAGTAAAGCCTTATTTGGAGGTATATGGTCATAGGTAGTTTTAAGGACCCTCAACTTCCAAATATATTCTTTCTTAAAATTAACCTGAGATTCCACCACCTGGTACAGGAATATTCTGGACTCCTTTCTCAGGCTCTTTTTACAACTGGCCTCTTTATCTTTAAAGAAAAAAAAGTCCCACCTCTCAGCCATGCTGAATTTCACTACCCTACAGTACCCTGGTGTGTCTCTGTGTGTGTGTGTGTGTGTGTGTGTGTGTGTGTGTGTGTGTAAAACTTCTGGGAGTTCTAAACGAAGGGATCATTTAAAATATCAGTATCAGAGAAGTCTCTTTTGGCTAAGGCACCATAAGTTTTGTTTGTTTATTTACTTATTTATACTTCTCTTTACATATATTTCCATTACGGGCAAAGCATATCATAGAAATGAGGTATTTTTCCTTGTATTGTGATGTTAAGAAATTTAAATTCATGGTAGAGTGGGGCAGTAGAATAATGACAATTTTCACTCAATAACTTGTTCCTCTTTCCTCGCCCAGCTAATGTCACTGAATGCAGTCCGGAGGGACCCTGAGGGAGGGTCATGTGTGAATAGCAGAATTTTAGAAAGAACTAGGGAGGTCAACCTTACTTCATTCAGCAAAACCTAGAGCAAGTTTCAGTACCTCCTTTTTCTTTCTCTTTCTCAGAATTATATGTCTAGTAAGTAAAATACTTTTTTTTTTTTTTACTTTGTTGGGTTTAGACCCAACAAACACTCACTCATCAGGGAGCTGGGTGTTATAGGGGTGAGTATTAATACGTTTTTTAAAATTAAAAATAATGTCAGAAAGGAGGTCAGATTTGACTGATGGGTTTGGCAATGAAGACCTGCTTTGGGCATTAGTTTATATGGCAGAGGTTTTGCATAAATGACCACTGTTAAACCTGCAGCTTTAAGGTTTGGCAGAAAGTATATTTATATGTAGAATTAACTTAAATATTTATATAACATGAAATGTTTATATTTAAATGAGACACACACATTTTTATAGTGTGTATTAACCAAGGTTCTCCAGAGAAACAGAACCGATATAATGTGAATAAAAGGAGATTTATCGTGAGGAACTGGCTCATGAAATTCTGGAGGCTGAGAAGTCCCATGACCTGCCACATGCAAGCTGGAGACCCAGGACAGCTGGTGTTCGTAGGAAAGTCTGAAGGCCTGCGGTCCGGTGTAAATCCCCGTCTTCCGACAGAAGATGAGTGTAAATTCCCATCTTCCGACAGAAGATGAGATGAGATGTCCTTGTTCAAACAGTGAGGAAGGGAGAGAAGGCCTTTTGTTGGATTCCAGCTCCCCAGGCACTAGATTATGCCCATCCACCTGGGGGTTGGGGAGCAATAGGCTTTGCAAAGTCCCTGGATTCAAATGCTAACCTTATCTGACACCTCATAGGTACAACCAGAAATAATGTTCCATCTGGGCAACCGGTGGCCAGTTGAATTCATCCCTACAATCAGCCATCACATGGTGGTTGCTGGGTGGCCTGGATTCTCCCTTCAGGACCAAGGTACTGACTTCCCTGGCTTTGGGGAATGGTGGCTGCTCTCAGCTTTGTTCCCAGGTTGGTGACACCTCACAGTTCTCTGGGAGGTCCAAGGCCGGCATCTAAAGGCATCACCACTGGCCTCCATTGGAACAGTTTGGAAGGGCCATCCCAGCTCCAGTTTCAAACGAAAGGAAAGAGTAACAGCTACCACTAATAATCATTTGTTAAGCATTGGTAAAAGCCTTTTTTTTTTTCTGTTTACTTCCCAGAAATTGAGAAAGTGAGTAATTGTAATTGCTGGGCAACACATTGTTTAGCGTGTTAGGTGGTTTCCAATTCATTGCTTTCAACAAAATTACAATAAGATCAAAGGGAGTTGTCAGATGATGCATCCTATCTAATAATAGACAAATATGCAAATTGACCATACATCTGACACACCCACAAGCCACGCCCACAACCACGCCCACCATCCAATCAGAGAGAGTATGCAAATTAACCCAAACCAAGATGGCTACAGCCACAGAGAGGAAGGTTTCCTAGGTAACAGAGGAAGCCAAGCTTTCTGCCAGCCGTTGCAGGCCTAAGCCTCCACTCAAGCTACAAAGTTTCAATTATAGAAGGTAAACAAATTCAAACAAATGGCAGCAGAATGGAGCTTGAGAGAGCAGGCCAGGGTTGCTGCCGGCAACAGGGGAAGCAAAGCTTTCTGCACACCCTGGCCGGGCCCACCCGCTTAAGGCAACAAAGTTTCAATTATAACCCCAACACAAATGGCTGCGGGCCTCGGAGGGAGCCCCAGGCTTGGCTCTGCTCCAGGTTACAAAGTTTCAATTGTAGAAGGAAAATAAATTCCAGATACCAGGGCCTCCACTTGCGTTGTCAAGGGGCGTGGCCCACCTGCAAACCACCACAGGCCACTCGCTCAGGCCGCCCTATGCCCCAAGGGAACCCCACCCTGATCAGGGACACCCTTCAGGGCAAACCAGCTGCCCCCCACCCCTGTACCAGGCCTCTATCCTATCTAATAAAAGAGTACTATGCTGATTGATCATCACTGCAACACACAATATAGCTGCCCCCATGTGGTCAAAGATCCTGCCCCCATGTGGACACAAGATGGCTACCACAAGATGGCCAGCAGGAGAGGGCAGTTGGGAGGCACCCGGCCTGCAAGGGAGGGCAGTTGAGAAGGACCAGGCCTGCAAGGGAGGGCAGTTGGAGGTGATCAACCCTGCAGGAGAGGGCAGTTAAGGGTAACCAGGCCGGCAGAGGAGGGAAGTTGGGGGCAAACAGGCTGGCAGCAGAGTGGTTAGGGGGTGATCAGGCTGTCAGGCAGAAGCGGTTAGGGGCAATCAGGAAGGCAGGCAGGCAAGCAGTTGGGAGCCAGCAGTCCTGGATTGTGAGAGGGATGTCCGACTGCCCGTTTAGGCCCGATCCCTGCCTAAACGGGCAGTCAGACATCCCTTGAGGGGTCCCAGATTGGAGAGGGTACAGGCTGGGCTGAGGGACAACCCCCCTCCATGCACGAATTTCGTGCACCGGGCCTCTAGTATTAAATATAATTTCTGATGATAGCTTATTATCTGATTTTAGATGTATCTCAGAAAAAGTCCAAAGAATTGAATAAATTGCTACAGTCATTGTTCTCCAATTCATATATATATATATACACAAATAAGATTTCTCAGTTTAATGTAAACAAACTAAAATAGAAATAAAGATGAGCTGGATCTTGTCTCATTTTAGCATAAGGTATTTGTCCAAGGATAAACAAGCTATGTTTTTTAATTTATTATTATTTTCAAAAATAATCTTCACCAGGAGATATACTTTTCATTGATTTTAGAGAGAAGAAGGGAGAGAGAGAGAGAAATTGGCATGAGAGAGAAATATTGATCAGTTGCTTCCCATACATATCCCATCTGGGGATTGAGCCCACAACCTGGGTATGTGCCCTGAATTGAATCCATAACCTTTTGGTGCACAGGCTGATGATCTAACGAACTGAGCCACACTGGCCAAGGCTACCGCTATGTTTTTTTAAAGCTTCATTCACCTCACTAAAACATACATTTTCCAATAAAATCCTGTTTCTACATATTACTTGATCAATTGTCTACTACTACTAATCTTAATTATAATTTAATCCAGAGGAAATTTTTTAACAATTGCAACCTCATAGTTACTAGAAATAAAGTAAAAATAAATTTCAACCAGTATCTGTATTTTATTGAATGGAAGTAATTAAAAGGGTAATAATTAAAAGATTTTAAATATAAAAATATTGGATAAAATTTATGTATTTTAAGCAATGGATGATGGTGAGTAGCAAGTTTCTATTCTACCCACTGCATAAACATAAAAGAGTTAGGTGTTATTTAAAAATGTTAACATTTATAACATAGGGATTATATAATTTCCAACATGACAAAATTTTTAGATAGCAACAAATATGTGTGAGGAGGGAACATAAATTTAAAACTTCTTTTGGGGGTATATGTAAGCAAAAAAAATATGTGGTAATTACTGCCAAAGACTGCTCCTGCCATATGCTTCCATAGGAAAGATAATTCTCTCGATTGCATTTTATTGTGATTTGATATTAGTTTGTTTTGCGCAATGGTCTCTAATGTCTAAGGGTAGGAACTCCTTGCTCATCATTGCATCTCAGAGCCTGATACAATGCAGCTCAATAATATGTATCCTTAAGCATCAAAATTTAAAGTAGAAGAAAGCTGGTGATCTAGTTTCATTTTTTTTGCATGTATCTGTCCAATTTTCCCAACATCATTTATTGAGGAGACTGTCTTGATTCCATTGTATGCTCTTGCCTCCTTTGTCAAATATTAATTGAGCATAATGGCTTGGGTCAATTTTTGGGTTCTCTGTTCTGTTCCATTGGTCTATATGTCTGTTCTTGTGCCAGTACCAGGCAGTTTTGAGAACAGTGGCTTTGTAATACAGCTTGATATCTGGTATTGTGATCCCTCCAATTTTGTTCTTCTTTCTCAGGAATGCTGCAGCTATTCGGGATCTTTTTTTAATTCCAGATGAATATTTGGAGAGTTTGTTCTAGGTTTTTGAAATATGCCATTGGTATTTTAATGAGGATTGTATTGAATCTATAGATTGCTTTGGGTAGTATGGACATTTTAATGATGTTGATTCTAGCAATCCATGATCACAGTGTATTCTTCTATTTTTTATGTCTTCCTCTACCTCTTTTTTCAGTGCCCTGTAATTTTCTGAGTACAGTTCCTTTACCTCCTTGGTTAAGTTTATTCCTAGGTATCGTAATTTTTTTGTTGCAATGGTAAATGGGATTTTTTTTTTTTAGTTTCTCTTTCTGTGAGTTCATTATTGGTGTATAAAAAAGCCATAGATTTCTGGGTGTTAATTTTATATCCTGCTACATTGCCAAATAGACCACCTACTTACACCATACACAAAAATAAATTCAAAATGGATAAAGGGGAGGAAAAAAGATAGCGACCGGCAGGAAGGTAGGGAGAGAGATAGTGTGAGTGAGGAACCCATAGAGGAGAGTGTAGACGTGTTGGTGTGTGTGTGTGTGTATGAGCTAGGGTCAGTTAGATTCTGCAGGTCTTCCAAGGGGCTGCCTAACCGGGCAGTCCTAGACGGCGGAGCCCTGTGCACAAAGTGGACACTTCTCGGCGGCTGGTGCGGACGTGGAGACCACGCCATCTTGAGAAACAGAGCTGCCTGAGACTCGGATCCTGGCTTCTGACACAAACCAGGACCCTGCAGCCACTGGGGACAGAGAACTGCTATCACAGCTTCAGACCAACAAACAACAAGAATCCAGACTTCGCAGGAGGCAGCTGATCGATGTTTCTAACTCTCTATCCCTCTCCCTTCCTCTCTGTAAAAAATCAATAAAAATATATTAAAAAAAAAAAACAAGAATCCAGACTTCCCAGCAGATTTCCGTGAGTCAAAGAGCCTATCCCCCTCCTCGCAGGCGCATGGATAGCGCCATAGTAACTGATAGACCCGCCCCTCGCCCAAGCTGCAGAGTTTTGCGCAGGGACGTGCTCCCTCTTATGGAAGTTGGCGCACGGGACAGAAGCTGCTACCCGTCGGGGAAATCTGTCAGTGCGCACAGTGGGCTCCCCTTCGGGGAATTTGGGGGAATTTGGCTTGCAGGTCACAGCTCCCCCTTCGGGGAATCATAGAGCGTGCACAGAGGGGCTTCCCTTTGGGGAATTTGGCGTGCAGGATGGACTCCGCCCCCCTTCGGGGAATCTGGGAGAGTGCACGGAGCCAGCTCACCTTCAGGAATTTGAGAGTGTGCGCCCTAGCCGGTTTGGCTCAGTAGAGAGAGCACACACAGGACGCAGCTCCACTTCAGGGAATTTGGCAGGCCGGACACAGCTGCCTGGGATCCCTGACTCACAGCGCATTCACACTAAGAGCCAGCGACCCCAATTGTTGGTGCATGCACACACAGGGACCCTGATTCTCAACGAGAAACCACACAAGGCAACAGAGACTCTGACACTCGATTCTTGGTGCAGACACAGGGAAACTCTGACTCCTGGCACATGCTAAGGATCTCATTTTCGGCACATACCAACAGTATGGTGCAGACAGGGCCCCTGATTCTAAGTGTGCACACGAGACCACACGGAACACAGGGGACACTGACCCTGGGCAAGTCTGGTTCCCACCAACCAAAGGCAGCCACACGTCCTAGTGTCAGAGCACTTCAGTGAAACTCGAGTGGAGCGAAGTCCCCACAGCACACGGGCCAGGTCCACGCAAATGGAAGCTTGAGCTTTCTGGTGATAGCCAGAATGGGGAAACGAAATAACTCACAGAGGAAAGAAATAGTGGAGTCGCCAAGAAAGGAAATTAGTGAAACTGAAGCTTGCAACATGACTGAAAAGGAGTTCAGAGTAATGGTCATGGAATTTATACATCGGATGGATGAGAAAATAAACAACTTATGCAAGAATCAGGAAGAAATGAAAAGTGATATAGCTACAATCAAAAACACCATGGAAAGTTTCAACAGTAGACTACAAGAAGCAGAGGACCGAATTAGTGAGTTAGAAGATCAGGTACAGAAACAAGCTCAATCTGAACAGCAATTGGAGAAAAAAAATTAAAAAGCAGGAGGAAAGCCTAAGG
Organism: Eptesicus fuscus; assembly: GCF_027574615.1. Lineage (NCBI taxonomy): Eukaryota > Metazoa > Chordata > Mammalia > Chiroptera > Vespertilionidae > Eptesicus > Eptesicus fuscus. Next base: position 19,137,627 of record NC_072494.1, on the reverse strand, counting down.
GAGCTTCGGGACAACATGAAACGAAGTAACATGCGTATAATAGGGCTGCCAGAAGGACAAGAAGAGCAGCGGGGATTAGAAAATCTATTTGAAGAAATAATGACAGAAAACTTCCCGGATATGGGAAAAATAAAAGTTACACAAGTACAGAGAGTCCCAAGCAGGATCAACCCCAAAAGACCCACACCAAGACATGTCATAATTTCAATGGCAAATATAAATGATAAAGAGAGAATCTTAAAGGCAGCAAGAGAGAGACAGAGAGTTACCTACAAAGGAACACCCATCAGATTGTCAAATGATTACTCAACAGAAACACAACAAGCTAGAAGTGAATGGAAGGAGGTATACAAAGTGTTGCAAAGCAAAGGACTGAATCCAAGAATACTATATCCAGCAAGACTATCAATCAAAATTGAAGGGAAAATCAGGAGCTTCGCAGACAAAAAAAGGCTCAGGGAGTTTATCACCACCAAACCAGCAATGCAAGAATTGCTAAAGGGAATACTGTAAAAAGAAGAAATAAACAGGTAAGAAGGAATACAGACACAAAAATAGATATGACTACAAACAAATACCTTTCAGTAATAACTTTAAATGTAAACGGACTAAATGCTCCAATCAAAAGACATTGAGTGGCTGAATGGATAAAAAAACATGACCCATATATATGCTGTCTACAAGAGACCCACCTCAGAACAAGAGACTCACACAGATTGAAAGTGAAGGGATGGAAAAATATCTTTCAGGCAAATGGAAATGAAAAAAAAGCTGGGGTAGTAATACTTATATCTGACAAAATAGACCTCAAAGTAAATGCCATAACAAGAGATAAGGAAGACCACTTCATAATACTAAAGGGAGAAATCCAACAAGAAGAAATAATTCTGGTAAACATATAAGCTCCCAATATAGGAACACCCAAATACATAAAAAAACTCCTGGAGGATATCAAGGGAGAGATTAATAGCAATACAATCATAGTAGGAGACTTTAATACCCCACTATCACCACTGGACAAATCCTCTAAACAAAAAATCAGCAAAGAAACAGCAATCCTAAATGACTCACTAGACCAGATGGAATTAATTGACATCTTCAGAACATTTCACCCCAAAGCCACAGAATATACATTCTTCTCAAGTGCACATGGGTCATTTTCAAAGATAGACCATATGCTGGGTCACAGGCAAAGTCTCTTCAAATTCAAGAAGATAGAAATTATATCAAGCATCTTCTCAGATCACAGCAGCATAAAACTGGAAATCAACTACAATAAATACAATCCAAAGAAATCAAACACATGGAGACTAAACAGCATGCTATTAAACAAGGACTGGGTCACCAGAGAGATCAAGGAAGAAATAAAAAACATCATGGCAACAAATGACAATGAAAACACAACAATCCAAAATCTATGGGACACAGTGAAAGCAGTCTTGAGAGGGAAGTTCATAGCTCTACAAGCCTATTGCAAAAAACAAGAAACAATGGTAATAAATTACCTAACCCTACAACTCAAAGAGCTAGAAAAAGAGCAGCAAGAAAAGCCCAGTGTAACCAGAAGGAAGGAAATAACAAAGATCAGAGTGGAGATAAATGACATAGAGACCAAAGAAACAATACAAAAGATCAACAAAACCAAGAGCTGGTTCTTTGAAAGGATAAACAAGATTGATGGACCTCTAGCCAGGCTCACCAAGAAGCAAAGAGAGAGGACCCAAATAAACAAAATCAGAAATGAAAGAGGTGAAATAACAACAGACCCCGCTGAAATACAAAGGATTATTACAAAATACTACGAACAACTCTATTCCAACAAACTGGACAACCTGGAGGAAATGGACATATTCCTAGAAAAATATAACCTTCCAAAAATCAATCAAGAAGAATCTAAACAGCTCAATAGGCCAATAACTATGGACGAAATTGAAGCAGTCATCAAAAAGCTTCCGGCAAACAAAAGCCCGGGGCCTGACGGCTTCACAGGAGAGTTTTACCAAACATTCAAGGAAGAACTAAAACCTATCCTCCTCAGACTATTCCAAAAAATTTAAGAGGATAGAACACTTCCAAGCTCCTTCTATGAAGCCAGCATCACCCTAATACCAAAACCAGATAAAGACAACACAATGAAAGAGAATTACAGGCCAATCTCCCTCATGAACATAGATGCCAAAATCCTCAACAAAATTCTAGCAAATCGGCTCCAGCAGTACATCAGAAAGATCATACACCATGACCAAGTAGGATTTATCCCAGGAATGCAAGGATGGTACAATATCTGCAAATCAATAAACGTGATACATTACATAAACAAATTGAGAGATAAAAATCACATAGTCATATCAATTGATGCAGAAAAAGCATTTGACAAAATCCAACACCCTTTCTTGATAAAAACTCTCAACAAGGTGGGAATAGAAGGCTCATACCTTAACATAATAAAAGCTATATATGATAAACCCACAGCAAACATCATACTCAATGGACAAAAAATAAAAACATTTCCCCTAAGAACAGGAACAAGACAGGGATGCCCACTCTCACCACTCCTGTTTGATATAGTACTGGAAGTATTAGCCATTGCAGTTAGACAAGAAGAAGAAATAAGAGGCATCCAAATTGGAAAAGAACAAGTAAAGCTGTCTTTATTTGCAGACGACATGATATTGTACATAAAAAATCTGAAAGACTCCGTCAAAAAAACTAATAGACTTAATAAATGAATTCGGCAATGTAGCAGGATACAAAAATAACGCCAAGAAATCTATGGCCTTTCTATACACCAATAGTGAACTTACAGACAGAGAGACTAAAAAGGCAATCCCATTTACCATCGCTCCAAAAAAATTAATATACCTAGGAATAAACTTAACTAAGGAGGTAAAAGACCTATACACGGAAAACTACAGGACACTGAAAAAAGAGATAGAGGAAGACGTAAACAGATGGAAGAACATACCATGTTCATGGATTGGTAGAATCAATATCATTAAAATGTCCATACTACCCAAAGCAATCTATAGATTCAATGCACTCCCCATTAAAATACCAATGGTATATTTCACAGACCTTGAAAGAACTCTCCAAAAATTCATCTGGAATAAAAAAAAAGACCCTGAATAGCCACAGCAATCCTGAGAAAGAAGAATAAAGTAGGAGAGATCGCAATACCAGATTTCAAGCTGTATTACAAAGCCACTATTCTCAAAACAGTCTGGTACTGGCACAAGAACAGACATATAGATCAATGGAACAGAATAGAGAATCCAGATATTGACCAAACCACTTTGCTCAATTAATATTTGACAAAGGAGGCATGAACATACAATGGAGTAAAGACAGTCTCTTCAATAAATGGTGTTGGGAAAATTGGACAGATACATGCAAAAAAATGAAGCTAGATCACCAACTTACGCCATACACAAAAATAAACTCAAAATGGATACAGGACTTAAACATAAGATGGGAAACCATAAAAATACTAGAGGAATCCACAGGCAACAAAATCTCAGACATATGCCAAAAGAACTTCTTCACTGACACTGCCCCTAGGGCAATGGAAGCTAAAGAGAAAATTAACAAATGGGACTACATCAAAATAAAAAGCTTTTTTACAGCAAAAGAAACCATCAACAAAACAACAAGAAAGCCCACTGCATGGGAGAACATATTTGCAAATGGCATCATTGATAAAGGTTTAATCTCCAACATCTACAGGCAGCTTATACAACTTAATAAAGGAAAATAAATGATCCAATAAAAAAATGGGCAACGGACCTAAATAGAATCTTTTCCAAAGAAGACAGAAGGAAGGCCAAGAGACACATGAAAACATGCTCAATGTCACTAATTATCCGAGCGATGCAAATCAAAACAACAATGCGGTACCATCTCACACCTGTCAGAATGGCTATTATCAACAAATCAACAAACGACAAGTGTTGGCGAGGATGCGGAGAAAAAGGAACCCTCGTGCACTGCTGGTGGGAATGCAGACTGGTGCAGCCACTGTGGAGAACAGTATGGAGTTTCCTCAAAAAACTGAAAATGGAACTCCCATTTGACCCAGTAATCCCACTCCTAGGAATATATCCTAAGAAACTGGGAACACCAATAAGAAAGGATATATGCACCCCTATGTTCATAGCAGCACAATTTACAATAGCGAAGATCTGGAAACAGCCTAGGTGCCCATCAGCAGATGACTGGATCAGAAAACTATGGTACATCTACACAATGGAATATTATGCTGCCATAAAAAAGAAGGAATTCTTACCATTTGCAGCAACCTAGATGGAATTGGAGAACATTATGTTAAGTGAAATAAGCCAGTCAATGAAAAAAAAAACAACCACATAATCTCACTCATTTATGGATAATAAAGAACATTATAAACTTGAACAAAAAGATAGATACAGAGGCAGTAAAGCAGCAAACAGTCTGTCAAATTACAGCAGGAAGGTTAGGGAGAAGTGGGGAAGATAAGAGATCAATCAAAGGACTTGTATGCATGCATATAAGCATAACCAATGGACGCAAAACTCTGGGGGGGGGGTGAGGGCATATATGGGAGTGGGGTGGGGGGGCAATGGTAAGATATGTACACATATAATACCTTAATAAAAAAATTGAAAAAATAAAAAAATAAAAAAAAAAAAAGAACCCAAAATGGATAAAGGACTTAAACATAAGACGGAAAACCATAAAAGTCTTAGAAGAAACGTTAGGCAGCAAAATAGCAGACATTTGTCGTAGCAATATCTTTACCAATACAGCTCCTAGGACAATGGAAACTAAGGAGAAAATAAACAAATGGAACTATATCAAAATAAAAAGCGTCTGCATAGCAAAAGAAACAATTAACAAAACAACAAGAAAACCCACTGCATGGGAGAACATATTTGCCAATGTTACCTCCAAAAGGGTTTAATCTCCAAAATTTGTAGGGAACTCATACAACTTAATATAAGGAAGATAAACAATCCAATTAAAAAAAATGGGCAAAGGACCTAAATAGACACTTTTCAAAAGAGGACATACAGAAGGTCAAGAGACATATGAAAACATGCTCAAAGTCACTAGTCATCTGAAAATACAAATCAAAACAACAATGAGGTACCATCTCACACCTGTCAGAATGGCTATCATCAACAAATCAACAAACGACAAGTGCTAGAGAGGATGGGGAGAAAAAGGAACCCTGGTGCACTGATGGTGGGAATGCACACTGGTGCAGCCACTATGGAGAACAGTATGGAGTTTCCTCAAAAAATGGAACTCCCATTAGACCCAGTAATCCTACTTCTAGGAATATATCCCAAGGAAACAGAAACACCAATCTGAAAGGATATATGCACCCCTATGTTCATAGCAGAACAATTTACAATAGCTAAGATTTGGAAACAGCCTAAGTGCCCATCAACAGATGAGTGGATTAGAAAACTGTGGTACATCTACACAATGGAATACTATGCTGCTGTAAAAAAGAAGGAATTGTTACCATTTGTAACAGCATGAATGGAACTGGAGAGCATTATGCTAAGCAAAATAAGCCAGTCAGAGAAAGATAAATATCACATGATCCCACTCATTTGTGGAATATAATGAACAACATAAACTGATGGACAAAAATAGAATGAGAGACATAGAAGCATCAAACAGACTGTCCAACATATGAGGGAAGGTGAGGGGTGAGGGGGTTAGAGATCGACCAAAGGACTGGTATGCATGCATATGAGCATAACCAATGGACACAGACAGTATGTGGTTGAGGGCATTGGCTGGGGGGTGGGAGTGGCCAGGGGGAGGTCAATGGGGGAAATAGGAGACATATGTAATACTTTAAACAATAAAGAATTTAAGTTAAAAATAAATATTAAAATTAAAAAAAGATTAAAAAAATAATACAGTAGAAGAAAGCTAAAAACAATTGAAATGCCCATCAGCAGGGTAATGGTTACATAGATTATGGTACAATCCTGTGTTGGAATACTATGGATATGCTAAAAACTCATATCATGAAAGAATATTTAATACCAAGGAGCCAGGTCAGGATGCCAATCCAGATTCGGGTTTGCTCTGCCGTGGAGTTCTCCCGAGTGGAATAAGGAGTGTATAATGTTTGGGAGAAACCTCTTTCACTAAGGTATGTCGATATCATAAATAATTTGGCTGGCCTTTGTCTCCAGCTCCTAGGAGATGGCCTCTAAACCCTTGGAATAAAGAATTTGGCTGGCTTTTGTTCTTGGATCCTGGAAGTAGCCTCTAAATGCTTAGAGTTTCTCAAGTAATGAGGGTGTCTTTGTTATTCATGGTGGGCTCTCGTGTAAAGGAAATGACTCAGGACGGGAGGCTGCCAAATCAGGAAAACCAACCATATGATCTCAGAGTCACAGTGATATCATCCTGATGTCCATGGAGGGAAGGCTGGAGCTGGGGATTCTTCCCACCCACTTACAAGGGCAGATTTAATCAACCATGAAACCCTAATAAAAAGCTCAGTTTAGCTTCCCTGGTTGGCGATATTCTGTGTATTGTCACTCATGATGTGCTGGGAGGGTAATGGGGCAACTGGTGTCAGAAGTATATCAACTCTCCAGCCGTTCCCAGGTGTGGGGACCCTGTCTAGAGTGCACCAGATATTCAAGGCCACTCTGAACACGGGAAACGTAATCAGGGTGTTTAAGGTTACTTTGCTATACACAGGTGCAAGAAGCAAGGACACAGCACCTTACTGTATGTACACTGTGCAAGCGTGCCCTTCTATAACCCAAAAGACTGAGGTCACTATTTGGCAAGAAGCCTCTTTTGTCTAAGTTAGTATTAAAGTATATTACTAACCAGCAGGCAGCCAGCTCAGATGCGGCTGCTTAGTGAGGCTGTAACTCTAGGGATGGCTCCTGTATAGCTCCTATGTTGGAGGCTACTGCTAATCTGTAGGAAAGATATATATAAGGCTACTGTATGGCACTTTACTTTGAAGAACTACTTTGTCTAGCAATGGCTACTGTCATAGCAATGGCTTCTTGGGCTACAATAAAGACTCTTACATACCCACAACTTAGCATGTCTTCTCTGTCAAGGAGATTCAGTCCCTGGCAGAAGGGTTCGGATCCAACAACAGGTATGCAGATTGTCTTTCCCTTCAACAGTGGTTTACATGGTCCATTACATTGGTGACATTATGCTGACTGGACCAAGTGAACAAGAAATAAAAGCTGCTCCAGACTTATTGGTAAGACATATGGGTGTCAGTGGATGGGAAATAAATCTGATAAAAGTTCATAGACCTTTGACCTCAGTGAGTATACTAGGGGCCCAGTAAGTGGGGCCTGTCAAGACATCTCTTTAAGTTGACATAAATATTGCATCTGGCCCCTCCTACAGCCCCCAAAATGCAATGCCCAGTGGGTTTTGAAGGCAATACATTCCTCATTTAGGGAGTGCTATTTGGATCCATTTACTGGTGACCCAAAAGGCTTCTACTTTTGAGGGCAGCCTAGAACAAGAGAAGGTTCTGCAACAGATCCAGCCTGCAGTGTCCGCCACTTAACCATATGACCAAGCAGACCCAACCATGCTTGAAGTCTCAGTGCAGATAGGAATCCTGTTTAGAGCCTCTAGCAGTTCCCTTTTATCAGTAACTAAAAGGAAAGTTGAGATAATGTGGGGGAGAAAGATAAAATATAGCCATGTCATAGTAGCATGCTCCCCCACCTCCTCTTTCCCCAAATATACCACAAAAGCAAGGACGTCTATTTGGTGGGAACCCTCTCTTGGGCCCCCCTCATATTGAGTGTATACACATACACTTGTGAAGGTGTATAAGCCTTCATGCCTATATTTCCAGTGTTTCAACTGCCCACTCTGATTCTCTTTCAAACTAGGCCTTTAGGCCTTTGTTCTTGGATCCTGGAAGTAGTCTCTAAATGCTTAGAGTTTCTCAAGTAATGAGGGTGTCTTTGTTATTCATGGTGGGCTCTCGTGTAAAGGAAATGACTCAGGACGGGACAGGGTTTTGGAACAAAGTTCTGCCATTCTCTGTGAATAACTACTCTCCTTTTGAGAAATAACTCTTGTCCTGCCACTGGGCCTTAGTAGAGAGTGAATATTTAACCATGGGCCATTAAGTTACCATGTGGCCTTAGCTGCCCATCATAAACTGTTATCTGACCATCCAAGCCAAAAAGTTTGGCATGCATAGCAGTACTGTGTCACTGAATGGAAGCCTGGAAACCTGAGTGGCCTTGCCTGGAGAGACATTTGGTCAAAGGATAAGATGATAACTGGCCAGGTTGCTAAATTACTGAGCGGGATTCCAGCAATGTGCCAGTATCTTTTCACTCTTACTTTTCGAGTTCTATCTACCATATCAGGTTATATCTACCATATTATGGTGTAACACTTGCATTGTAGGTAAGCTTATAATACTGATATTGGTGGTTGGATGTCTTATGACATTGAGTCAAAAGCTTTCTAAATCTACCCCATACTGTCTACTCCAAATATTAGGCATATAAAAAGAGCCATGGCCAAAGGCCAGGGGGTGACCTGTATGATAAAGAATTTGGCTGGTTTTTGTCCCTCATTCCTAGGAGGTAGCCTCTAAACCAGGGGTGGGGAACCTTTACTTCTGCCAAGGACCACCTTGATATTTATAACATCATTCACAGGCCATACAGAACTATCAAGGTAAAAATTAGCCTGCTATATTTGGTCAAACATTTAATTAACTCACTTCTAATGCCTTGGCAAGGCCAGACCAAGTGATTTTACGGGTCTTGTACAGCCCTTGGGCCAGATGTTCCCCACTCGTGCTCTAAGTTTTTGAAATTTCCTGAGTAATAGGAGAGTTTTTTGTTATACTTGGCTAGCCCTGATAGTTCAATAGGCTCATGGTGGGCCCTTAGATAGTTTAGCTGATGAGATGACTAAGGATAGAAGGCTGGCCATGCTTAATGGACCAACCATGTGATTAGAGGGTTGGGGTTTCGAGTCACAGTGATATTAACCAGAGGAAGTGAGGCTGGGTGAATTCAACCCATAATTCCAGTAATAATTTATACTAATAAAAGAGTAATATGCTAATTAGACCGGACATCTTCTGGACGTCCTTCTGGACAAAGCTGCAGCGGCTGCTGCTGCGAGGGCCAGGCCGGGCTGAGGCTCAGGCAGCCATGGTGGCTGGCAGTGGTAGCAGCAGTGGGATGATGGGGCTGTTGCCTTCCCCTGATTGGTTTGGTTGCCTCCCGCAGAGGGAGGCCAGAGGCAGCAGCAGCAAGGGGGTGATGGGGGCGGTGCCTTCCCATGATTGGCTGGTTGCCTCCCACAGTAGAACATACCCTGAGGGATCCCGGACTGTGAGAGGGGACAGGCTGGGCTCAGTAACCCCCCCACCAGTGCATGCATTTTTGTGCACTGGGCCTCTAGTGCCTGTATAATGAAATTCCAACCAAACTCTGAACACCAGAATTTGGGTCTATTTTCCAAGTGGGCAGTGTTCTCCATATTGTCACTTGTGATGTGAGAGGAGGGCAATGCACAGTGACTTCATGGGGAGAAGATATAAGAAATTTTAGAGTATGGAACCCTTTCAGACCTCACCCTATGCATGTCTTCCTTTGGTTGGTTCCAATTTGTATCCTTTTGCTATAATAATTCTTTAATCATAAAAACAGTTGTTTTCTGAGTTCTGTGAATTGTTCTGGTGAATTATTAAACCCGAGGGAATAGTGGGATTCCCCAAATTTGTAGACAGTGGTTAGAAGTGAGGGCAGCCTAGGGACCTCTGCACTTTGAGTTGGTGTCTGAAATGAGGGCAGTTTTGTGAAGGACTGTGCTTTTCACTTATGAAATTTAGCCCAATTACATGGAATTGATGTTAGAAGTCAGTCTATTTTGCTAGTATTTTTCTGCTCGTATGCTTCTTTCGTCTTCATAGATATATTGATGGACAACTGAGGCAAAGTCAGGCCCTGCTATCTTTCTACTATTTATACTAAGAAGTTCAGCCTTGGTATTTTTGATTTAATCCTTTATCTTTTCTAGAACTATCCTCTAGTCCCAAATTCTCATCCTTTCTTCCTTCCCTTCCTCCCTCCCTCCCTCCTTGCCTTCCTTGGAACAACACACAAGTAAACACAGCAATACTTAAACCTAAACAAAGCTTCTTGGGCACTGGAAAGAATAGAGGTGGGGAGAAAGAGCCTTGAGCTCCCCCTAGAGGTTAGCAAGGACATTCTCATAAATTAGGTTTTATATTATAAACTGACTTTTGCTTTCTTACATCCTATCTAATAAAATAGTAATATGCAAATTGACCATCACTCCAACACACAAAGATGGCTGCCCCCATGTGGTCAAAGATCCTGCCCCCATGTGGACACAAGATGGCTGCCACAAGATGGCCAGCAGGGGAGGGCAGTTGGGAGGGACCAGGCCTGCAAGGGAGGGCAGTTGTGGGTGATCAGGCCAGCAGGGGAGGGCAGTTAGGAGGGACTAGGCCTGCAAGGGAGGGCAGTTGGGGGCAATCAAGCCTGCAGGGGAGGGCAGTTAGGGGTGACCAGGCCAGCAGAGGATGGAAGTTGGGGGCAACCGGGCCTGCATGGAAGGGCAGTTGGGGGGGCCCCAGGCCTGCAGGGGAGAGCATTTGGGGGCAACCAGGCCTGCAGGGGAGGGCAGTTAGGGGTGACCAGGCCTGCACGGGAGGGCAGTTAGGGGTGACCAGGCCTGCACGGGAGGGCAGCTAGGGGCAATCAGGCTGGCAGGGGAGCAGTTAGGCATCAATCAGGCTGGCAGGGGAGTGGTTAGGAGGTGATCAGGCTGGCATGCAGGAGCGGTTAGGGGCAATCAGGAAGGCAGGCAGGCGAGCAGTTGGGAGCCAGCAGTCCTGGATTGTGAGAGGGATGTCCGATTGCCCATTTAGGCCCGATCTTACTGGGATCGGGCCTAAACGGGCAGTAGGACATCCCTTGAGGGGTCCCAGATTAGAGAGGGTGCAGGCCGGGCTGAGGGACAACCCCCCCCCCCCCCCGCCCTGCCCCATGCACGAATTTTGTGCAATGGGCCTCTAGTAATTAGATAATTTCTTAGAAGATAATTCACAACTTTGAGGAGCATTAACGTAATCAATAAACTGAAAAGAAAGCATAAATAAAGCACATGAGCTAAAAAGCGTATGAAGACATGCTTTCGGGTACAGCCATTCTTTCTGAGCCTTGTTGCAAGCATTTTGGTATGGATATGAGTGTCCAGGTCCAAGGGATCTTTTCTTTTAAATCTTTATTGATGAAAGTATTATACATATCCCCTTATACCCCAATGCCCTCTCCCTCCCTCCTCCCTAAAGGATCTTGATTAGCAACTTCAGTCAGACATGACCACATGGGTTGCTTGAAAAAGAAAAATTAGTCTTACCATCTTTCTCAAACTGCTCCTCAGCCCAACTAATCTGAATCTCTGGAGGTGGGACTTAGGCATCAGTATTTAAAAAACACACCACACAATCAGAGCATCAAATATCTGATTAAATTTGCATGAAATATATCAAGAGATCCATAATTACACTGTTAGGATCTTAGGCCAGCATCCCACCAATGTAATTATTAACAATTGGACTTTTCATCTTTTAAAATAGAATTTCAGGAAAAGTTTTATCCCTTTCTTCTCTTCCCCTGTCCTTCCCTTACTCCCCAGTTTATTTTTCTGTCATAAGAGCCCAGGACTGGCAATATCACAAAAAGTGGACAAGTCTGTACTTTGGCAGAGATACCTCTATAAACAAAATATTTGATCTTGTTAGCCAACTGAAACCTGCCTGAAAATTCAAGAGCCACACAATAAGAGGTCACTTACCTTATTCTCTGCCTTCTAGAAAGGACTTCAGTAAAGGACAGGTTCCTATGATTCTTGTCAGGAAAAACAGGTTGCCATATGGGGTAGGCTTCAGTCCTTATAATGTCAATTGAACAGGATAGGGCCTTACTCCTAAGTGTTGACTTCTTCAAAGTAATACAACTGTAATAACAACAAAAATGAGAAAAAATAACCATCAAAGCTAATATCAATTGACAATTCCCTATGTCTCAGACACTTTGCTGTATCCTTTTTCTTTTTAAGCCTCAGAATAAATGTATGGGATAGAGTTGGTTATCATCTCCATTGTACATATAAGAAAAATAAAGCTTAGATTAAGTGATTAGTACAAGTTCACACACCTGTAAGGCCTGGAACTGGGACTCAAGCCTAGGTCTTTTTCACCAACTTCCCACTTAGACCATCTTGGGGGACCACCTGGCTCAGCCCTTCCCACATGTGTAACTTCTCCGTTCATTCGACAAACAGGTATTGAATTCCTTCTACTTGTCAGGTGCTCTCACAGAAAACGGAGTGCCAATAATAAACATTCCTGTCTGCCCTCAGTGAGTGCACAGATTAAGTCCATCTCTTTTTACTTCATTCTATAATACAATTCCTCTTCCGATCTCTTTGTTGGGCAAATAACGGGAAGTGGAGACTCAGATGCCTATATGGAATCCGCACTTAACTTAAATGGTGTGATGTGTGCCTGGTGAATGTAGAATTCTGGGAGCAAAGCTGCTTGTATTTTGACCAAGACCTAGTATTTGCCATTTGAAACACCCAACAGCTCTAAAAAGTCTATGGACCCACTTTGTGCCTTCCTCCTCAAGGGCTTCCAAACCTGAGTGTGTCTGGGGATCACCGGGAGAGTTTGTGAAAACAGATTGCTTGGCCCCCAACCCCAGATTTCTGACTCAGTGAGTCTTACGTGGAGCATCAGAATTTGCATTCCTAAAAAGTTCCCTGGTGATGTGCATGATGCTGGCGTAGGGATCACACACTGAAAACTCTTGTTAGGTCATTTATGCATAACTTTGGCCTTCCTAGTTATGTTATGGAATAATTAATTCTTTCTGGTGGAATCCCTAATGAATTTAGTCTCTTAACAGACATTTGATCTTACTAGTAAAAGCTCCGCTCTCATTCTACTTCTTTCCCTTCCATCCTGCAAAAAATATTTATTGAGATTTGTGTTAAGGAACTGGAGCTACTGAAGTGAGTAAAACTCCATGGCTGAAAGTTTTGTGTATATATAAGACAAAACTTTCTCTTAACCTCTATCTCCTATTAAATTTCAGTGTATTCATTAAAATTTTTAAATGTCTCTCTAATGTTGAAAATTTGTTTCAAGATGGACCAAACTAAATAAAAAAATTAAACTTAAAATTCATCTGTTTTATTAATGTGCTAAAATGATCAAAATTAGTTAAATCCTTTAAAAATTTTTTATAAAACAAAAAAATAAAAAATACTAATTAGGAAAATTGAAATAAAGATCTCAGTTTAGTTTTTAGAGGCTGTATACATGGAATAGTTAGATATTGAATGGCTTATCAGCTGTATTGATGAACAGGGAATTGCCATATATGGATTATCAATTTTTAAATGCTCAGAATACAATTCAGGATACTTGGCATGAAAAACAACAACATGACAATGAGATGATTTAATGATTTAGGAGTTTCAGGATCATATAATGCCTATGCGTCATCAGTATGACCACACGCTATCACTGCCACAACCACCCAAGTTTATGGAGTACTTACTATGTGTCAAGTACTGTGCTTTAGTGCTCAGTATGCATTATCTCTTACTCCTCACAAAAATCTGTGGAGCAGGGACTGTTATTATCTCCATTTTACTAAGGCTTAGAAAGATCTAGCCCTAAGCGTTAGTTCTGTGTTGGTGTTATTGCTACGGGCAGGAAGCTTTGGTGTCCAGGTGCATAAGCTTTGACTTGGGGGGAGGGGTGTATTGTGAAATGAGTGGGTGGATTCAGGCTACTTCCCAGCAGTCACAAGTGCTCTGCCCAAGTCCTCCCACTGACTTTAGAACCCAGCTGAGCTTTGCCCTTTTCTTGTGTCCTCCCACCCTTGATGTGCAGGATGTGGCATTGCTATAAGAGTGACATCACAAGGAACGGGACATGTAGTCCATCTAAAGACACCAAGAGTATAGCTCTCCCTTGGTGGGTCATTTTGGAAAAATTGAATAGACAATTTTATCTTTGGCTATTTCCCTCAACTTTGCATTTTGATAATCTGAGGGACGCCCTCAGAAACGAAGACCTTTTTCTTGATATCTAGATCAAGATATCAGCACTCATAAGTCCTTTTGATATTTCAAAATGTATCTCAATTTTGATGGGCCCAAAACTGAATTTATTATCTTCCGGCCCTAAACAAACATGTGCCAAACCCTCTCGTGTCCCCTACCTTGAAGAGTGGCCCTGCCATGCACACAGTTGTCCAAGTCAAACTCATCCTTCGCTCTGACTCCCTCGCTATCCCTCAGCCACCTAATTAATCAAATCTTGTTAGCTCTGCTTCTCAAAAGATCATAAACTCTTCCCCCAACTCACCCACTGCAGTTACCTTTCTTGCCTTCTTTCCTTCTTGTTTGCTAGCCTTTCATCTTTTATTATTGTCCTCTCAGTGATCCTTCTATCACTTATTTTATTATATCACACTAGAGGCCCAGTGCATGATTGAATCATGCACGTGTAGGGTCCCCTACATGCTTTCGCTTTTGATCGCGGGGGAGCTGGGTGCCTGTCCGCTGGTGCACCAGGCCTTTCAGAAGCCTCCAGCTCGGTGGAGGCTTCCGAAAGGCCTGGTGCCGGAGCAGACAGGCACCCAGCTCCCCCGCTTTTGATGGTCCGCGGCGGGACTTGTGCTCGCTGCCCCAGAGGCCCCTTCTGTTCCGCAGCACAGCCATGGCGCAGACGCTGAGCTCGCGCCGCCGCTGGCGATGCGAGCTCAGCGTCCCACTGGCCCAATCAGCTACCCCGGTCACCCTGAGTCCCACCCCCTGCGCCTCCCACTGGCCCAATCGTGGGCGTAGCGGAGTGATGGTAATTTACATATTACCATTTTATTAGGTAGGATTCTCACTTAACATCCTCTAACAGGTTTTTATTGCTATTAGCATAAGCTCCAAATTTCATAAGACTGGCCTCTACTACCTGCCTCTCCTGTCTGTCTTTAACCATTTACACTCATCAGGATGAATTTGTTTTTGCACCTTGAAGGGTCACACGCTCTGTCCCATCTGGGCCTTTTTTATGCTGTTCTATCTGAACCACTCTCCGTTCAATTCCAATTCACATTTCTGACATTGGCTTACATATTCCTTTCTCCAGGAAACTTTCTAATATTCTATGTCAAGGAAGGTAGGATGTTATGCATGTCTCGAACTCCTCTAACATAACACTAGTTCATGTTATTATAAATTCTTGTTTAATAGTTTATCTTGTCTGCTGGCCTGGAAGCTCAGAGATGGGTGAGACCACATCTGGTTGTTCATAAATATCACAGGGCTTGGCACATGGTGGGAGGAAGGCAAAATAAATAGTGATTTAAATAATGAATTCAATGAACAACTTAAGTTGGGGCAAGTATTGTATAATCTTGTACCTTACTAAGTCACTGAAAACATGTACACAGCATTTTTACCTCTACTATCCTTTGCTTTTCTTATTGGTTAAAAAAGAAATCCCATATGGTGTTAGAGGTGCCTGAAATCTTGGTTTATCTCTAGGTAAAATTGAAATGGAGAAAGATGAATTCAGTGGTCCCTAATTTCAGGTGGCTGAGGTTCAGATTTTTCTGTCTTGTGTTCTCATTCATGAATACATATATCATGAATGGAGAACTGAGAATCTTGGTAGGTCCATTTCCCCCTAGAATTTGCAATTTTTCCTGTTAAGCTTTTAAAAATTTCATTAGCCAGGCCAGCATAGCTTAGTGGTTGAGTGTTGACCCATGAACCAGGAGGTCATGGTTTGATTCCAGGTCAGGGCACATGCCCTGGTTCAGGCTCGATTCCCAGTGCGGGTGTGTATTGGAGGCAGCCAATTAATGATTCTCTCTCATTATTGATATTTCTATCTTTCTTTCCCTCTCCCTTCCTCTCTGAAATCAATAAAAATATATTTAAAAAATAAAATCTCATTAAAATTTACCTCAGCTGTATCCTTTCCCTCCCTTCTCCTCCAGAACATACCCTTTGTTCTGCTTCATCATGGAGACACTGAATCACAGGTTTGGAAGAAACCTCAGAGGATATCTAATCTACCTCACCATCATATGTTTAACTCCTCCTTTTCGTTTTCATGCCAAGTGGTATCCAGCACCTGTGGCAAAGACACTCAGTGGCCAGGAAACAGTCCATACAGATGGGACTCATTGGTCTGAAGCCCCTGTGGAAAGGGCACCCACCCCTGGGAGGGAGGAGACAGTGGGCCTCGTTTATCCATCTTATTCTGAGACCAGGTTTGGTAGTGGATAATAGCAGGTAACATTTAAGGTATTGGGTTCCCTGGGAGAAGGAGGCCCTATAGAAATAGAAAAAAGGGTGGAGAAATGGAGATGAGTCACTTTCAGGAAAGTGGAGCTACCTCCAAGTCCACCACGTTCTTGTCTTAGACTTGGGAATGCTTGAGAAGAGAGAGGATGCTTGGACAAGAGAAGACCCAGAGAAACTAACACTGATAGGTGGTACTGGTGGTGGTGTGTGTAGTTAGTGGATGAAAGAAGCAGGACGGAATACAGGTTGCAAAGTTGTATTATTATTGTTATTATTATTATTATCATTATTATTATTACTATTTGCACATCTGTTATCACAACTGGCAATTATGTTCTAAGGGGGATAAAAGACTTTCTCAACTAATATATATATATATATATATATATATGTATTTGTGAATGGATTAAAATATTTCATGTTCACACCATTGCTAACTATATTCAGCACACTTATATTTGTTTTTTCTTAAGAAATTCTTATTAAAATGTTGTTATTTGGTTTGTAATAATTTAAACATTCTGAATAATAAGGAAATCCAGGGAACCCAGAATAATCCCTGCAAAAACAAATTCTCTTCATGAGAAATTAAATAGTATAAACATCCTATCTAATAAAAGAGTAATATGCAAATTGACCATCACTCTAACACACAAGATGTCTGCCACAAGATGGCCAGCAGGGGAGGCCAGTTGGGAGGGACCAGGCCTGCAAGGGAGGGCAATTGGGGGCAATCAAGCCTGCAGGGGAGGGCAGTTAGGGGTGACCAGGCTGGCAGAGAAGGGAAGTTGGGGGCGACTGGGCCTGCAGGGAAGGGCAGTTGGGGGGGACCCAGGCCTGCAGGGGAGGGCAGTTAGGGGAAAACAGGCTGGCAGGGAAGCAGTTAGGCATCAATCAAGCTGGCAGGGGAGTGGTTAGGGGGTGATCAGGCTGGCAGGCAGAAGTGGTTAGGGGCAATCAGGAAGGCAGGCAGGCGAGCAGTTGGGAGCCAGCAGTCCTGGATTGTGAGAGGGATGTCCGACTGCCCATTTAGGCCTGACCCCTAAATGGGCAGTCGGACATCCCTCGAGGGGTCCCAGATTGGAGAGGCTGCAGGCTGGGCTGAGGGACGACACCCACCCCACCTGTGCACGAATTTCGTGCACCGGGCCTCTAGTGTCATAATAAATATGGGACTCAGCCAAGACAGTACAAATAATCCACAGCCAAAATTGGTTTGGCTCAGTGGATAGAGTGTCAGCCTGCGGACTGAAGGGTCCCAGGTTCGATTCTGGTCAAGGGCATGTACCTTGGTTGCGGGCACATCCCCAGTGGGGGGTGTGCAGGAGGCAGCTGATTGATGTTTCTCTCTCATCAATGTTTCTAACTCTCTATCTCTCTCCCTTCCTCTCTGTAAAAAAATCAATAAAATATATTAAAAAAAAAACACACAAACAAAAAAAAACCCAAATAATCCACGTTTTGGAATGTACTTATTTGATTCTAGTATTATAACTCCTGAAACGACAGACTTCATTTTATTCAGCCGGATGTATTCTTTTTATAGTTTGGGCTTATAATTTGAATGTTTAATATTTATTTCTTAATAAATGAAATATTTATAAGATCAGGGCAAGAAGAAAAGGCTTTGACAGGAAGGCCCAAATATTAGTGCACTGATACAATTTTGAAATTGCAAGTGACCACTCCCAGTTCTGGAAAACTTCTCCCAATGACTAATCAGGACAAACTTTACGCAGTCTACTAAGGAGAGAGTGGTGGTTAAAATTGTTGTGGTATGGCAGGGGACCAATCTGAGGGCTGAGATATAAAAGAGGGGACTGTGAAATAGTCTCACCACACACCAGGCAAGGAGTGAAGACAGGGATACAGAAAGCAAGGGCTGGTAGTCCTGGGGCATGGGATCAAAGGAGGAGAGGGGCGGAGATGCCACCACCTCACATGAGCTGCTGAGTGAGGTGTGAGAAGGCAGTGGTAGAGGACGACAGAGGGAGGCTGGTGATATAAAAGAGAAGTCATAGGAAATGGAAAGATTTTTATCTTTGACTTTTCATGTTCTGTTCTGGGAATGCCTTTTATTTTCAGACTTGCCAAAATTAGAGATGACTATTAGCTTCTACTGCTGTTGTGACAAATTAAACCACAAACTTAGTGGCTTAAAGCCACACAGATTGGTGACAGTTCTGTAGGTCAGACATGTGCCATGTGTCTCACTAGGCTAAAATCGAGGTGTCATCTGGACAGTGGTGCTTCTGGAGACTCTAGGACAGAATCCGTTTCCTTGTCTTTTCCAGCTTTTCTTGGCTGCCCACATTCCTAGGCTCTTGGCCCCTTCCTCCATCTTCAAAGCTGGCAATACTGCATCTCTCTTGGACCCTTTTTTCCATGGTCACATCTCCTCTTGGGAAGGTCCTCTGCTCTCAAGGACACTTGTGATTAAATTGGGCCTACCCGGATAACCCATTATAATCTCCCAAAGTCCTTAACTTCATCCCACTGGCAAAATTTTTTCCCACTTAAGTTAACATTCTCACAGGCCATTTTTCTGCCTACCCAGGAAAATTCCTTCTCTGGGCTACTCTACTTCCTCCAATCAAAATGAAATGAGGACACTAATAGTAGGCAAAATAATCCTATTCTCTATTTCCCAGGAAATTCACTGTTAAGCAACATCTGTTTCTTCTGCCCTGTCTAAAGATGGGGGTCTAAATGCCTGAATGGTCCAGGAACCCAGGACTGGCTGAGTTTCTCGGTGTTTGGAGGATGGATTACAAAACAGGAGCATAACCAGATTATTCCAAAAAGAGACTGAATGTTCTTACCACTCTCTCATCATTGATGTTTTTATCTCTCTCCCCATCTCCTTTCATCTCTGGAATCAATAAAAATATATTAAAAAAAAAATCTCCATCCCAGGTGGTTTTGTACAGTGACCTGCTGTGCAGGCTTGTAGCCCAGGCTAAACCAGTGGTCAGCAAACTCATTAGTCAACAGAGCCAAATATCAACAGTACAACAATTGAAATTTCTTTTGAGAGCCAATTTTTTTAAACTTAAACTTCTTCTAACGCTACTTCTTCAAAATAGACTCACCCAGGCCATGGTATTTTGTGGAAGAGCCACACTCAAGGGGCCAAAGAGCCGCATGTGGCTCGCGAGCTGTGGTTTGCCGACCACTGGGCTATAACATAGCTGAGTGGCGCAGTAGACTATACCATCTAGGTTTGGGTAAGTGCACTCTGATGTTTGCAGGAGACAACTACCTTAACCACGAATTTTTCTGAATGTATCCTGTTGTTAAATTGTGCATGACTATAATTCATTCTAATCTAACCTTGAATGGCTCTCCATAGAAAAATTTAAGTCCCTACAAACCACCATTCATTTTATGTAAATCCTGTTTCCTTTAAAGGGGCTTGAAAGAGCCATCAGGCTGCGAACTATTGTTCTATGCCTCTTGCTCCAACGCTTAGACTCCAGGCCCTTTCCTCCTAATCCAAACTCTTAATCCAGGACACTATAGGATCCTAGTTACTATGTAAAAATCTGGTTACTATGCAATCACAAATCAGTTACAGTTCTGTAGGTCAGAATCAGGGGAAGTATCTGAGATGCAAGTTCCTAGGCAGAGGAAGTTGCTCTTGGGCAGAGAGGACTGTGAGGATGGGCTGGGAAAGAGGGTGTGAGACAAGTCATTGCAGAACAAGGTAAACTGGATCAAAATAAAAAGTTCCATGGTTGCCCTAACCGGTTTGGCTCAGTGGATAGAGCATCGGCCTGCAGACTGATAGGTCCCAGGTTCGATTCTGGTCAAGGGCATTTACCTTTGTTGCGTAAGAAAGTGGGGGGCATGCAGGAGACAGCTGATTGATGTTTCTCTCATTGATGTTTCTGACTCTTTATCCCTCTCCCTTCCTCTCTGTGAAAAATTAATAAAATATATATTAAAAAAAAAAAGTTCCATGGCTAGGCCCTGAGGGGGAGTGGACCTGGGATTGGGGGTATTGTAGTGGACCTGGGATGGGGGTGGTGGGAACAGCACTGGGTGGTGTTAGCCTGGTGGGGTCAGATAGGACCTGGGTTCAGCAACCTCAGTACTTGAGTTCTGGCTAGGAAAGAATTCAGAGCCAAGACTCAAACTATAAGAGAACATCTACATTAATAAAAGAGAAACATGCAAATTGACCACATCCCAGCCACGCCCACCAACCAATCAGGAGTATGCAAATTAACCCAACAAAGATGGCGGGTTAATTTGCACACACAGGTGTGGAGCGGCTGGGTGGGGCAGGACACTTGCTATGAGGGGAAGGGTGGGGGGCGGAGGTAGCTACTGGAGCGGTACTCCAGCCAGAGTGAACACTGAAGGCTCCCGCAGGAGCGAAGGCCTGGGTCCCAGGTGCTGGAGGAAAACGGTGCCCACAGCCAGGGGAAGGAAGGCCTATTCTTGCACGAATCTTTGTGCAATGGGCCTCTAGTTTATTTATAAAATCACAGAAGTAGAGTAAGTAATTTGTAGAAGAAATGCGTTTAGGAAACAAGTTATAGAGATAAAGGCAGGGCTCTTGGAACTTGGGAGTGAGGAAAGTAATGGTAAGTGTCTGGAGGAGGGGAAAGGAGAAGGGGTGGGAATGGAAAGGCGCCAAGATGCTCCCAGGAAGGAGAGCTCACTGGGTCGATGTCCCTGACCCCCTCTCCCCCATCCTAAGGATTTTAAGGCTGGAGATTTTAGGGGAGGTCCCAGAGGAAGATCTCAATAGAATAATCAACAGCTTTCAGGGTGTGTCTTTTCAGGGTCTAGGTCTCCATTGATTGATTGGTCAGTTCCAGGGCAGGGGGGGTCATTATTCAAAGTAGCTGGTCCTGAAGGCAGCCTTGGTGTCACTTGTTTGGTTTTGCTGCTTTTTTGGGAGCTGAAATACAACTGAGGCCTAGAGGTTATCTCTAGGGAGAAAAGGTCAGGGAGGTCCAAACGCATGACCAGTGATATGCTAGGGAAGGAAAAGTCACCCATCCTACTATTGTCCTTTGCCAGACTCCTGGGGCTTTCCACTCCACTGATCTTATGTACCTAGCCCATTGTCTTTGCTCTGTTTATGTCTAACTGCCTACCACAGAGGCAGCCATATACCTTCAGGAAGGGCCACTTACAGAAAGAGAGGAGGTGATCAGTGTTCTGCCTCTGCATCTGGGAGCTGGCTAGTAGGCCTGCAGCCCTACCACTGTTAAATCTGTACTATGTAGGAGAGTTGAGCAGACTGATTCTGAAATGACTGAATGATATGGTGAATTGGAATGGCCCTTTGTGAGGGGTAGTGGTATGGTTGGTGGATGGGTTCCAATGGCAAGAAATTCCTTCTAAACCTCAACTAATGTGATTCTCTGATTCCAAAAGTAGCTGATAAAAAGCAAGTTAGATTATAGAGGCCCTCTAACAAGACCTACATTGGCCATTTGTCCTCTAATTAGTAGGATAGCTGGGGCTGGAACTTAGATGCTTCAGTTTTGGTTTGTGCTCTTGCCTCCTACATATCACTTGCTTCCGAATATGAATTGGTTCAAACCAGTTTCAGAGTTTAGAGGCTGCACGGGTGGAAAATGTTAATCATCACAGTTTCAGATTCTTGGCTGAATCCAGCTTTCTAAGTCATTAGTTATAAACATATGTTAACCTTTTGTCATAATAGCACTGTAATGCAAATAAAAATTTTGAGACTTTTTCTCTTTTCAAAAATTTTATTTTTGCTTATGGGACTAAAATTCTATTGTAGAAAGTAATAAAGAAGACATATAAAAATGGAATTACAAGCAAGATGAAAATAACAGAACATATGCTGGAAACTCTTTAAAATCAAACTCAGTATTAAATCAGAGACGTCAAGTCTGAAACTGCCAACAATAATCAGTAAATGTTGTGAAAAGATGGGGTAAAGCTATGAATATGATCTGAAACTGGTAGCAAATTAGCTTAATTAAAAGAAGTATGATTTGAAATGTCACTTTCAGTTTTTAAATATAGATAATTTTCTATGAAATTTGATTTGTTTTATAATAAAAGCTTTGCAAGTTTAAAGTAATTAGACCGGTTTTATGCTAAACCAGCTTTACACAATGATTAAAAATAAAGTGTATATTAGCCACATTTTCCATGCAGCTCATGCTGGGTAGAATCATAATAGAGATATTTTTAAAACCCAGTTCCTAAGAATAAGCTAATTGTTTTACTAAATAGGCTTCTAATAATTTTGCTAGTTCCGTTTATATTTTGATGGAATTCTCCAAGAACAAATTTAGTCATTATTTTTCCCCCTCTTACATTGCTTCCTCATCCTCTTACTTTCTCCCTTCTCTATCACATCTCTCTCCTTTCCTTCTCCCTCTCTCTTTTTCTCCCTCCTCCTCTTCTTTCTTTCTTCACATCCCACACCTATGCCATTCTTCTTCCCCATTTCCATATTTTTTTCAATGCCCATCTCTGTTCTTCTTTCTTTCCTTTTACTGGCACAAGTGAATTTGAAGAAACTATATAAATAAACTAGGGTCTTAATGTCTTAAACAAACCACATAGCCTTTTAATTGAAAATATGCTATAATTTTTATTAGAGATGAAAGTGATCTTAGATACAATATATGCCATAATGGCCCCAGTTCTTCTCTAGAACCACAGTCTTTGCCATGTTACTGTGACCTTCTACTTCCTAAAAAGGGGACATATTTTCCCACTCTTTGATTTTGTTTTGGACATGTGACTTGCTTTGGCCAATAGAATAAGGCTGAGGTGATGGGAGGACAATTCCAAGCCTGGGGCCCAAGAGGCCTCAGGTCTTTCTGTTTTGCCATCTTGCACCTGTCTCCACTGCCATCAGAAGAAAATGCCCAGACTCCTGTGCTGGTCCCAGAAAGAAAATGAGAGACACATGGAGCCAAAACCACTCAAACTAGTCAAGCCTCTGTCAGTTCAGCCCCAGGTGATACATGAATTCATGAGCTAAATGTATGTGATTGTTATGTATCATTCATAGTTGGTAGGTGGTGTGTGTTATACAATGCTATTGTAGCAATAGGAAGCTGATAATACAATGTCTTTCACTTGGAACATGTGAAGAATGAGGCCCAGAGATATTGTAGGTTACAAATTAGTTAATAAGAGCTCTAGACAGCTGGCCCTATCTTTGTCCAATAAACCATGCCTTGCTGTGAAGTGAATTTGCAAACTCCTGAAACTCAATATATTTTTGCTTAACTTCTATTAATACCTTCTTATAATTTACTAGTGGCTTGGTGCACAAAATTCATGCATTTGGGGGGTGTCCCTCAGCCTAGCCTGCACCCTCTCCAATCTGGGACCCCTCGGGGGATGTCTGACTGCCAGTTTAGGCTTGATCCCTGTGGGGCCTAATCCCCCAACTACCCCCCCCCCCGCCAGCCTTCTCACCCCCAACTGCTCCCCCCGCACTGGCCTGCTTGCCTCCAACGCCCCTTCACCCCCCGCGCTGGCCTGATTGCCTCCAACTGTTCTTCCCCCCCCCCCCACTGGCCTGCTCGCCCCCAACTGCCCTCCCATCCTGGCCTGATCGCCCTTAACCGCCTCTGCCTCAGCCCTGCCACCATGGCTTTGTCCAGAAGGACATCTGGAAGGTCTTCCGGAAGGTCTCCTGGTCTAATTAGCATATTACCCTTTTATTAGTATAGACAGGATATGACATACTGCCATAACTAGAACATATCTACCAGTATTACTCTATGAGAATACGTACTTCATGTAATAGGAAGACATCTAATACATTACATTGTATATGTTGTAAGTAGTAGGAAATACTGTATTCGTAGCAACAGCATACACCCTGTGACTTCAGTTCCTGATTTGGGAATGGTTCCCCAGTTCTTTGAACATTTCCTGGCCCCTAATATATTTGGAAAGAAAATAGCTCTGAGTTTGGAGAAATTAAATTACAATCATGACTCTAATTATACTTCCAGCCAGATAACAGGAAAAACATCCCGGCTGGTGCTTCCTATGGCTGAGCTCTGGAGTGAGGGCCTGCAGCCCAGCACTGGGCAGGTGATGGCGACTGGAGGCACCTCGGATCCATCCTGCTGTCAGCCTGGCAACTGGGGCCCTCTGCTCCCAGCCCCTCTTGAGCCCCGGTGCCTCCTAATGGGGTCCCGAGGCTGTGCCCCTGATCCCGCTGCCCTCTCCTCATCGGGGATTGGGGTGCAGCAGCGCGGGGCGCAGGCGTCCCATTTTCATTAAAATGTTCGACTCGCGCCCGCTCCCCCGGTGTCCGCAGGCGGCCCGGGGACAGACAGTGATGCCAGAGGTGCTTGCTGCCCCCCGCAGAGCTCAGTCACAATGGTCCAGGGTGAGACAGCCCCACCAGGCCCCATGGCTAAAACTTGGACCCACTTCCTTAACCAGGGACCCGGCGCTGGGCGGGTGGCAGTGGCGCTTCCTCCCCAGCCCGCACTGGAGTGGGTCCCTGTGGTTTCAGAATCGAACTCCAAGGGCCTCCCCAGGTGGCAGTGGCCCTGAGCCTGCCGGCTCTCCCTCGATCCCACCAAGGCTTGCTTCTCACCCTTGCTGAAAACTTTCTCGGTCCACTTGCCATAGTAATCAGTTTGGGCTAAAAGGACTGGGGGACTTTGGCCACTCCCCCCACATCCCTGCCCTAGTGGGGCTGAAAGGACTGGGAGACTCAGGCAGCAGGCAAGTGGTGCAGCTGGACCTGCCTGGGGGCAGGTCTGGCCGTGCCGCTTGCCTGCTGCCCCCCCTATCAGGGCTGAAAGGACTGGGGGACTCTGGTGGGGCTGAGGGGACTGGGCGCTGCCATCTTGTGGCTATGGGCACTGCCGTATTTGTGATGGTGTGATGGTCAATTTGCATATTGTGTCTTTATTAGATAGGATTTCTTTAATTTGAATCTATCACTTCAGCAATCAGTTGGGTTAACTTGATTATTCAACTTACGATGAAAAGCAGGAAACAGAAGGCAGTATTGTATCATTAAGGCTTGTCAATCCTGCTGTGATGTGCATGTGTGTGTGTGTGTGTGTGTGTGTGTGTGTGTGTGTTGTGGAGAGCTAAGAAATCTTATCATAGCTACCACTGACTAATTATTGTAATTAAATTATACGCCAAGTATTGTGGTAAGTACTTTTTATTCATTATATCATATGATTTATAGCAGGATTAACATAGCCTGGGGCCAACTCCTATCTGCTGCCTGTTTTTTTAAATAAAGTTTTATGTAACACAGTCAATTTCATTTGTTTATGTACAGTCTGTGCTACTTTTGTGATACAATGGCAGAGTTGAGTAGTTGTGGCAGAGTCTGTATGGTCTGCAAAGTAAAAAATATTTACTCTCTGTCCCTTTACCAAAAAAGCTTGCTAATATCTCATCTTACAACAGTAGTTTTCAAGTGTGGTCTGGGTTTCCTTAAGAGGTTGGTGAGGTCAAAATTATTTTCATGGCAATACTAAAATATTCTTGCCTTTTTCACTGTGTTGACATTTGTGCTAATGGTGGATGAGCTAGCTGTCCCTTTAATGTAAGTTTAGGTGATGGTGCCACACCCTAATAGTCATTAAAAATGTTTTACTTAGGAGTGTGCTGATGAAACAGCAAAATTAATTGATTTAAACTTTGACTCGTTGAGTGTACAGCGTTATAGGATTGCAGGTGATGAAACGGGAAGGGTGCGTATAATGTTTGTATTGCATATTAAAATACGATGATTGGTGTGCAATTGAGTTGGGAGCTGAACTGGCTGTTGTTGTTTTTTAATGGAACATAATTTTTACTTGAAAAAACACTTAAGACTGACAAAGAGTTAGCTGGTCTTTCTGATTTTTCATACTTGAGTGTTCGGCAGACATTTTCTCAAAAATAAGCCAATTGCTTCAAGAAAAACACCTGGGGGGGGGGGGGCAGTTGTTTTGTTGTTGTTGTTTTATTTTTTTTCCAATGATAACAAAACAAAACAAAATAAATAAAACTCAAGTTTTCAAGTGAAAGTTAGTTTTGGAAAACTTGCATCTGCCACCTTGAGACAAACAGCTTTCCAATAATTGACTTTTCTGGTGACTTCAGTGGTGATATCAATGAATGTGATTTTTTTTGCCATTGCATAATGCTGTGGGTCAATGTTTGGAAGATCTGTGTAACTCAATTAACCAATATTTTTAAAAATATATTTTATTGATTTTTTACAGAGAGGAAGGGAGAGAGATAGAGAGTTAGAAACATCGATGAGAGAGAAACATGGATCAGCTGCCTCCCGCACACCCCCTCCTAGGGATGTGCCTACAACCAAGGTAACATGCCCTAGACTGGAATCGAACCCAAGACCCTTCAGGCCACAGGCCAACGCTCTATCCACTGAGCCAAACTGGCCAGGGTGAACCAATATTTTAAATGACCAATGGATTATGTTGCAAATTCACTCATGGGTTTTTAAAAATGCAACATATTCCAATGAATTTTAAAGTAACAGTATAATAAGTTCATTGGTATGATTTTTGAGTCCACGTGTCAACTAACCTTTAAGAAACTACCACTTGTTGAGTTTTGTTGTTTATCCAAATATCCACAATATCTGAAAAGACTATTGAAACACCCTCTCTTTTCCAATTACACATTTTGTGATTGGTTAGATTATCTTCATCTACTTTAACGAAAGCAGCAGATATGTGATACCAGTTACCTTACATCAAGCCAGACATTTAAATAGTTATAAAAATGTAAAACTCTTTTCACTAATTATTTGGAAAATATAGTTTTCTCATAAAATTTATTTATGGTACTAGGATTAATTTTAAATGAATAAATAGTTTTAAAATTATGTTTTAATTTTTGCTGTGGTAAAATCAATAGATACAAGACATATAAATAAAAGGTCTTAAGCATCCTCAATAATTTGTAAGAGTATGAAGCAGTCCTGAGATTAGAATAAAGTTTGAAAATTGGTGGGCTACATTTAGTATGACATAGGTATAATTATTATCCCCACTTTACAGATGATGAAACTGAGGCTTAGAGATATAAAGTAACTGTCTAAAGTCAAATAGCTGTGGATTGTGGAACTAAGATTCAAACTCCAGCAGAATGACTCCAGAACTTACACTTTTCACCACTAAAAATGCCTTACACTTGTCACCACTTACACTTGTCACCACGAAAAATGCAGAAAGCTCAGAAAACTCAACTTCTTCATCTCCCCAATTAGAACAGAATTTTTAGTGCTCTTTTAAAATTCTATTTACCCTAGTTTCTTCCAAGTTCTGAAGACATAGGCCAGTTTATCTTCAAATGTATTGAATAAAGTTAGATAAAACACAGCCTAGAAAAAGGAAGTGCGGTGAGAGGATGACTTTGAACCCATCTGGGTAAGGCTTTTCTCTCACTGCGAAGCAGGAAATAGAGAGAAGGCCAAATGTGAGAGAGTCTGGGGAAGGGTGGCTCAGTTGGCCAGGGTATGTGGCAGGAAGATCCGACTCTAGGACTGGAATTTGCCCTGTTCCATGTCCTTAGTTCAGGAATATCCCAGGGATGGCACTTCCATATCCTGGTCCATGGTGACATTGAGAATCGACAAAACCCTCTTTCCCATTGAGCTTAGAGGCAGCCTCAGTCTCTTTCTCAAGGCTGGTCCCATCGAGTCATTCCACATCAAGGATGTGGCATATGTGATGAAACCTTATTACCATCCTGGCTTTGTGTTGTACCTGTAACCCATCTGAGACACAGGTATGACTCTCTCAAACCCAGAGCCCATCAAGAAGCTGTGGATGACTCATTCCCAGTACTGGAAAAGCAACTCCTGGCATGCCCGTGGAGTGTTCACTGGCTGCATTAATTAGGAAAGATTGAACGCTCTTTTACCATCCAGGCCTTACAGACATAGAATGTATAGTAGTTAATAACGGGCTCTGGAGTCAGATTGCCTGGGTTTGACCTTTTGGTGGTTTTGTGAGGATTAGATGACTTAATATAAGTAGAACACATTTAACAGTACCTAGCTTATAGTAATGCTCAGTGAATATTAGCTATTATTATTATTGTTACACTGTGGCTGAGCCCTTATTTGGGAAAATATTGTTTAAAATGAGGAGCTGCAGACTTCCAGCTGCAGCAGCAAGGGGCTTAGGTATCCTGAATTACCCGTGAGTTGAAAACAACCAAAAGAAATGGATAGAATATAAAGAATATTTTATTTATTTATTTTTTAAAGAATATATTAAAAAAACCATTTCTGAGCCAGCAAGAAAGAAAGCATCCATAGAGGTTAAAAAGTGAAAGTGGGAACCTTGGAGACAAGTGAACATCAAAGCAGATTTCATTTGAGGTTACATGACACACCTTGGTGATCTTGAAGTTGTGTTTTGATGGATACACAGGACATGGAAGACAAGGGATAAAATAAATCTTAAGGTTGGCCGAAGGTAGAGATCTCATAGGAGACTCAGACATAAAGCTGGGGCTATGACCTCAGTCTAAGCTTAAACTCAAAATGAATCTGCTTTTCCTTATAACTTAATTACAAGGACTTGGATAATGCTACATAAGGACCAAATCTCCTTCCCTGAGAAGAATTTCAAAGTGTGTTCAGGAAAGGGAGAGCTCATGATGTATATTCTTTAAGTGATTAACCTAGGTTTTTAACATGCATATTTAACAAACTAAATTTTATAAATATTTCTGCCTTCCTCTTAAACATGACATGGGTCTTAGAATGTTTTAATTTTAATTAGCATCACTCCCTGAACTTAAATGCAAAAGCAATTTGTCAATTGGATAAAATCAATTTATTTAAAAAAATAAGCAAATGAGGGGTTATGGATTACTAGATGCTTACTAGTCTTTGTTCTGTTCTTATGTTTTCTAGTAAAATGACTAGGAAATTCTTATTTCTCTTCTACATCTGTACATGGTATGATTCTCCATCCATAGTTTCTGTTTTCAAGAATTACAACCAATCTAATTTTAATTTTTCTATTTTTAATCTCCAAGTATTTTGTTCCAAGAAGTGGCAATTTAATTTCAATTCATGGTTCCTCTGTTAACTCAGATTGCACCCAAGTTTTCAGGGCTTACATGGCACCATAAATTATGGGGGCTGTCTAACCTGGCATTTGCTGGGAAGTCATATCCATCTGGGCCTCATTGATTAAAAAATAAAATTACTTAAAACACTTACCTACATGTGCCAGGTAATGAGAAATACTTTGGTTCCTCTTTTTATGGAACATACTGGAGGCCCGATGCATGAAATTTGTGTAAGGGCCTTGACGACCCCCCCACCCACACCTGCCCCGTGGCTGCGGCTGGGGGGTGGGGCTCTGCCCCCTGTGCTGGGGCCCCCGCCTGCTGCAGTTTTGTCCTGAAGGAAGGACATCTGGTCTAATTAGCATATTACGCTTTTATTATAGATTTAGTGAATTTTGGTGCATTGCTAAAAATCCTGGCCTAAGAGATGGTCAAGCATGCACACGTTAGAGAAGTGGATTTAAAAGATTGCCTCAAGCCCTGACTGGTGTGGCTCAGTTGGTTGAGTGTATTCCTTACACCAAAAAGGTTGCTGCTTTGATTCTGGTCAGGGCACATGCCTGTGCTGCAGGCTCCATCCCCAGAAGGAGTATGCAGGAGGCAGGTGATCAATATTTTTCTCTCTCCCTCAGTCCCCTCTTAAGTCAATAAAAACGTATTTCTAAAAAAAGATTGCCTCTTTTTCTTTGAGGAGGAAGAAAATTAATATCAGATGGAAATCTGGGGATTACTTATGGGTTTCCATTTTCAGTGAATTTTTCATTCCACCATGGTCTATTAAAACTGAGAGCTGGAAGTCAGAAAAGGCTTAGAGAAGATGTGTATATGAATGCATATGCTTCTCCTGGGAATTCCTTTTTTGATGTTGGGTTCAGGAAGGAAGATCTTTATGAACACTCAACCTAACACAGTAGTGTTGAACCCACCTCTTGCCACATGAATGGAACTTTCTAGTTGGGATAGCAAAGGGAGAAAGAGCCACAGTTCTGAAAGTTGCTTAGAGTCTTTACCATAGAAAACTGGCAGCCAGGACAGGCAGGAAACAGAACTGTACTAATAAAACACTGTGGTGGCAATAAAGCGGAATCATGAACCAGGCTGGTTTGTAGACAGGCAGAGAGGACGAGTGATGAGTAGAAGATTAGAGAGCAGTGGGGTCAATTAATTGTAAAGTGGTGGCAAGGAACATGGTGAGCAAGAGGGTCCAGGTGATAGGGAGGACAGGCCCAGCTGGAGCTGATTTGGGTGGGAAGGCTTGCTTCCATGACCACACGCTCTGTCCACCTGCTCATACTGCCCAGCTCAGCCTACCATTGTGGCCTACCAGTGGGATCATGAGTGCTGGGACCAGGGTGGCAGCTTGGGGAAGCACAGGATGAAGTGCTTTAGCTTCAGACAGTCCTGAGTTCACATACTACATTACTTCCCCTGTGATTCCCACTCTGCAGGGGTTAAATGAGATCATGAATACAATGTGCTTTACATAGTCCTGGTAGACCAGTAATGCTTTTAAAAAATGTTTGTTTCTCCTCCATCACTTACCTACCCTTTTTTTTCTTTCCCAGCATACATCTAACCTTCTACTTCTGTGTTTGTGTGTCGTGTGGAACAGTAGTGAATACTGACCAGGGTGGTCATGTCCTGGCTTGCCCAGATAGTGCTGGCGTGTGCTGTTGACTCAGCCTTTTGAATAGTCTTCCCTTTCACTCACAAAATGTCCTGGTTTGAGAATAAATGATCCTAGTATGATCTTTGGCTCTCTGCCCTCCAGTCTAGCGTTCTAGCCATGATCCCAGGCTGCCTTTTCTGAGGAAATCACCAGGGAGCTTTGGGCTGGGGTATATCCCTCCAAAGTGGCTGTGGAGTTGACAGGCATCCCCCCAGAGAACCCCCTAATTTGTATTTTTGTCACTGTCTGGGGGACCCCAGCATGAACTGGCTGGCTCTATGCTTTCCACCACATATTCTTTCCCCTGGGGTTTCTCTCCTTGTGGAGCTTTTGCTGAAACAAGACACGGACCCCACAGAGTTTATCCCCTTCCCTTTTCTATTTGCTTCCTGCCAACACAGTTTTTCTGATATGTTTGGCGGAAGAAAGAAGGAGGACCAAAACAGTGTACTAGAGGAAATCACAGCCCTACTCAGACCAGATCCTCACCTTCATAGGACACATTCCCACGAGAAATCCTGGTCTAACCAGAATAAAACTTCACAAAATGATACAGTAAGTGTGAACACTTACTTAAAGCTCTGTGCCAGATCCTTTCCAAGTATTATCTCACAGCTACCCTGGGAAGTTGGCTACGAGACACAATCACCATACTCTTTCCCACACTTGTTAATGAGGCAACCAAGATGTAGAAAGGTTAAGCAACTTGTCCAATTACTCCAATAATTCCTCCATTTTGACTGAAAAGCCGAGGCAAGTTGGGGACCAGACTGGGGCAGCCAGTCTCCCGAACTCTTGCTCATAACCATTTTATTAGTGTCCTCAGACTGCAGAGACCCCACCCCAGAAGTGTAGCCAGCTTGGAACCTGGAGAATGCTTGCCTGGGATGGGGCTGAATTTGTGGTAGGGTGCATCCATGCTTCTGAGAAAAGCCATTAGACTTTTGCCATTTCTACTTGTCTCTCCATGGTTTTGCCTTTGCCTTGCTTCCTCTGATAATTTTTCATTTGAGTCTTAAGGTCACATCCTCACTACAACTTTCAAAGCAGTATAAAAGGCACCATTTTGGTGACTTCAGAAGGGTCACCCCCTCCTGTTGGCACTGATTTTTCACTGCTGTGTACTAGGGCATATTATGATAGAGAAAGAATAGTATCCCCAACGGCACTCTGATATTGGGTGCACATGGGGATGGTGGACGAGGCTGCTGCACTGGGGTGGGCTCAGGGAAGGAATTTTCTAGGTATTGAAGCTCAAACTGCACAGTCTTGCTAATTTTGGATCAGTTCTTCCTGTGAGGTCAGCCAAAGGGGGGAAATGCTTCTGAATGCTCCTCACCTTTGGCTTCCCAGTGTCAAGATCTCTGTTGTCTGATTGTATCATGTGTGGTTTTGTGTGTGCTTTTTTCACTGATGCAACTAACTTTCCCTGATTAAGATTGGGACTTTTTCTCTAAGGTCATCTTAGACCCTTTTGGTGGAGTTTTCACATCTTGTCTTTCCCTCTGATGTTTCCTTTACTTAGGCTTTATTTCGGGTTTCACTTAGTAATCCCCCTGCCCCCGCTCCACCCTAATTTTTTATTTTTAAATATATTTTTATTGATTTCAGAGAGGAAGGGACAGGGAGAAATAGAAATATCAATGTTGAGAGAGAATCACTGATCGGCTGCCTCCTGCACGCTCCCCACTGGGGATAGAGCCCGCAACCCCAGGCATGTGCCCTTGACTGGAATCAAACCCAAGACCCTTCAGTCTGCAGGCTGACGCTCTATCCACTGAGCCAAACCAAGCCAGGGCCACCCTAATTTTTAGATGTAGATATCAGAGAGTATCCACCACAGGCCATCAGATTCTCATTCTGCTCTGCAGTCTTAACAATGAGAAATAAAACTAAATCCAAG
Source organism: Eptesicus fuscus (assembly GCF_027574615.1). Classification (NCBI taxonomy): domain Eukaryota; kingdom Metazoa; phylum Chordata; class Mammalia; order Chiroptera; family Vespertilionidae; genus Eptesicus; species Eptesicus fuscus. The sequence goes on along the minus strand of NC_072494.1, from coordinate 19,104,616 downwards.
GCTGAAGGCTATTTGGAAGGACAAGATATACTTCCAAGATGGGTCCTTTTAGTTGGAGTAAATCCAGGATGATAATACTACTATATTCCTAGCTTTGGAAGTGACTGATTATATCATTAGCTAACATTTACCACCCGTTTATTATATGTTAGGTCCTGCCCATGGCCTATCTTGTCTCGCCTGACACACAAACTCTGAGCAGAGAAATTTTCATTTTCAAGAGGAGAAAAGTTAAGGTTTAGAGAAATTAAGTGCCTTGCCAAAAGGTTGTACAACTAGTAAACGGTGGTCCTGGGATTTGAATTTCCACATCTGTGTAAAGAGAAATATCTCCAAGTGAGTTAACCAAAGGATCTTAGTCAAATTACATAACCTCTCTGTGTTTTAGTTTCCTCATCTGTAAAATGGGGAAAAGGAAATGACTCTTGGAGTCATTTTAAGCACCTCTGTGGTGCTTAAATAATGAGCTGTTCAAAACAGAGCTCTTGATTGGCAAACTGCCTCCCCACATGGGCTGCTCCTCAGTCTTCCTATTAACTCAGTTGATGACACCACTGCATAGTTTATTCAGCCAGATAATCCTGAAGTCATCTTTGATTCCCTGATTTCCTTCAGTTACCATATGTAATCCAGTAAGTCTCATTGCTCTATCTGCAAAGCATAGTCCAAATCTGACCATCTGTTATCTTCTCTATTTGTATAACTCTAATAGTCCAGGAATTTCCCATTTTGCCTGGATTCCTGTATTTAACTGCTTATATAAATTGTTAGCAAGAATCAAGCAAACAAATCAACAAAATTTCAACCCTTTTATTTTTCTAATCAGTAAGGAAAAGACCTTGTATCAATGGAATCCCACATATAATGCATTATGAAGGAACTTTACTATCAGGTAAAAGTTAGAGTTGGGGACAAGTAGGAAACAGGTAGTGTGGTTTCTTTGTATGTTAGAGGAATTCTGTCTCTCATAAATTTTGCCCTTCTATCCCTGGGTTAGTAATTAGAGAGCAAAACAAGGGGCTCTGCATATAAGGAGTCTTAGGATTCTTTCATTGGTGGGCATTGAGCTGGCCCTTCCCTTGCCATCTGGAAACTGTGATGAAGTGGATAGGGACCCTTGTGGTAGAGATATTGGGCTCTTGAGTGCTGTGAGTAGATGTTTCTAGTAGCTGTAAAGGGGACCTAATCCACAGAAAATAGGAACAGGGCTATAGAGAGATCTGTCTGGGATGTCAAGGTGATAAGACTATGCAAGGGGCCAGAAGACTCAGGAAGAATAATGGTTCCAAGAGAGAACTGCTGACAAAGGTGACAAACATCAACTAGGACTGATGTGTGGAGCAGCTGAACTCTCCCTAGGATGCTCAGAAATATATGGACCACACTGTGGGGTGTGATTGGGTAATGCTACCCAAGTAACACAGCAGAAACTAGAAAGGAGAGGCTGGGAAGAATCCCCTAAGCCAATTTGAGTAAAGCTGAAGGGGTTTTTTTTTGTATATGATTTTCTGAAGAAAGGACATACCCCACTGACTTATCAGTACAGCCTAAAGAGATGGAAATGAGTGAAGAAACCATATACAATGGAACTGGGGGTTGGGAGATTAGGGAATTCTATCTTTAAAAAGAGAGAGACTGCTAATTGGATTTGCAGAAAACTGTGAGAGGTGGCTAATGTAACATATGTCAGTGAAAGAATAAACACTGAAATGCACTTATAGGTTTAAGAAAACACAACACAATAACATCTGGTTAAGGTCTACTCTGTCTAGATATATCGTTCTATGGCTATATAGCTTATTTCACTGTAGCTCCAAAATAGGAAGTACATTCAGAAAAGAGTTCCTTAGAAGAACTTGATGATGACAGGATAAAATGTGTGGACAGTCCTGAATGTTCAAAAAACAATGTTCTTTTGGTACAGTATTTATTATTTCCAGCTGTTTTAGTATGCTCGGGCTGCCATAACAAAACACTGTAGGATGGCTTATACAACAAAAATGTATTTTTTCATAGTTTGGAGGCTGGAAGGCCATGAGCAAGGAGCCAGCAAGGTCAGATGCTAATGAGGGCTCACTTCCTGGCTTGCAGGTAGCTGCCTTCTTAGCCTACCCTCACTTGGTGGGGGGGGGGGGGGGGGAAGAGAAAAAGAGAGAGAGAGAGAGAGAGAGAGAGAGAGAGAGAGAGAGAGAGAGAGAGCACGAGCTCTCTGGTGCTTCTTTTTATGGGCACTTATTCCATCAGACCAGGGCCACACCCTCATGACCTAATTACCTCCTGAAGGCCCCATCTCCAAATACCATCATATTGGGGATCACCATATGGATTTTGGAGGGACATAAACATTCAGTTTATAACACCATCTATTGAGAGTTTGGTACAGTTAAACAAACAGACAAACCCAGATGATCTTGGCTCAAATCCCAACACTGTTGTGGTTAAGTTACTCTGAGAGTCTGGTTCCTCATGTTAAAGATGTGGTTAGTAATAACCAAGCAGGGTATGCCTGCAGGTTTAAATGAAAGGAGGATTTCGTGTCTGGGATACATAAGGCATCCAAGAAACATGTATTCCCATTCACCAATAACTTGAGGGGGAAAAGATCTAATCAATAGGAAACTTTTTCTTATTAAACTCGTAGCTCTGTGCATTTGGCATGTTAATATCTACTCAGATGTATTGTTTACTAAGTGCCCAGCCCAGACATAGAGCTTATATTTTCATTTAAAAATCAATATTTATCACACAGGTTTTAAGAACAGGCTCCACAGTCGAAGGACCTGATTGAGATCCCAGCTTTTCCATGAACTAAATATGTGGCCTTGGCCAAGTTATTTCATCTTGCTAAGCCTCAGCTTCTCTCAATGATAAAATGGGGAGAAAAGTAGTACCCTCCTCATAGATTTGTTGTTGGGAGGTGGAGAGGCATTTCAGACAGGACAATAAGCAAAGGCAAAGACTATATTTCCTCTTTCATGGTCAGTGAAGGACATGGACATCTACACCAGAGTTTCCAACATCAGCATTATTGACATTTTAGGCCAGTGATGGCGAACCTATGACACGCGTGTCAGCACTAAATATTTAGTTTTTGGTTTATTAAATGCAATTATATATAACAATTATACATTTATGTTATTTAAACTATAAATATCGCGAAATAATGTTTTTTCCTCAAAGTGACACACTACCTGAGTTATGCTCAGTTTTTTGGCGAAGTTTGACACACCAAGCTCAAAAGGTTGCCCATCACTGTTTTAGGCAAATAATCCTTTGTTGTAGTGGAGGCTGTCCTGTGCCTTATAGGATGTTTAGCAGTGTCCCTGGACTCTACCTGCTAGGTAGCAGCAGCACCCACCCCAAATCCAGACAACCAAAAATGTCTCCAGACATTGCCAAATGATTCCTGCGGGACAAAATTGCCCTCCATTGAGAATCATCGATTTACATTGATTCCAATTTATACCCAATAAATGTATTTTGGAAGGAGGAGGGAATGTTTTATGTATTCAATTTAGATTTGCTTTTAGAATGATTACTATTTAAAGAAAATGGGCTTTTGGGATGAATAAAGGTTCTGTATGTGATTGTGGCTTCATGAGTATATACAACGGTCAAAACACATCTAATTGTTCACTTTAAGTAGACACAGCTTATTGTATCAAGTTGATTTTTTAAAGAGAAAATTGACTATATTCTATTATGAATTAAAATATATACTTACAAATTTCCACATGTCCTTGGCATTGCACATGTGTTTTAAGTGTATAATTTAAAGTATAATTTTGTGAGTGCCAATAATCTGTCCAGATTTTTGCTTTCTGTAATGTTGTGCTACTTCATGGGCATGTCTCCACAGACAGGAACATTTCTGTTGCTGTTTTGTGCCACTAAGTTTTAGAATCTATCATCATGCCCTAAAATAACTGCCAGTGGTAAATTCAAGATAAAGTAAAGCAGCAAACATGAAGAATGAAAGGGAAAGTCAGCCCTGGGAGAAAAGGGGTTGACAAGGGAGGGTCTCAAGAGGCTGAAACCCAAAAGGAATGTCATTATGTGGGCTCACATTTGCATTTGAACCAATGCTGTACATCCGGTTTCAATGAAAAGTACACATTTCAGGTTTGCTCATTCTTCACGTCTAAGATCAAAGTCCAGCTACCAGGAGATTTCTGTGTTTAATAGAGCCATTTTCAGTTCTGTTAAGACTCTCATTCTGTTCTCGTCCTGAAAGTAGCATGCTGCAGATTGGCAGCAAGCAAATTCAATTTAATTTGGCAAATAATCTTTATAGAAAGACTATCCCAGCCATGTGGTTGAGCGTGGTACTGGACTCCTAACCTCAGGACCATGCAACACAATGGGGAGACTGAAATAATTTTAAATAGTTGTAAGACAAGACGAAGCATGATCAGTGCACTCAAAATGGGTGGAAACAGCTGCATTCTTGCTGGAGGCCCAGGGAAGGCTTCTTATCATAGAAATGTAACAGTGAAAAAGAACTTAAGTGGTCATGTGGGGGTGGGGGGGGTTCACATCTGGCTTTTATGAAAATTTGTAGAAATACAGATTCATAAGGCATTATTCCAACCTTATGATTGAATCAGAATTTCTAGAGTAAAGGGTTTGGAAACCTGGATCTTTCAAAACTCTCAGTGATTATGATGATCAGCTATGCTTTGGGAACTACTGATTCTACAAATTCCCTACCCAATGCTAGAATCCCCTGAACAGTGTTTCTTCAGGGTTTTGTTTAACCTCTTCTGGAACAATGCAAGCTCACGACCTCTCAAGGCATTCAGCCCTTCCTAGGAAGTGTGAGTGTGTAGGGTTTTGATAATCAGATATGAAGGGTAAGGATATGTTAGAAATAATTAGGAAATAGAGGGAGGTAAGTTTGGAGAGGGGACTTGGGGTTTCATGATGGAGTGAGTTGAATATCACACTGAAGAATTTCAACTTTATTCTCTCTGAGATGGAGGCCCTTGATAGGATCTTGGTCATCACTGGGTTTAAAAGCCGGTTGAAGCAGATCAGGTTGGAGTACAAAGAGAATGGAAGTTTAATCCAGGAATTCAAGTGACCCAAATAAGGACTTCAGGTCAGAAGCAGCAGGAACAGCAATGTGGAGGGAAGTCTAAGCTGTACTGCAGTTCAGCCCTACAAAGCTTAACTGATTGGGGACAAGGAAGGGTCAAAGCTGATTTTGGGGTTTTGAGGTCCTAGAGTGCTGAAAACTTGAAGAAGAATGGGAACTGCAGGATCAGGAACAGGTTAAGAAAACAGATGGCTGCCCTGGCTGGTGTGACTCAGTGGGTTAGAACGTTGGCCCGCACATAAAGGGTCCCAGGTTTGATTCCAGGTTAAGGGCATGTACTTGGGTTACGGGTTCACTCCCAGCCTATGTGGGAGGCAACCAGCTAATGTGTCTCTCACATCCATGTTTCTCTCTCTCTCTTTTTCCCTCCCTCTCCTCCACTCTCTGCAATGGAAAAAAATATCTTCAGGTGAGGATTAACAACAACAACAACAAAAGTCAGGTGGTCAAGCAGGCTTTTGACATTGGTAATGCATTGGTTTCCATCACCATCCATCCTCCTGTCACCTGTGCCAGAGCAGAGCTTAGTTATTACCCGCTTTGTGAAATCAGAGATGGGCTCTCAAAATATTTGTTGACTTAAAATAGCCCTGTAAATATCTTCTCTCAGCATCCTCTCTTGCTTGAGTTTGGGACCTTATTATTTCTCACTTAAATAATCATAAGCCTGAAGACTGCCCCACTCATGCCGCTGTCTTTGTGTGAATTAGAACAGTACCCTTTTTGAGTTTATAAATTAGAGAAAGTGGCTTTTGTTTGGGTGGAGGCAGCCCTTCGTTCAGGCCTTGGGCCACAGAGCATACCTTTGTGGGACAATCAAGACTCCCCTTCCTGTAGGATGAACCCCCTGTCCAGGATGGAGGGCTCAAGGAGCCGAGTGCAGGGATGGGGCATCCCACTTGTTGCCTCAGTTGGTACACAACCCCTTGGATTGGTCTCCCAGATGGTCTCTTTGATCTCCCTTGCCATTTCTATTTTACACAGAGTGATTTTTCTTCTTAAGATATAATTATATCACATTCTGCCTCAAACCTTTCCATGTTCTCCCAATGTCTTCAGGATAAAGTTCCAATTCTTAACTAGTAACAGAAGTCCACTCATGGCAGCTTCCCACCCCCTTCCTGGGCCACTCTCCTCACCTTCCTCCTCTCCACTCATAGCTACCTTAATGAGAAATGCACAAAGAAATGCTTGCTGGCCCAGGCTGCGTTTTCTCACTCCCTGCCGGGCAAGCACTGTCCCTCCCACTCACCTGAAGGTCAGATGGCTTCTGGCTTTTCTGAGGTTTACTTGACTCATCTCAAAGAAGCTGCCCTAGTCCTAATACCAGTCTGCATAGGTTCCGCCCCGGGGGCCCTTCTTACTGCACAGCCACCTGGAGCCAACACTTCCCTGGCTCTGACCTCCTGGAGGACTGAGAATATGGTCTGCTCCTGTCTTTTCCGTTATGTAGGCAAATGGCTCATCCTTGTTGAAATGGACAAATGATTTAGAAACAAACGAAAAGTACAGATTTTAACACCACCCCAACCCAAACAAACAAAATAACAAAAAACCCAAAACCGAAAAATCAAAAAAGTTTTTGCTACTTTCTAAACATAAGATATTCTGTCAGTTGTCGAAGCCATTTTATTTTCCTTACTTTTCTGTAGTCTTGAAAGGGGTGTACATTTAGAGGATAAAGATCTTTGGAAAGGTAATTGCTTGAATGATGTCTGAGGCTTCCATTCCAAGGCTGGTTTGCTCAGGTGTGTCTGTGCATTTGACCTTTGTGAGATGCTTTAAAATATTGCCCACAGATTCAGGGAACATACTCGATCTCTTTCAAAACATGTCAACTTTGAAGATGGAGGACTCTGCCGTTGCTCTAAGATGGAAATGCTATCAGTGGCATCTCTGATGGTGTTCCAGCTGCTAGATCAGCCCAATGATGAATTTTTAAACGCTTCCCTAGTCTATCCAAAGGTTCCAGGAGCTTTCAAGCCAATTTATTTTTCTGTGTGCATTCCCCATCTTACCACAAAGAATGTGAAGAGGCTGTGAGAATGTGTTCAATGAAAAAAGAAACAATTAAATGTAAAGTATCACCTAAGCTTCAACAAAAAATTACAAGGAGGCAAAATATGACAGTCGGAGACTGAGACATGGGAGACGAGAGCTGTGTCTTAGACGTGTCCGCCCAAATGTTGAAATAGTTGACGCCGTGCTTCCTTGGGATAACACCCAATGGAAATTCATTCTGTAGCACGATTCTCATTGTCCATAAGGACATATGGTAGTTACCAAATTTTCTTCATAGGAGCTATGTTAACAGCGAGAAGACATGCTGCACAGGGCATGAGTCTGCACTTTGTAAATGTGTTTTTATTTATTTTTCATCCTTTTGACCATCATTCAAAAATATTTTCTTTGACTTTCAGCACTAATAGTTTTCACTCTTCCTTTTTAAGCTGTTTTCATCAGTTTCCAATAGCATCTTAGGCTTTAAAGAAAATTTTCTTTTGCTGTGACTCTTTCAGTTTTTCTTTCTTTCTTTTTTTTTAATATATATTTTATTGATTTTTTACAGAGAGGAAGGGAGAGAGATAGAGTTAGAAACATCATTGAGAGAGAAACATTGTTCAGCTGCCTCCTGCACACCCCCCACTGGGGATGTGCCCGCAACCAAGGTACATGCCCTTGACCGGAATCGAACCTGGGACCTTTCAGTCCACAGGTTGACGCTCTATCCACTGAGCCAAACCGGTTTCGGCTCTCTTTTAGTTTTTACAATAAATGCATAAGTACTTATCAACTTTAATATTTACTATCACTATTAATAATTACATAAGAATTGAGCTCTACACACTGATTTTTATTTCATTTCCCCCCTCCACACCATGCATATTACACATACTTTACTCATGGGAATGATCATTTTGAGGTAAGTTTGATTTTTAGTTTTGGCTTGGCATCTATGATACAGTGCCCCATTCCCTTATCTTTCAGGCAAAAACTTGAATTGCTGAAAACCAGTGCATCCTCCAAATGCAAGGCATAATGATTATCATGGGGGTATTAAATCATATTTTAATTAATCCTATATAATAAAGAGCTAATATGCTAATTAGACCGAATAGCCGAACAACTGTCCGGATGACCTTCTGGATGAAGCCAGGGCTGCGAGGGCCAGCTGAGGCTGCGAGGGCGGCCAAGGCAGCTGGGACTGCAAGCGCCAAGCCCCTTGAACGAATTTCATGCATTGGGCCTCTAGTACTATAATAATAAATAATAAAAGTGTACTTTTCTTTTCCCACAAGCTCTCTTTGGAATATGTCTCCTATCCATTTTCTATAAGACTAAATGCCTATAACATCTCCTATTGTTGATATAAAAATATTCCTCCCTCCCTCCTTTCTTTAAACAGCTGTTGAGTGACTAATGGGGAGCTCAGAGGGACACACTTGTCCCAGAAGAGATAGCATTCTGTCTTAAACAGCCCCTCCCCATCATCCCTTGTCATCCAGAACACCACTAGGCTTATTACTATGTACTTAGTAAATATTTGTCAGTTTGAACTTGACATTATGAATGATTTTGTCATTTATTTCAGTGGTAAAGGGTGAGCAGTGTCTGTCAATTGATAGAATACTCTTATTTTCCAAGTTCGAGTCCAACCTTGACTTCAAAGAAAGGAGCAACCTTCAAAGCTTTTTTGAGTCCTTTCATTCATTCGTGCACATTTGGGGAGAAAGTAAAGTGGACAGAAGCGGGGAAAGTCAGGATACTCTCTGCTTCTTTTCTGCCTTGCTTAACATTAACCATCTAAGTGTTTGCTAACTTCACCCGAAAGGATCAAATGAGAAGAAGACCGTAGAAGCTCACTACATGCTAGTTTATTTATTACACTGCAATGGAATACAATTAGAGGATCTCACTCCTTTATTTCTATGTGATCCACCATCCTATTTTCTTTTCTCTTTGAGAATGATTTGTGTGTGCTTCTCCCTAAAATCTGTAGAATGGTTTCAATGCTTAGTTTCCAGCATTTTCCTTAAGTATCTTCTGTGATTTAAGGCACCTGGGGGGAGGGATAGATGAGCTTCCACATCAACGGATGATGATTTTTATCTTTATAAGTGACCCACAGTTTGGTTACTGGTGCAATGAGAAATTAAGAAAAGTGCACATTTCAATGACTGCCATTTCACAATCACTCAAATCAGAACTGGAATGCCACAAAAACAACTCCCTGTTAGCCCAGAGAAGAAAAAAAAAAAAAAAAAAGAAAGAAAGTAAAGGGGAAATTCAGATTAGTCACAAAGAAGTTCCCCGCCTGCTGCAAAGCAGCAGTGTTAAAACTGAGAGAGTCCGCTCTGCTCTTTCAATTGCCTCTTATCTCTGGTCCTGGGACCTCTGTGGATTTGCTGATTGATACGCTTGGTTTTGTCTTCATCTCCTTCTTGGCAGGAGAGACGTCAGTTCTCTCTCAGACCTCCCTTTGGCCCAGTTTTCATCTTTGCTGCATCCAGACTGTGAAGATGGAAGGGGTCCAACCCCTGGATGAGAATGTGAGAAACGCGCCAGTTCTGAGATTCCAGACACACAAGCTCATGCTGGTGGCCTCTGTGGTCCAGGGGCTGGGGCTGCTCCTGTGTCTCACCTACATCTGCCTGCACTTCTATGCTCCTCAGGTAAGATGCACACCCGGCACCCTGTTGCCACCAGCTCATGCTGATGGCAGCTCCAACAGCTGCAAAGGGTCACTTGGTTATCGAATTGTCCAGGTGTTTGTTTTTTTTCTTTCCCCCTTAATAATTTTAAAGTGTGGTTAAACACCCTCTGGTCTCCCTTTTCCTTCCCTTTTCTCAGTAGTGGCAATGGTGGGGCACAGTGAAGGTTGGACAGGGGCGCTGCTTCTGGATTATTCTCTTTTTCTTTGCAATGCAGGAATCCTGGTATTCTTTTATGAGCCGTCACTTTGAAGCTTCGAGTCATTGATATACCTGGTTTACCCATTTTCTTAGTTAGTGTCTGATCAGGGAATTAATACAAAAAGTAAATAAGGATGAGCTCAGTTCCACTTTGCCATTGTATTCATAAAACCCACCGACACTCGTGGACATTGGCTTCTGCTTTGCAAAGAATGCTGAAGGTATCAATAGTAAGTTCTTTTAAATAGCTAATAGTTCTTTTAAAGGCAGAGATGTGTGTGTTGTCCGCACACATGGCCAAACATTTACTCCAACAACTTACCCCGATATTGATTCTCACAGCCTTTCTCTACCAATCACAGCGTACAGACATCACTTAGTCTATTTTATACTTTACCCAATATATTATGAGGTGGGTGCATCTTTCTAGTATTTCCCCCACTGAATGAAGATATTCCTTGCAATCCCCCTTCTCTTTATTCTGATCCCCTTTACATTATATATTTTTTTCTTATGTACTTGTTCAGACCTGCAAACATTATTCGGTCTTTAAGGATGTTCTTGACTGCTGGCAACTCCACTGAAAATAAATGTACAGTCTGCCTGTGTTCCCTTGTTGAGGCTAGTCTGATCATACTTGTTTCCCTGGTGGGCTGCTTGGGGTTAGAAAAGTCTGTCCCTGGTAAAGATTAGACAATAGGAACTTTTATTTCTGATGGACAGGTCAGAGTCTGGGTATCTCAAAGAAAACTAGATTAAGACCAGTGGAGTCCTGGCAGACGCCGGGGCTTGCCTCTGCCCACCGGAAACAGGGGTTTTCAGTGCAGAGAGGCTGGTGGGGGTGTGGTTGTGATCACTGTACTGCAAAGAGGGCTCACATCCCCCGATTCCAGAAGTGTAGCAGGTGTCATGCTCAAGTCTGCAGACTGGTGAGCACAGCACCACACTCACCCTCTCCTCATCGTGCCATGCCTTTCTTTCTCTCTGCAGAACCCTTTGGGTGCAATTAGAATAGGCAATTTGGGTCGCGAGTGCGGGGGCGGTACAATGTATCCATGGCAGGGTGCCTAAGACGCAGACCGGAATTAGGCTCTTCTGAGAAGAAAACAAAGAGCATAACCAAAAATAGAACAGCTGAGTGCGTGCACCAGGTCTGGGAGCCACGAGAGTGCTTTTTCAAATAACCACAGTGTCACAGACATCCTCACGCTGTGACGATGAAAAGACAGGACAGATGGCTCCAGTCAAGACTCAACTAGGGCTGTGAGTACGAGAGCCAAAGGTGAAATAGATGGATATAGCCTGCTGGTGGCAGAGCGGCCCTGGACTAGAAATACCCAGGGGATGCTGAGAAGGAGAGGGGTCCTTTCTGCCAAGTCACCCAGCAGCTCTGTGATCGAGCCTGGAAGGAAAGCTGAGGGCTGGTTTCCAGGACATTAGAATTCATGGGGAGCATTCTTTGATCCTGGTGCAGAAATAGAAGCAAAGACATAGGAGGTACATTAGAGCGGTTGGCTCAAGAAACGTGCTCTCATATACTCTGGATACGGAATTTTTTGGCACAGACTTGACATGAATTTTAATTTTTTCTTATTTCTAGCTAGACTGTTTTAGCTAACATAAATATCTCATACTGTTATAGGATGAAGCACAATGGGTCCTTACATTTAATCTCATATATTTTATTGGGGGGGGGGGGTGGTGAAATAGCACAAATAGATCATGTATATTTTCCCTGGAACTTGATGAAATGGTGGTGGCGGCAGTGTGTGTGTGTGTGTGTGTGTGTGTGTGTGTGTGTAATTTTGGTTGAAGCATTGGCTAGATGATGATGCAAAAAACCCCCTCTATTTTTATAAAACAATATTGCAGTGATCTGTAATATTGCAATGACTTTCCTTTTGGGTGTTACCCCAAGTGAGCCGAACTACTCATCATTCACCCAGTTAAGTTGGATTTTTTTTTTATTGTAGGAAAAATATATTTGGAGAATAATCATAATTTCCCTCATATTTTAGATCTCATTTTTAGCCTTATAAAACAATTGATTATATGAAAGGCTCTGTAAAACACAGATGTAACTATTAAACTCATTGGGCAATTAACTTTCCCCTCATCATTCCATGTCATTAGGTTGATTTCTGTGCAAAGCAGAAGTTCTCATTTTGGAATGTCAGAAAAATAAAAGATAGACCTTTACCTCTCATATAAGTCACTTCCCTCTTTGGGCTTTGATTTTCTCATGTTTAAGCAATTGGATCAAATGATCAGAAAGATCTCTTCCAGCTCAATATTCTATGAATATGTACTTTATACATATATTCAGAGAACAGAATGAGGTTTTGAGAAATACAAAATATAAGTTAGTAGATTTTTGTGCCTGAGATGAATTTCCTGGTCCTTAAGAAGGGATGGGAGGAAATCAAATTTGCACATATATTTGTACATATCTAAATATCTGATATGTGTTAGCAAAATGCCCTATTGAGGAGGAGGAAAGAAGTGGATGCTAGAAGAATATCTATGGTACAAATTATAAAACTGAGTGCTCTGTCACCAAAAACAATACATGCTCTTTGGATATTTATTTAAAGCATTAGGCTTTTAGTTTTACCTGTTACTTAGCTTGGAACAATGGCAGAAAAGTAGCTCAATTTACAAATATAATTTACACATTTATAAATATAATTTTTTATAAATATAATTTATAAATTTTATTCGTGTATCTCAGGACTATTGAAGTCGGGCTCTTCCAAGATTTGTATCACCCTCATCATAGCAATTTATAGATGTGAGGATTTTAGTGATAATTCTTCAGCAAATTTCAGTTGAAGGTTTATATTCTCAACACTTTTACTGCTGGGAAAAACAGAAGTAGAGGAAATTATAAAGTGAGCTGACAGTGAGCTGTAAAGTGATTAGAATTCACAGTTTCTTGATGAAGGCTGTAACTTGGACTTTTGTTTGTATCGTTTAGAGCAGTGGTTCTCAACCTTTCTAATGCCGTGACCCTTCAATACAGTTCCTCATGTTGTGGTGATCCCCAACCATAAAATTATTTTTGTTGCTACTTCATAACTGTAATTTTCCTACTGTTATGAATCATAGTGTAAATATCTGTGTTTTCCGATGGTCTTAGGCGACCCTGCTAGCAGTTCTCAACCTGTGGGTTGCGACCCACAGGTTGAGAACCGCTGCTGTAGAGCCTAAGACCATCGGAAAACACAGATATTTACATTACGATTCATTAACAGTAGGAAAATTACAGTTATGAAGTAGCAACAAAAATAATTTTATGGTTGGGGGTCACCACAACATGAATAACTGTATTAAAGGGTCGCGGCATTAGAAAAGTTGAGAACCACTGGTTTAGAGAGAAAAATAAGCTTTTTTTTTTTTGGCCTGAAAAATCTTGTCTCAGATTAGCTCAGTTTAAATGTATCCCCATGTAATCTAATAAGAGTTGCAGAAATTCCTTTTTGGGAAAAAAAATGCCAGACATGCAAATAAATGATTTTCAATGCAAATGAATTTACATTTCATAAGCGATTCTATGGTAATAACAAAGAAACATCTGAAGTATTGAGCTAATTTGTTATTAAGTATTTAGAGATTCTAAAGGGGGTACTAATAATAATGTATAGAATCATTGCATTGAGCAGGCATTACACATAGTCTACTTACAGATAAGAAAACCAGAGAGGGTAAGAGCTGGGAAAGAGGTAATGCTACAGCTGATATTAGAAGGAAGAGTAAAAAGTCTTTAAGTAGACAAGAAGGATGGTAGTGGTCGGGAAGGGGTTAGAAGGTTTTCTAGGTAATTGTTCAAAATGGTTGAAGTTGAGTGTTCCTAGGGCAAAATGGTGGAAGGTAAAACTTGAAAGGGCTTGTGACTCATGCTAGGGAACACACTTCCTTCCATTCCATGCAAAAGAAAATACAGGAAAAATTACCCAAATTGCTGCTTCTCTAAATTTCGCTTCTGTTCTGTGGTTTACATATTTCTACAGATAGAAAGTGAGTCTGATCTCATGCAGCACTAGGGGGCGCTATAGTAAAACTAACCATTCTCAGATGGCTTAAATAAAGCCTACTCTCTTTTCCTAAGGAGTCAAGATAAGAAAACCTTTTTTGGGAGGCCAAGTACTCAACAGGTGTAAGAGGAAGAACAAGAGAGGCCTCATCTGATATTTCATAAATGAAAAATTTTGATATAGTACAAGTTGAAAATAGGACAGAAAAATATGTACTGGGATCATACTGGAAATGTCACATGTGTCTGAGTATGGAAACACACACACACACACACACAAACACACACACACACACACACACACGTTGGGGATATAGATGATTTAGGGATATAGTCTTCCGATTCCACTTCTCTGACTTCAACCCCTCATTATAGGCACAGAGTAGACCCAGTCCTGCCTTGGGGCTAATCACCTGCCCTTCCAATCCTATTTCTTTTAATAGAAATTACTTCTGTGTCCACTCTGAGAACCTGTACTCTCCACGTCAGGGATTCTGCATCCATGGAAAATTAACATTAACCTTCTGGAATAATTTAGGTGAGAAGAGCCATGTACAGTGTTGTTATGAGTGAAAATAACTGACTTACAAAAGGTAATTTCACATCAACGTTCACAGATGGAACATATGGTGGCATTAGGATGAAATAGAATTCCATGCCATTCTATGGCTTGTGTATTTTGTTTGTAGCCACTCATACTTTCAATATCCATATCTTTTTAAATGAAGGAATCAACACACTTCCTTACAAAAAATACAAAACATCTCAAAGTTTTGAGCAAGTCATTGAGGTACAGAGGAGAGCATGTTGGATCAGAAATTAGAAGGCTCTGGTCAGTCCAGTCTTTAATGTTGTGACCCTGAATAAATTTCCTGAAATTCCCTAGCGTCAGTTTAATCATTTTCAAAATTGGAATTTGATAGTTGTGAAGAGCAAATGTGTTACAGAGCTTTGGAAATGATGATTATTATTCAAGGACATGCTTCCCTAAGCACTGCACCACTGAAATGTTTTCTTTGTAGCATGTACACACACACAACTCTCACACACACACCCCATAACTCAAATCTCAGAAAGCATATCATAGGGTTAACCTTAATTTCCTGGACTTTGACTTCCTTACTATATTTTTTAGGATTAAAAAACCAGCTGGTATGTGAATCATCCCTTTGTCCAGCATCTCCACAGCTGTAGACACTTCTGGTCTATTAATCACTCAGTTGCTACCTTGGATTTCGGATCTACTGTTGCGATATCACAGTGCTTGTGTTCAAGTCACCCTTATTTTACTTAATAATGGCCCCAAAGTGCAAGAGTAGTAATGTTGGCACTTTGGCTATGCCTTAGAGAAGTCAGAAAGTGCTTCCTTTAAATGAAAAGGTATGTATGTATAGGATAAACATAGTATATATGGGGTTTGATACTATCCGTGGTTTCAGGCATTCCCTGACGGTTTGGAACATATCCCCAATGGGTAAAGGGGGAATGTAATTATTTTCTTTTCAGCAGAACTTTTATTCTGAAATACAACGTAGGTGGGTTTTTAATTTGTATAGATTTTTCTACTTTGAGAATATGTAACTGCTATTTAAGAACACATTCTGATTGATAGAAAAACTGACAAATAGACCCACACTTTAGTTCTAATATTAATTGAATAAGAGCTTGTGGTTAGAAAATCTCATTCCCTAAGTGCTGCATTGCATATATGGGGAATGGAGGGGTCCAGTGAGTTTCAATGATGGACCCTCAGGGGTGGGCTTCCCTGTAGGTAGCCAGGGCATAAGCCTAGAGAACCAGAGAAACTCTCCAACAAAGGTCAGGAGGAAACTGACAATGAACATGACAAAAAATGATAAACAAGCATCCAAACAGTCATTAAGGGAAAATATAAAAGCCCTTTGGGGTTATAAAATAAGTTGTAAAATACCTACTTTATAGGTCAGTAATATAAAATATATTTTGAATTATTTGTGTTGACTGCTTAATGTTTTTAGCTTCCAAGGCCCCTAAAGATCTTAATCTGATCCTGTACATGGTATGATGAAGACTAGGAACGTAAAGCCTTTTTTAGGGGATGTCACCTGTAATAACAGTCTCTCATTTTTACAGATCTTTTCCACACTTTTGTTTCTACTTCTTCACCATGACTTTGGAGGAAGATAGATATTTGTATGCAGTTTTACAATGAGGAAATGTGAGGCATTACAGACTTGTATGGGCTTATATTAAAAGTTCATGCAGGGCCCAGTTGGTTTGGCTCAGTGGATAGAGCGTCGGCCTGTGGACTGAAAGGTCCCAGGTTCGATTCCAGTCAAGGGCATGTACCTTGGTTGCGGGCACATCCCCAGTGGGGGGTGTGCAGGAGGCAACTGAATCGATGTTTCTCTCCCATCGATGTTTCTAACTCTCTATCCCTCTCCCTTCCTCTCTGTAAAAAAATCAATTAAAAAAAAAAAAAAGTTCATGCAGGGCCCAGTTGGTTTGGCTCAGTGGATGGAGTGTTGGCTTGTGGACTGAAGGGTCCCAGGTTCGTTTCTGGTCAAGGGCGCATGCCTGGGTTGTGGGCTGGGTCTCCAGAGGGGGCCATGCAGGAGGCAGCCAATCAGTGATTCTCTGTCATTATTGATGTTTCTATCTCTCTCTCCCTCTACCTTCCTCTCTGAAATCAATAAAAAACTTACAAAAAAAAGGTCATGCAGGGTTAGACATTAAGACTAGGTCTAGCCCTACCCAGTTTTGCTCAGTGGTTAGAATGTCAGCCTGTGGACTGAAGGGTCCTGGGTTCAATTCTGGTCAAGGGCATATGCCCAGGTTGTGGGCTCAATCCCCAGTACGAGGTGTGCAGGAGGCAGCCGATCAATGATTCTCTCCCTCATTGTTGATGTTTCTATTTCTCTCTCCCTCTCCCTCCCTCTCTGAAATCAATAAAAATATATTTTTTAAAAAATCATAAAGCCCATTTAAAAAAAAAAAAAGACTAGGTCTACATTCTAGTCCTGTATACCTTCCATTCCTCTTGGCCATGACTTCATGACTCTAAGTTCTAAGAATTTTGGCTGGCTATTATAAAATTGGATTTCTTTTCAGATGGTCACTGTATTTGAAGAAAGTTGAGGAAAAGATTTATGACCTAATGTAGAGGGAAGAAAGATTCTTTTTTAAAAAGGGATTTAAATCTACTTACATAAATGTAGATAACATGATCCATGATGATTTAACAATCACATAAAACCTTATAGGGTTATTTTTACAAAACAGAGCACAGCATGTGTGATATGTTCAGAGAAGAGAAAGGGAACCTAACTCATCTTACTCCCTCTGAGCTTTATTTTCCTCTTTAAAAAATAGAAACAAAAACAATAAGATTAGATTATATAATTTTCCCAGACTTTTCTAGTTCTATCAGATTCTGATTCAAAGATCTATTTTCATATGCTAGTGTGATTTTCACACTCTATACAAATAGCTAGTCAACAATGTATTTAGTTTCCAAGAGCTGCCACAATAAATTACCAAAACCAGGTACCTTAAAGCAACAGAGATTTATTTTCTAATAGTTCTAGAGGCTAGAAGTTCAAAATCAAAGTGTTGGCAGCACCATGCTCCCTCTGAAGGTTCTGGGGAAGTATCCTTCCTTGCCTCTTTCTGGCTTCTTTCCCAGCAATCCTTGGCTTGTGGCCACATCACCCCAAACTCTATCCCTATCATCACACAACCATCTTCCCTGTGTAACTCTGTGTTTCCTCCCCTTCCTCCTCCTCCTCCTCTTCCTCCTCCTTCTCCTCCTCTTCCTCTTTTCTTCCTCCTTTCTTCTTTCTTCTTCTTTTCTTCTTTTTTAAGAACAGGAGGGCCCCTAATTATGGTCATTTATTTTATTTAAAAAAAATCTTCACCTGAGGATATTTTTTCCCATTGATTCTCAGAGAGTGGAAGGGAGTGGACAGGGGGTGGGAGGAGGGAGGGAAGGAGGGAGGGAGGGAGGGAGGGAGGGAGAGAAACATCAATATGAGAGAGACACATTGATTGGCCACTTCCCACACATGCCCCAACTGGGGCCTGGGATCTAACGGGCAACCTTCTTGTGCAGGGGAAGTCTCCCAACTGAGTTACACCAGCCAGGGCAATTAAGGTGACTTTTGTGAGCTATATTCTCCGATATTTCCACCCTCATCCTTTGAGGATCTGGTTGGCTGAAAAACGCCCATACCCTTCTCAAGTTTCTGGGCTCCCCTATCAGTGGCCCCACACCTCTTCAAGCTTTAAGAGTGTGCTGCCATCAGCCAGACCCGGGGAGGAGGGAATGGCACACCGATGAACAGAGAAGAACCAGAACCAGAACCAGAACCAGAACCAGAACCAGGCTGGCGTCCTGTGCTGTTTACTTGACGATGGCAATCTCCACCCAACAGGGTTGCTGTGAGGATTAAAGAGAGAAAGTCCGTGAAAGTACTTTAGCTTGGCTGCTCTGGACTCCAGTGCCCCTGCTGTTTTCCAGCTGCTGGGTAGTCTGGAACCCTCCCGAATGTTGACAAGATGGAGAAGTTGCTGAAAGTGGGCAACTTCTGTACAAGCGAGGCTTTGTCTTCTGGCTTCTCAGACAGCAGGCAAGAGAGCTTGATGAACACGAGGGCTGAGTGGCTCTGGTGCAGGCAGTGGCTACCACCAAGCAGCTCCAGGGGTCCTCTGGCCAAGTGGCCTTCTCGATGAGCTTGTCCACCTCCTGGCGCTGTTGGTGAGGGGTAAACACCTGTTCCTTCTCCAGGTGCTGTGACAAGGAACTTGGGAAGGGAACTGGGTGAGGTAGCTGAGTAAATTAAAGTCTTATAGGCTACTCTGGTCAGTCTCAGTCAGGCAGCTGGAGGCCTAGCAGGGGCTAGATGAGTGGCCTCTCTCAGGAGCCACTGGAATCGCTTCACCAAGTGAGCTGCCATGATGGCCTGGGCAGCAGGAAGGTGACACTCCTAGCAAGTAATTCGAAGGCTGCAGCTACTGTGAGCACTGATGCTGACCTCCATGTGTCCTGCACCGTCCTTGTGTCCTGACCTCCATGTGTCCTTCACCGTCCTTGTCCTGCACTGTCCTGCACACTGCATGATGCCTTCTCTTCTTTCTTTAAGAATATGTCATATCGGATTTAGGGTCAGCCCTAATCTAGTGGACCTCATGTTACATCTGCAAAGATCCTATTTCCAAATAAAGCCACATACGGGGTTCAGGTGGATCTTAATTTTGTGGGAGACACTATTCAGCTCACTATAAACCATTGATTAATTTATTTATCCCAACAGTATCTGTAGAGTGTCAATTACCTGTCAGACACAGAGGAAACAATGGTGAGCAAGACATGGTGTTCCTTGCCCTCCCAGAGTTTCCAACCCTGTGTTTAAAGCAGACACTTAAAGAAGCAAAGTGTTGGTTAGAGCCAATATCAAATACTATGTGATAATGAAGTCCCTAGCTAAGGTCCAGGCATAGTCTTAGGGGCTAAGTTCCCTCGTAGCTCAGCAAACATTTACTTAACTGAACTCCATTATGATTGAGGCAGGGTAAGATTTATGATAATACAGTGGGTACACTGTAACTGACCCTTCCAGTTGCTTAGAAACTAAGCTGCTACAGAATGTTATGCTGCAGACTCACCCAATCACCAAGGTGAGGAAGTGAGTTCTTAGAAATGTTTTGGCTGACGCCTCTGTCGGTATACTTGGAGGACTTCCCCAGTTCATGTGGAAAGGGAAACCAAGATATGAGAAAATCTTACCCTTGAGGATAGCAAAAGTTGGTTGCATTTGGTCAATCATAATTTTGAAGGTGTATTCATGTCACATGGATGCTTTTGGTTCATTCCTGAGATCCCTCTTAGGAATCTGTTAATTGCTAAGCTTCTGGGACAACAAAACCATAATTCCTGTTCTCTGAGATAGAGAGGTCAGGGTTCTCTCTGTGGGGTAGCCATTACTAAGTAATTTTAACAAGAAAAAGGGAAGAGTTTAGAGAGGGGGCTATGTTAGGATATCACATGGATTGCGTAGTAGAGAAGAGAATGAAGGTTGAGAGAGAGCTTACAGCAGAAAGGTGCTGACAGCCATGGTGAAGGAGAAAGAGAAGGTTTGGGATAACAATTAAAATGACTGTTCTTTGTGTCAGATCCCAATAGACTCTTTATTCAAAAAGGTTTTCAGAGCTACACATCTTCGTCTCTAAGAAATATAACTTTCGGGATAAGGTTTTTCTGAATATGGAAGGCTCCTTGGGCAAAGAACCAGTTTTGCCCATTTTTCCTAGTCCTCTCTCTGTGTGGGGTTCTAAACTTCCCTGATCAGAAGGTAAGGCCTTGCCCTTGGTAAGGAGGGTGTTTCTGCTGAGCACCACCGAATGCCTCAGGATGAGAGTCTAGCTTCCCAGCCTACTTTATGGCTCAGTATGGAAAATTCCATCTTCCCCTGCAGAGGCTCCTTGAGATGCACCCTGAGAAGTGGTGAGGGTGTGCTTTCATGATCTCTCAGGTCTCCTCTGACATGAAGCCCAAGGCATGGGGAGGAGACTTTCACACCCCAGTGGAGGTGGCATGGTGAACTGGGGAGTCCCCATCACAGATCTGTTTCCCCACCATGCTCCACTGACTCCCACACTACCCCTCTCCCACTTAACATCTTGACATTGTGGCTGGGTATCAAATGAGGAAGGGCACGGCCCACAGAGTGAAGGTAGAGCCCTTGCCCTGGTTTCATACCTTCCTGAGGCTCATTCCTTCCTGTCCAAGATACCCCCCGCCAAGACAAAGGCCAAGTGAATAAAAGATTTGCCAACATCCCAGTAAGTTAGAATTAGAAACTCTCTCCAAAGATGAGCTCTTGGGAACATGGTACAGGCTGCTGGGTAAAGGCTGGACATCAGATGTTTCCCAGTTTTGTTCTCCAACAGCTCAGTGCTCAAGGTACTGTGAGCGGCCAGAAAAGGACCTACTTCTGACTCTTCTTGCAGCACCTGTCTACTTTGTACTTATCCATGGGGCTGCTGCCCGCGGTCAGGTCAACTGCACCTCTGCAGAGCCCGGCTAAAGGTTAAGCCAAATGTACTATACAGACAACTATGTAGAGTTGGCTGAGGAAATCTTCTCTGGAGAACCTCTGGAGTATTTTGAAATATATCTGAATATTTTGACAACTATCTAAAACCCAATATTTTAATCTTTCTCAGTATTGATGATGAAAATACTTCAAATTAATCTTAGATCCTCAGACAAATACTTTTATAAGGTTAAATATCAGAAGATTTTTTTTTACCCATGCACAAACATGGTCTTTTTTTAATATCAAGAAAAGAAAAATCCTCAGATCTTCTCCAGATACTAATAAAATGGAAAATATCAAAGGTGCCAGAGGAGTTCCATCTAAGGACAAGCTACACAACAAAGCTGCTTCAATCAGGAAAAGTCTGAAGACTTCACACCGTCCCCAAACTCCTGTCAGTTTACACCGACAGAAGTTCTCCAGAGAAGATCTCCTTAGCCAACTCTACATGGTTGTCTGTGTAGTACAGTCTACACACCACAAAGTACAGCCCTGATGTTTGAATGAGACCATCTCAGAAGCATGAGTGCACAAGAAGTCATCTTCTAGTTGAATCTTGTATTTTATAGATAAGGAAATTGAGGCCAAGAAAGGGAAGATTTCAACTCCACCCCTCTATTCCCGTATGATTTCCATTATACCACCAAGTAGGTCCCCCGCTCCCCAATTCAAATTTGGAGTGAGGAGGAACTCCTAGGCAGAATTTATTAACATCCCATTCTTGTGTCCACTTCAGTGTCAAGCTCAGAGGAGGGAGAAGTTGGCACACACAGCAGATTGGCAGGGTGGTAGTCTCACCATGACCTCATCACGAGAGCACAAAGGGAGAACTGAGTTCAGGCTTCCCTCCTGGGTGTGAGGACTGTCATAAGTGAAGCCAAGAAAACAGGAATGACAGAGTTACCAGAGATGGAGGGACATTCTTGTTGGATAGAACAAAGAAAGCAAGTCTTTTCTAAAGCTTACCATGCACTTGCTGGGTGCTTTCACATATGCTATCTTTTTAAAACTTCACAGTCATCTCCTGGGAATATTCCAATAACAATATGCCTTATTTTCACAGGCATGAGAGCTGAAGCTCAGAAATGCTATATAATGTTTCCAAATTCGCAAAATTAGAGAAGTCACAATTTGAACTGAATCTGATCCTCAAGGCTATGCTCTCTGTGTCATCTTACCACTCTCTATTCAAGGGCAAAAAGATGAGAGAAAATGGTTGGCTAGAATGTAAGACACAGAAAGGATATGTGTGGAAATAAAGTTTGACCAGGACGTTGGAGCCGGGCCATGGAGAACTTTGAATGGGGCCCAGTGGGGGTATTTCTGGGCAGTGGGGCTGTCAGCACAAGTTAATCAGGTATGGAGGGTGAGGGGAAGAGTTAGGGCAGGGCAGGGAGCAAGAGGAAGGACCATTTATTTTATTTCACAACATTGCCTTAACTTAATGGTACTGATGCTAGAGACTTCTGAGAATATGTCTATTTCTAACCCTGAGTAACCATCAGGACAAGGAACAGAAAGCCTCAGTCTGGAGTTCCAGTAGCTCTAACCAAGAGAGGAAGTCATGTGAGCTTTCCTTGCTGCCTCTCAGCCTCTTGGTCTCAGAGAACGTCCCCTGGGTCACTGCTACCCTTACATCATCAGGGCGCTTCAAAGCCGTGGCAGATTTCTTTGAACTGCAGAAACCATGGAGATTTATGCATAGCCACTCAAATAATCCAATCACGAGGGCTTTCAGATCCTATGGCTTGACGTAAGTTTGGGGATGAGGAAGCTTTGTTTTTTCCTCTTCTATGAAAATTGACTTAGGGTTGCAAATTCAGAAACCTGGATCATGGACGGTTAGTGCTGAAAGGGATCTCTTGAACTTCTAGTAATTTTTAAAGATGAAAAAACTGATGTCTAGAGAAGTTGTGAAAGTTGCCCATGATGACACCATCCCTGCCTGGCTGACATTAGAACTCAGTTTGCTGCTGGCTGAGCCCTGCACTCGCTAAATTTAACCAGGTCACCGTTCATGCTGGGACTGACTTGCTGGCTTAGAGAGCAGTGGGACATTTATTCACCCCTGGGGATTATGAATTGGCAGGGCTGGGTAAGTCTCTCCCTTCTACCTCCCTGGCCTGTTGGTTTCGGCTGGATTAGGCTTGTGCTTCGACTTCTACGGGAAATAGGGGATTCCTCGTTGGGCGTGGGCAGTCACCAGAGGAATCCACTTGACTGTGGCTACTTGTATGCCAGGGAGTGGGAGGCAGGGATTCCACACCCAAGGGCATGAAAACAAATTCCTCCCCACAACTCCCATCAGCCGAAAAGCATCCTGCGGAAGGAGCTGTTGTTCTTGGCAGGCAAGAGACAGTGTGCTTTCTTTTTCTTGCTTTCCCTTTTTAGCAGGTGATGTAAGCAGATGGTACAAAATTTTAAAAAAGTCGACCATGAAAAGTGAGGGTCACTCCCATTCTTGACTTTAGGCTTCCAGTTCCTTTCTCCAGAGGCAACAGTTGCAAAGTGTTTTGTGTGTCCTTTCAGATAGAGTCAATGCCCATGCAAGCATTATTTTGATTTTTTTAAATACACAGTCATATACTTTATACATGATTCCGCCTTTTGCTTTTTTTTTTCTCTTCATCTACTTTAGGGTTTGCTCCTTATTGAACTTCTTCGTTCTCTTCCCGGTCAAATTACTGCAGACATTTTATCCCTCGGGCTTCCTCTCTCCTTTCTTGCTGTTAAATACTCTCTGGTTTCAAATTAGGTTTTCAAGCTTTGAAGAAGGGAGAAAAACCAATGTAAAAAATATGCTATACTCACATCTACTGAACTCTGAAGGATTATACTAGTTTTTGTTGCCGGTGTGCCCTGAAAATAAAACACTTTTACTCTTGCGTTAGAGCTAGGAAGCTTCTAGAATTCACTCCCAGTGCATTCTGGGAGTCTGTGGCCATGGCGGATGGATCGGGCACAGCCTTCTTCAGGAGGGGATGAATCTCTGCGACTGAATAGGTTTCTTGACAAGATGACTATTAAATGCTCTCTTATCCAAAATGTGAAATTGGGACTCATTGAGCCAAAACCACACACCAAAGGGGAGTGTGGCAGGGCTGAGCACAGACCCTGGTGCTTGCATGAGAGGGCAGAGCACTCCTAACTTATCTTAAGAGGCGTCACAGAAAGGCCAGCGGGCAGGCTGGCAGGCTGGGTCTACTCGCCACGGAAAAAACCCAAGTCTTTGGCAAGTCACTCCCTCTCTAGGCTACTCCACTTCTGTTCCACAGAATATGAAACAGAAGTGGAGTAGTTAACAGGTAATTCCATTTCTTCACCATTTTATTTTCCTAAAAATATCTCTCTTTTCCTCCTTTAGGTGCCACCTCAGTATCCTCCAATTCAAAGTATCAGAGCACAATTTATTGGTAAGTGTTGTCGCAAGTTTGATTTTTTAAAAAGAACCTTCCCTCCGAATCTCTTCATTTCCTCCAGAACACAAGGTCTCACCCTTTCTTAGGGAAGCATTAAATCCTGGAATTGCTGGACCCTGCATGTTTATATTTGAGACAAAGAAGGCATATAAAGAAGAAAAGGGGAGTTATTAGTTATCAAATCTGTGCTTAATTCCTTTAGATGCCTTACTAATCTTTTCAGGAACCCTCTGAATAGGAATTATTCTTTTTTTGTTGTTGTTACTCCTAACCCCCCCTCCCCAATTGATTTTTAGAGAGAGTGGAAGGGAGGGGGAGAGACAGAGAGAAACATCCATGTGAGAGAGAGACACATCAATTGGTTGCCTCCCGCACTGCCCCCAACTGGGGCCAGGGATTGAGCCTCCAACCGAATTATGTGCCCTTGACCTGAATCAAACCTGTAATCCTTTAGTCTGCAGGCTGACGCTCTAACCACTGAGAAAAAAGCAGCTAGGGTGGAATTATTCTTATTTTCAAGGTAAGGAAACTAATGCTTTACTTCCTAAGTTTTGCCAGTAATTCTGGTATTGGTCAAGATTTTACCTTAATGAGAGTTGGGGGAGGCCCCAGATGTGAAGGCCAGGTGATACTTCACCAGGACAGCATGACTTGGATCCATGACTAACACTAAAACACCCACCAGCAGTTTTTTTAAGGCTATTCACTGTCTATCAAATTCTCCTGAGCCTGAGGGAAGTATATCTTGCCCTCCATAAGAGGTCTTCATTTCCAGTTCAAGCATGCCCCATGGGCATGGTTCAAAGCAAGAATTACTGAATTGTGTCCAGCAGTGGGGACCTACTCTTCCCTGTTACCAAGGGACATGGTCCAGAGTGGGGAGTCTGAGATGTGGTTGCTTGGCCATATTGGGGCTGATTGAAAATAAATTTAGGCTTTTTGGCTTAAACTTGGAATGGCTCCCCATGAGGGTACCAAAGCGATCACGCTGTGTTCTTGTCTTTCTCCTCCTCCCCCCTCCTCTTTCTTCTCCTGTGGAGCAGCTCTTCTGAAGGCACCTCCCAGGAAAAGCTAGTGACAAGGTAGGAGGACAGGCAGGTCTGTGTTCTGGAGCTCTTTCACCTGCCTCTTTCTGGGCAGAGCCTGAGCCCACTGACATTCTGTGCACAGGGGCATCATTAAGCTTCAGCAGCTGCTGGTAAAAGCTAGTAGTAAATGCTGCTGGGAAGTCCAGTGCCTAGGGCATGTGAAAATGTGCATTTCATAGTCAGGTGGAGAGAAACTAGGGAAGAGCTCAAAGCAATGGCCCTCCTGGCACCCTTTGTGTCTATTGAACTATTGAATAAGGAAGCCCTGAGGTTGCCAGTCTCTCCCTGTTCTGAAAATCAGGGAAACCTCCAAGCCCCATTTCCTGCCGCAGGTCTGTTGTGACAACTGCCAATGGCTTTAATTTCTTAGCTCTTAAATTCCAGCCCCATCAGGAACTGTCTTGGGTACCAGTGCTAGCTCTACCTCCTCTTCCATCCCATGGCTAAAGCACAATGCCCGCTTCCTCTCATTCTTCTCAAAATCTCTTCCTATCACTGACTCTTCATATGTTTCTAGACCTGTTGGAATGTTGTTGCCAAAGTTGTGCTAAGGAATCATTCTTTCTTTTTTTATTTCTTTTTGTCCTACCCTCCGTAGAGTGTGACAATGAAAAAGGTTTCATCCTCACATCCCCAAGCAAAGAGACCATGAAGATACAAGACAACTCAATCCCCATCGCATGTGATGGGTTTTACCTCATCTCCCTGAAGGGCTACTTCTCCCAGGAGCTCAGCCTCAGCCTTCATTACAGGAAAGCCCAGAAACCCCTCTTCTCCCATGACAAGGTCACGTTTGTCGACTCCATCACTGTGGCCTCTCTGGGTTACAAGGACAAAGTCTACTTGAATGTGACTACCCATAATACCTCCTGTGCAGACATCCAGGTGAATGGTGGGGAGTTAATTCTCATTCATCAAAATCCTGGTGGATTCTGTGCTAAATGGGGACCTGATGGCCACACCTAAGCCAGGCACCAAGCTCAAATGCCATAATGGGGGTGGACAGGACACTGGTTCTTCCTTGGGAGTGGAGGAGTCGTCCCAGATCAGCCTCCACCTCTGGCTACACAGGATGTGACCAGAAGAAGATTCCCCTACTCCCACTCAGGGATATTTAAGACTTATTTTACATATCATTTAATTTTATTTATCCTCATATCTTCTAAAGCACCTAGCCCTCATCCTTTACAATTGTCTCCAGCCTGTCAGGTACCTCTGCCCAACAAGAAAATAGGTGCCTCTTCCTCAGGATACATTGTTTCTATTGGTCAGGAAATGGTCATAATAAACTTACTTTATTGAAAAAGACACTGGACGAGCATTTGCTGGAAATCTGGCATTTGGCGTTGTCGAAATGAAGAGGACCAAGGAGAGGGGCAATGAATCACTCGGAAGTGGTGTGGACACACTGACAGCCGCAGCTGCCTCTCTAGGATGGAATGGGCTGCAGTCTGCATGTTGCCTAAATACCTCTCACTGGGTGAAGTTAAGAAGGAAAGGCAACTTGTGAACAGCTGTCAGGACTTGGCGAAGATAAAGATTACGCTGTCTGGGCTTGTTTTTTCTCTACCACATTGCTTTCTCCACCTTCCAAATGTTTTTAATAGCAATTCCTCCCTCAAAAATCCAGTGAGAATTAAACAGTCTGGGGAGGGAAACACATTCTTTACTACTGATAGTCAACGGAACACGTATGCACCCTTCAGCTTATGCTGATAACACTCAGCCCCATGCCTTGTACATGCACACCACATTGCTGGTTTCAGAAATGAAGCAATTCTATTATCAGATGCAACTTTATGTCAAAGACACTGAGAGCCTACTGTATCTTATGAAAAACAATAATCTCTAGAAAGATCCTAATATCACATTTGATCCTATATCAGTTATTGAGACTAGAATCAGCTAACACCAAGGCTTTTCAATGAGATCCCTTATGTTTAGTTTAAATGCTCCTCCTGCTGTATCAGGCTCACAGCATTGTGAACACATGCAATTTTTCATAAGTCAAATTTCTAGATAATTTGTAGGTTCTTAGATTTTGGCTAAAATTTGTTTTAATAGTTTCTAATATTTCCTTATCATTTTAAGTAGAGCATGCAAAATGTAGACCTTTTCTGGATGATTCTGTGTCATCACAATAATCTTGCTGGGCTCCAGAAAGATGGCCCTGCACTAGATGGTTTCCATCACATTTGAATTTTTTTCTTCTTTTTAACATAGTTTTCCATCTCCTCTTAATTGTCTATCTCCAATTATATTACCACCCTTCTATTTTAATCTGTTATGGAGACATAAATAAGTGCTAAATAAAAAGCTAAATAAGAGAAATTGTGCACAAGTTAAGAGTAATCAATCTCTAGTGGTGGCCAATCATAACTATAGGGAACATTTATGGAGGGTCTACTATAGACTAGGCATTGGGCTAAATGCTTTATGCCAATTGTTCTGAGCAAGATATTCTATAAATCTGTCTCAACTACTCAGAGGATTTAAGTGTGTGTGTGTGTGTGTGTGTGTGTGTGTGTGTGTGCTGACTATGGTCTGCAAGTTGATGTTACTCAATGAGTGATATCTAATAAGTAAATGTTTATGACTATAGATAATATTTAAGAAAATGTATGTTTACTTTTTTAAGTTTGGAATTTCTGACTATATCTCACCTGGATGTGCACATTCCAGCCCTAAGCATAATTGTTCTGTGGGTTGTCTTTGGTGTCATGGCCTGTCTTGGCAAATGCCCACGCTAGCCTTCTTCCTTCAGCCACACAGGGATATTTCTGCCATGCAGCAGCCTCACTCCCCTACCTTCCACCCATCAAAACATGCATGTCCCCATTAAGTCACTCCTTCAAAAGGATAATTACGTTTTCTCTGGACATAACAGAATTCTGTGGAAACAGAACTGAATGGGAAGTCAGGAGACTGGAATTCTAATTTGACTGAGTCACTAACTAGCCAAATGACTTTGGACAAATACTTTCCCATTTTTCAATCCTGTTTCCACCCTTGTTAAATGATCCCCTTAGAATCTTATGCCCATAGTGCTAAACTGTGAAAGTACATGCTAAGCGTCCATATACTGGTTGCTATGAGTTAAGATAGGTAACTTCTTTTACTATATGGATTTCTTTTCTTGGACATGCTAATAGTCTTTCCTCATCAACTATTACCTAGTGCTTTTCTACTTAGGGAATGACGTAAGGGATCCAACCCTGATCTAAGTCATATTTTGTTCTTAAGCATACTGGGCAGGCCCCTTATTTTAAGCTTTGATTTTGTATTTAGTATTTTCCTGATTCTCAGAGAGTATTAATATTGACATTAATAATATATCCTAATAATATTATTGATATTTACGTGGAAACAAATAAAAGATTTTAGAATTCACTACTGGTTAGAGCGTTGGAGTTTTTATTTATCCTGATCTTCCTTTCCTTGTTAGATCCACCAAGTTCCTGATGAGGGGAGCCTGGGGAGTTCTCTCTTGGCTTGTCAGCTGCAGTCAGTCCAACAGGGGAGTGGAGACAAGCCAGGCGAGGAGGTGGGCTCAGTGAAATGAGCTCTATTGTGCTTGAGTAAACGCTTGTGTTTGGGTTGTTTTCTTTCCCCCCAAATGCCTCTCCATTTCCCATTCCCACCTATGTGGAATCTCAAAGGTGCTTCGGAGAATAGCTGGATAACCACTGATCTAAATATTTTCTAGGTATAAAATAAGTTCTATAAACGAGATGTGAAAATTTTCTATAAACTTTTAGAAAGAAGAATATTAAGTATTTCTGAGGACTTTAGATAAAGAACTTCATGGAAGAAGTGACATCCCTGAAGGATGGAATAGCATTTGGAGGAGTATTCTAGGCTTAGGTAAGACATAAAGAAAATAGAAATTAGAAAGTTAAAGGTATATAGAGAAACAATGCAGTTTCATTTTAGCAGATGAAGTATATAGATATATGTAGTGTGTGTAATGTATAAAGCAGACTATTGGGGGAAAATTTCAGAAAAATAAATTTCTGAACAAGAGCACAGAAATCGGAAATTGCTAGCCTATGATAAATTAGACTTTGTTCTGTAAGCAAGAAGGAGGCATTGAGGATGAGCTAGGAACCAACAAATTAGAACTGTATTCCACTGACTCTTAGGCTATCAGCCATTGTGCATACACCAATGATATCTAAAACCATCTTCAGCTCAAATGCCTTCTACTCAGATGTCACACTATTGCAATAATCTGTGTTATCTATATATATAAAAGCCTAAGCAACAGGATGACCAGATGACTGGATGACCAGCCAGTAGCTATGATATGCACTGGCCACCAGGGGGAATATGCTCAACACAGGAGCTGCTCCCTGTTGGTCAGTGCGCTCCCACAGTGGGAGCACCGCTCAGCTAACAGATGGGCACCAGACTCCAGGGCTGTGGAGTCGAGAGCCTCTCCCACAGACACTCCCCCCTGCGCACCTAAGTAGTAGCAGTGGCAGGTGCAGTGGGGGCCTGGATGAGTGGGAGCGGTGCAGCGCCCAGCCTGGGCTCAGGCTCCTCCCCAGCCACCTGCCATTTCACACACTACTTCATGCTGTGTGTTAAGTAATTCTGAGGACTTTAGATAAAGAACTTCATGGAAGAAGTGACATCCCTGAAGGATGGAATAGCATTTGGAGGAGTATTCTAGGCTTAGGTAAGACATAAAGAAAATAGAGATTAGAAAGTTAAAGGTATATAGAGAAACAATGCATAGTTTCATTTTAGCAAATGAAGTATATAGATATATGTAGTGTATGTAATGTATAAAGCGACTTGCAGGATTGAGGAGCTGGTGGGTAAGGCTGGGCTGCAGTGGCACAGAGGTCCACTGATCCCCGCAGGCCAGGCTGAGGGACCCCACCGATGCATGAATCCATGCAATCGGCCTCTAGTTAGCAATAAAATGCCATTTATTGAGTACTTATGACATGCCAGGCATTATATTAGCATTTTATATGTACTGTTTAATATTATCTTCCTAAAACTCTTTGAGGTGGATATTATTATTCTTATTTTGCATGTGAAAACTCGAGACTCTTAGAGATAAAGTAACATCCCTAAAGGCATGCAGCTGACAAATGGTAGAGCTTAGGTTCAAGACCAGGGATAATTGACACCAAAGACCATGCTCTTAACCAGGATACCCAGTCTCTGGGAAGCTCCAGGTGGATGTAATAAACATCTCTGCATAGGATACTCACATTGACTATTCTCTTCCTCATCTCTGCTCTTGGTTCATAATGTTGGTTAGAGTCAGCATAATAATTCCAGAAGCCAGAAGTCTCAGGATCATCCTTCTCTTCCATCATCTCTCTGTTCCCACCCATGGGTTTGTGGACTCTGCCTTCTCCTCATTAATGCTTTTTTTAGACTATTGTAGTAACTTCCCACCAGGCCCACATGCCTCAGTGAGTCCTGGTTGGATTAAGCAGATGATGCACCCTAATTCAGTGAATAAGTGAAATGGACAAACAAAATGACGCTGGGTGCCACGGTGGAAAGACTGTGGTGTGTGGAGCCTGGTTTTAAATCCTGACTGTCATACATGAGCTGGGTGACCCTGGCAAGTTTGCCTTTTTTTTTTTTTTTCTTAACCACTCTAAATCCTAAATCTTACTTTCCTTATCTGTAAAGAGGAGATATCAATATACAGGGTGTCCCAAAAATGTATACATACTTTGAATAATCATTAATTCCAATGGGTTAAATCTGAAAAGAAAGAAACATCAATTGAGCTATCAGCTATTAACGTGTATACAGTTTTTGGGACACCCTGTATACTTTCTGGGTTATTGTGAACACAAGGGTACCTAGTACATTGCCTATAACATAGTTGGTCTTAATACCTAATAAATATTAATTTACAAAAGTCGTTTACTCCACAAGGCAGAAAGTATCAAATGAATATGAGAATTATGGAGATTCAGGGATGGAGAGGACACTGAAGCATAATGGAAGAGCTTTGCAGGACTTAGACTGGACCACAAAAAGGAAGGAGAACATAACAGGGGAAGAACAGTATATGCAAAGGCTGAGGAGTAAGAATTCTCATGGTGTTTTCTGTGGACAAAGAGCTACCACTGCTGTTACAGCTCTTACTCTTTCCTTTATTTGAGCACATTCTATTTCTTAAGACAGAAATTTGTGTTTGTTCATGGTTGGAGATAAGGATTAATGGGTAGTTTGAGGACAAAATATTGGAGGCATTAGTGACACAGCTAAGAATGTTGGATCATATCCTGCAAAGGAAGATATTATAGGTTTCTGAAAAAGGGTAATTTATTATGATTGGGAAAAAGCCTAAGTTCAATATCCTTTTCGTTTTGATTCAATTCATGAGAATACCTACCTATTGCCAGTTGAACTAAAGCTTAAAAATACTTTCATTATAAGAAAATAAAAAAAAGGAATGTCATAAAAGCCAAGTTTTTAATGCTTTTGGGAAAAGATATACGGAGAGCTTCTTATTAAATTCAGAGTGAATGTTTAATAAACTGGGTGGTTTTTAAAATATTAAATATGTTTAAGAAGTAATATTTAAAAATATCAACCTGAGATGTTACGAGCATTAAAAAATAATCCCTGAGAATTTCAATCACTCTGCACATTTATTAATTTGTTTAGGATTTAAATATAACCTGTTTCTAAAATTAAGTTTTTGTCAATGCTTTGGAATCGCCTATCTATCTACCTACCTATTATTTTCTTTTCCCTGCAGTAACCTTTATCTCATAGTATGTGGGGAACCTGGAACCTTCCACAATAATATCCCTAATAATAAGCCATGGTGGTTGTTATAGCCACTCATTCAATGCATGATCCATGGGCTCAAGCCATGGAAAGATATTGTTAAAATTTCAACAAAAATATTACTTTGGAGAACTGACACATAAAGCCTGTTAATGCTTTACCACCACCATTTCCTGCTCCCTTCCTGAATCCCCCTCTCCCCCCATTCCCTCCAAAAAAGCTGGCCAGATGGTTCATTCCAATCTTGAGGGAATGGGCTATAAGGGCCTTCAGTGTTGACTGATGCTTGGGGGACAACTAGGGTAGCATTAAGAAGCAGGCAGGAAGTTGCCTTAGGAAGAGGTTGTTAAGTGTCCAGGCAGGATATTCTACCGTTTGACCCCTGCCCTTGAGGAATCTGGAGCCACGGTGCATGAGGCATGGTCAAACATGGCCTTGACCAGCATTTTGGTTAATGGAACTGGTTGACTTTGTTTGGCTTCCTCTGGCCTGCCTGTGGGAGGGAATGAGGGATGCTAGGAGCTGAAACACAGATTTTTGGCATTTGGGTTTACTTGGAGTCATGCCAAGGCTGAGCACTTTTACTTACATATACATTCTCTTTATTGCTGATGGATAGAAAAGACCTTTCATTTTCCTCCTGATTTCCTCCTCTTGAATTTTCTTGGTTCTTGAGGTTCGAGGCTAAAAAGAGAATGATAATGAAATAAAAGTGATCAATAGGAAAACTCGATATTGTAGAAACATAAGCAGGAAGTAACCAGGAAGTAATCTTAAAGGTCATTTCAGACCAGCCCTCTACTTTTATTTAGGATGCACAATCTTTTAGGATATGACAATTTATGTCCTCCCTTTATAATCAATTTCAAGAAATAACACTCTGTAATTCTATGATCACTTATTGACCTTTAAATTTATAAAAATTTCATTCATGGTTGTAAATCAAGCAGGCAGTTTACATAAATTTGGTCTGCTCTTACTATATTCCAAGCACTGTGCTAGGAACTTAGTGATGATTTTTTTTCCTTGTGAGAAATGAAAATGAGCTGTTATTCTTGATCTTCTTAGATTCAAAGCCCCAGAAAATAGATGCATACATTACCCAGATGCACTTCAAAAGCCTAGTCATTCAATAAAAAGCACTGGTAAATTATACCACATTTTTTATTTTTCATAAATACTATTTCTCTTCCTTTAATCACATTCAGACTATTTTAAACGCTTTTAGGTGAGTAATAAACAATTCTCATTCATTTTACAGTTAAATCTCATTTTGTTACTTGGTCAAATACATGGCATTTGTTTTGGACAAAGCCCACATTTGAAAGTCCAAAATAATTTTGTGTATGAATTTTCACTTTTAGAGTATTGAATTCATAAGATAAGGAGACCAGAGACAGAATTGGCAGACTTTTTTTTTTTAATCCTCATCTGAGGATATTTTTTCTATTGATTTTCAGAGAGTAGTGGAAGGGAGAAAGGGAGAAGGAGGGAAGACAGGAAGAGAGAGAGAGTGAGAGAGATTGGTTGCATCCAGCATGTGCTGAGGCCTGGGACCAGAGATTGAACCTGCAACCCAGTTATGTGCCCTTGATGGGGAATTGAACCTATAAACTAAACCACTGAGCCACACCAGCAAGGGCAGAGTTGGCAGATTTCTAATCTAACATTTCTTATATAACCAATGATATTTTATCCATTTATCCACTCCTACTGTGTGCCTACTGTGCTAGGTACTGTAAATCCTACCTAATAATAGACAAATATGCAAATTGACCATACCTCCGACATACCCACAAGCCACGCCCACAAAGCCACGCCCCCATCCAAATCAGAGCGAACATGCAAATTAACCCAAACCAAGATGGCTACAGCCACAGAGAGCAAGGTTTCCTAGGTAACAGAGGAAGCCAAGCTTTCCATCTGCCCTTGCCAGGCCTAAGCCTCCACTCAAGCTACAAAGTTTCAATTATAGAAGGTAAACAAATTCAAACAAATGGCAGCAGAATGGAGCTTGAGAGAGCAGGCCAGGGTTGCCGCCGGCAACAGGGGAAGCAATGCTTTCCGCACACCCTGGCCGGGCCCACCCGCTTAAGGCAACAAAGTTTCAATTATAACCCCAACACAAATGGCTGCTGGCCTCGGAGGGAGCCCCAGGCTTGGCTCCGCTCCAGGCTACAAAGTTTCAATTGTAGAAGGAAAATAAATTCCAGATACCAGGGCCTCCGCTTGGGTTGCCAGGGGGCGTGGCTGGCCTGCAAACCACCACAGGCCCCTCGCTCAGGCCGCCCCACGCCCCAAGGGAACCCCACCCTGATCAGGGACACCCTTCAGGGCAAACCAGCTGGCCCCCACCCCTGTACCAGGCCCCTATCCTATCTAATAAAAGAGTAATGTGAAGATTGATCATCACTGCAACACACAATATCGTTGCCCCCATGTGGTCAAAGATCCTGCCCCCATGTGGACACAAGATGGCCAGCAGGAGAGGGTAGTTGGGATGCACCTGGCCTGCAAGGGAGGGCAGTTGAGAAGGACCAGGCCTGCAAGGAAGGACAGTTGGAGGTGATCAACCCTGCAGGAGAGGGCAGTTAGGGGTGACCAGACCGGCAGAGGAGGGAAGTTGGGGGCAAACAGGCTGGCAGCAGAGTGGTTAGGGGGTGATCAGGCTGTCAGGCAGAAGCGGTTAGGGGCAATCAGGAAGGCAGGCAGGCAGGCAAGCAGTTGGGAGCCAGCAGTCCTGGATTGTGAGAGGGATGTCCGACTGCCCGGTGGGATCGGGCCTAAATGGGCAGTCAGACAACCCTTGAGGGGTCCCATATTGGAGAGGGTACAGGCTGGGATGAGGGACAACCCCCCTCCGTGCACGAATTTCTTGCACCGGGCCTCTAGTATAAAGATAAATATATACGACAAATAGTTTCTTTCCACTAAGTCAGAAGAAAATGGAAAACATATTTAAAATATTCAAAGAAAAGAAAATATGAGGCAAGAGTTTTATATGTAGCAAAAGTGACATTCAAGTGTAATGGGCACAGATAAATTGTTTTCAACTTTTAGGAACTGAGGGGATATTGTTTCTATGAGCCCTTCCTGAGAATTCTATTAGAAAATGAGATAACGAAGATAAAGACAACCTAAGAACTTGTGATGATCATGAAACATCTAGTTTTTATAAAATAAGGCTTCAAATAAAGATATACTATTAGAGGTTTATTAAATTTGAGGGTTTATTCACCACAACCTCAAACAGATCAGGGGTAGAAGAGAAAGGACAAGTATGTTAAAAATGTTTTTAAATTTAAAATGTTTTTCAATTACAGCTGACATTCAATATTATGTTAGTTTCAGGTGTACAGCATAGTGTAGTTAGATATTTATATAGCTTATGAATTTATATAAATGATCCCCCCATAAGTCTAGTACACTGTTCTTCCTAACTGTATTAATGATAGTTATATTAATAACACACTATTCTGAGTGTGTTGTGTATCATGTATAATAAAATGTATAATTATCATTCAAAGCTCAGCTCAAAGAAAACTCCATAAGCCCTTCTTTAATTCCACTAGGAGGAAGGAATTTTTTCCTTCTTTGGCTTCCCATTATCCTATATAATAGAAGCCCAACGACCGAATGGCAGAATGACCATAACGACCAGCTGACCAATCGCTATGATGTGCACTGACCACCAGGGGGCAGACGCTCAATGCTGGAGCTGCCCCGTGGCTGCTCAGAAGGTGGGTCCACAGCTGCTTGGCTGACCGGGATGAGTGGTGCTCCCATAGCTGGCCAATCCTCACAGGCCACGCCCCCCACTAGTGCACAAAGCCATACACAGGGCCTCATCCTATCTAAAAATAGAGTAATATGCAAATAACCATCACTCCGCTACGCCCACGATTGGGCGGCGGGAGGCTGGGGGGGTTGGACTCGGGGTGGCCTATCCGGCCTCTCAATGGCTGGATCCGTGGCCGCTGAGGGGGGCTGCCGTGGACATCCGGCTCCCCTGCCATCGGAGGCGGGGAGCCGGGTGTCGGTGCCGGCTCCAGGTCAAAAGCCTAGGGTCATCACGACCAGAAAGGCCTACCGGTAACCAGGAAGTGCATGGAGCACCTCTTGGTCCCTCCCCTCCACTTCCCCCACCCCTGACCCACAGGCTCCCATCAGGCTGGATGGCCAATGGAGAGCCATAGGGAACCGGGCTGGGTGGCAGCGAAGCGGGACTGGGGATTGGCGAGCGGGCGCAAGGCAGACCTCCTGCACCCTCCCCTAGCTGACACTCTTCTGAAAGGCACGTGGAGCCTCCACTGCACAGCCTTCAAGGACAAGGACTCACAGCTCTGAGAGGCTCCAGAGCAGAGACTTCAACAAGGACTTCAGCGCCTCCTCAGGGGGGAAAAACCACCACCTCCCTACTCCCCAGCTGCTTCAGTGTCTGCAAGAAACTGCGCATGCTCCTCCCTGAGAGATGGGCAGTTCCCTGATGGCGGCTGGGCCAGTGCAGAGATGGAGGGAGGGAAGGCGGGGCAGGAGCAAGGGGGAATCCCCGGTTCCCTGCACCTCCTCCCACAGGCATTGCCCTTCCAGGTGTTATGATAAAGAGTTGTTGCCGAAACCGGTTTGGCTCAATGGATAGAGCGTCGGTCTGTGGACTGAAAGGTCCCAGGTTCGATTCCGGTCAAGGGCATGTACATTGGCTGTGGGCACATCCCTGGTAGGGGGTGTGCAGGAGGCAGCTGGTCGATGATTCTCTCTCATCGATGTTTCTAGCTCTCTATCCCTCTCCCTTCCTCTCTGTAAAAAATCAATAAAATATATTAAAAAAAAAAAAAAGAGTTGTGTTTTTCTAACTCTGTCCAGGTAAAGGAAAGAAGTGTCTATTGACTTCTGATCTTACTCTCCGAGCCACCAGTTAATCCCTCTGGATGCATCATATCCAACCTCCAAAGGATCCGAGAGGCAGGTTCAACCTTCGTTCCATAGGTGAGGAAACTGACCAATAAACACATGGGTCTCATAACTCAGGGTCAGCTCCCACAGAAATCTCCGGGTAATAACTCAGATTGTATATCTAAGGGTATATTTTCTTCTATTTTCATGTTTAATTCAACCCCAGGAATCCTATCTAATAAAAGAGTAATATGCAAATTGACCATCACTCCTACACACAAGATGGCCACCCCCATGTAGTCAAAGATGGCTGCCCCCATGTGGACACAAGATGGCCGCCAAAAGATGGCCGGCAGGAGAGGGCAGATGGGAGGGATCAGGCCTGAAAGGGAAGGCAGTTGGGGGCAATCAGGCCTGCAGGGGAGGGCAATTAGGGGCAACCGGGCTGGCAGAGAAGAACAGTTGGGGGCAACCAGGCCTGCAAGGGAGGAGGACAGTTGGGGGGGACCCAGGCCTTAAGGGGAGGGCAGTTGGAGGGGATCAGGACTGCAGGGGAGGGCAGTTGGAGGGGACCAGGACTGCAGGGGAGGGCAGTTGGGGGTGACCAGGCCTGCAGGGGATGGCAGTAGGGGGCAACCAGGCCTGCAGGGGAGGGCAGTGGCAGGGGACCAGGCCTGCAGGGGAGGGCAGTTGGGGATGACCAGGCTGGCAGGGGAGGGCAGTTAGGGGTGACCAGGCTGGCAGCAGAGGGCAGTTAGGGGCAATCAGGCTGGCAGGGGAGTGGTTGGGGTGATCAAGCTGGCAGGCAAAAGCGGTTAGGGAAAATCAGGCAGGCAGGCAGGTGAACAGTTGGGAGCCAGCAGTCCTGGATTGGAGAGGGTGCAGGCTGGGCTAAGGGACACACACTCCCACCCTTGTGCATGAATTTCGTGCACCGGGCCTCTAGTTAAATAATACAATAAAGAATAAAATGAGTTCAGAGGGCTCAGCATTGTATTCCCAGAGCCTTTGGTCCCACACAAACCACAGAGCTCAGTTATCCTGAGATGAAAGAAAAGGAAAGAGAAACATGAAAGGTTTCCTAGCTCAGTCATAGAGACATCTCATAGCCACATACTAAGGACACGGCATTAACTTAGGGGTGGAAAGGACACAAATGGAATAGAAGATGGAGCCATTTCCATTCAGATTCAAACCAAGTTAACAAGGCAGAAAAAACACTGGACACCATGAAAGAATGAGACGAAATGGTTTGGTAGGGAGTGTCACAGACCTCGCAGGGACAGCACCTGGGGCTCCGGACATGATGGGAGGAGAGAGGGGGCTGGTTGAGAGGAATTGCATGGAATGGCCTGGGAGTAGGAACAAGAGGGTGATATGCAGAAGGTGGGCCCCACCGGGTGATGATAGGGGGCAAGCCTGCGGGAGGTGGCCAAGTGCCCCCACCTCTGCTGAGGGGTGCATGCGTCTGTCCTGGGAGCTACGGCTGATGGAGAGGGAGGCTATGGCTCTATGTAGATGAGTTGCCAATGAGAACTTCCCTGCAGCCAGAGTACTCAGTGTTCTCAACACGGCGGGAGCACAGGATCACATACACAACGTAACGAAAGAAAAAGCATCCTATTCCCAACTTATTCACAGACTTCTCTTTCTGGTATCTATATTCCCAATGTGTCCACAAGTAAATTTGGAAAAAGAAAAAAGATTTGTACATGATATGACTGCATCTTTAGAAAACCCAAGTGATCACAACCAGAGCACTTTTAACACCTAATGAGCCAAATACACTGATGAACAAAAAGAGACACAGATGCATGAATAGACTGTGGAACCTCAGAGGGAAGGCGGGGGAGGGTGGGTGGGTGGGAAGAGATCAACCAATGGTCTGTGTACATATATGCATCATCCCTGGACATAGACAATGGGGTGGTGAGGGCCTAGAGGGGGTTGTAGGCTGGAAAAGATTAATGGGGGGAAAGGGGACCTATGTAAACCTTTCAACAATAAAAATTTAATAAAAAAGAGTAAAAAAATAAAAATAAAATAAAAGCTAAGAATAACTGCCCTGGCCAGGTGGCTTCATTGGTTGGAGCTTCGTCCTGTACATTGAAAGGTTGCGTGTTTGAACCCATGTCAGGGTGTGTGTGGGAGGCCACTGAGCAAGTGGTGCCTGGAGAAGGGAGGCTCCTCGGAGCTAAACACAGTCCAGGCCTCACCCATGATCCCAGGCCTATCCTCTGCTGAGTGAGACCAGACCTCCCAGCTTCCTGTCGAGTCCCTGGTCTCTGAGTCATAAGGCCGCTTCCCCATGTTTCCCAGTAGGGACTGCTCAGTAACCATCCATATTAATAAAAGGGAAATATGCTAATTAGACTAGGTGACCGGACATCTTCTGGACATCCAACTTCCTTCCAGACAAAGCCATGGTGGTGGGGGCTGAGGCAGAGGTGGTTAGGGGCAATCAGGTGGGCAGGGGAGGGCAGTTGGGGGCCATCAGGCCAGCAGGGCAGGGCAGTTGGGGGCCATCAGGCCAGCAGGGCAGGGCAGTTGGGGGCCATCAGGGGAGCAGTTAGATAGCGATTAGGCCAGCAGGCAGGCAAGCAGTTAGGAGCCAGCAGTCCCGGATTGCGAGAGGGATGTCTAACTGCTGCTGCCCTGTGAATGGGGCCTAAACTGGCAGTCAGACCTCCCCCAAGGGGTCCTGGATTGGAGAGGGTGAAGGCTGGGCTGAGGGGGATTCCCCATGCCACCCCGTGCACAAATTTTGTGCACCGGGCCTCTAGTGTATATATATCCTACCTAATAAAATAGTAATATGCAAATTGACTGCACCTTCGCCGCGCCCAAGCCACGCCCACCAGCCAATCAGAGTGAGTATGCAAATTACTCAACAAAGATGGCGGTTAATTTGCATACGCTGAGGGAGGGAGGAGTGAAGACTGAAGACAACTTAGAAGGAAGAGGGAGGAAAAGCGGAAAGCAACGTGGCTGCCAGAGGGAAAGCCCGGGCAGGGCGGAGCAGGGCAGGGCGGAACAGGGTGGAGCGGAGCGGGGCGGGCGGCAGTGGTGTGCGGGTGCAGGCGCGGCGGCTGCAACAGCGGTGGCAGCGGCAGTGCACGCGGCCACAGCGGCAGCTTGCAGGATTTTTCCTGCAAATGGGCTACTAGTATATATATATGTGTGTGTGTGTGTGTGTGTGTGTGTGTGTGTGTGTGTGCGCGCGCGTGTATACATGCAAACAATCTACATACATACATATGTATATATAATCATATGTCAGGAGTTGCCATGCTAGTTAGTACTAGTACATTATGTAATTTTTTCATGACATTTATTTTTTTCTATTTTTCATTATAGTGATTCTATGCAAGTATTTTTCTCAAGCACCATGATGATGAGTTTCTATACTTGGCACAGTGCTAACTAAGTGTATAAAGTTGACCAGAAAATTTTTTTTGGTGAATAAATGATTTATTTAGAAGAAACATAATAGGTACAGAGATAAAACTTTAATATTGTTAATAAAATTCTCATACTAGATCCATATTTATCACCCTCCCAAGTGATGCAGTAGCTAAAGGATAGATTTTTTTTGTCCAGATTGGTAGTATGGAAATAGCTCCCCAAGGACCTCCTGTTTTCTGAAGGTAGTTAATGCCTATGGATATAATTTTCTTTAATCTTCTTTTTAAAAAATATTTTTTTTATTGTTTTCAGAGAGGAAGGGAGAGGGAGAGTCAGAAACATCAATGGCGAGAGAGAACCATCTATCGGCTGCTTCCTGCACGCCCCCATACTGGGGGCTGAGCTCCCAACTGGGGCATGTGCTCTGACTGGGAATTGAACACTGACCTCCTGGCTCATGGGTTGATGCTCAACCACTAAGCCACACTGATCAGGTGCCAATGGATATAATTTTTAGACAAGCCTCAGAAACCATTATTAGCTACCCTCAAAAAAGCAATTACACCATTACTAATTACCTGCCCACAACTTCCTTGTACACAAAACAAGTTACCTTGTACAGGATGTAAGGAAACTGTAGCAGTCACTCTGAGCTTATAACCCAGCTATGTACTTACAAGCAGGAGATATTTGTAAGAGGAGGTTTCAGCCAGCTGGTCTTACACCAAAAAAAAAAAAGGGGGGGGGGGCATGACTTACTTCTCGCTTGGCAGACTGCCCTGTTAAATCAGTGTCAATTGAAAACATAACTTATATTCCACCTAACAGGAGTCTTACTGGAAAAAGGAATAAAATCTGGCTAGGCGGTTCTCAACCTTTCTAATGCGTGACCCTTTAATACAGGTCCTCATGTTGTGGTGACCCCCAATCAACCCACAGGTTGAGAACTGCTAGCAGGGTCACCTAAGACCATCAGAAAACACAGATATTTACATTACGATTCATAACAGTAGCAAAATTACAGTTCTGAAGTAGCAACGAAAATAATTTTATGGTTGGGGGTCACCACAACATGAGGACCTGTATCAAAGGGTCACGCAT
Organism: Eptesicus fuscus; assembly: GCF_027574615.1. Lineage (NCBI taxonomy): Eukaryota > Metazoa > Chordata > Mammalia > Chiroptera > Vespertilionidae > Eptesicus > Eptesicus fuscus. Next base: position 19,062,813 of record NC_072494.1, on the reverse strand, counting down.
TAGAAAGGTTGAGAACCGCCTAGCCAGATTTTATTCCTTTTTCCAGTAAGACTCCTGTTAGGTGGAATATAAGTTATGTTTTCAATTGACACTGATTTAACAGGGCAGTCTGCCAAGCGAGAAGTAAGTCATGCCCCCCCCCCCTTTTTTTTTTTTTTTGGTCTAAGTTTATTAAAGGGTTGAGACATTAGAAAGGTTGAGAACCACTGGGCCAGGGGAACTGGAGAAATAATAGTATCCCAAACTAAGTCTAGACATGCAGGAAGTCAGTTCTAGATCCACATTTCACAAGAAAGTCTGGTTGGAAGTAACTCTTTTCCCATAAAAATAAATAAGACAGGAAACCTCTCTCAATAAGTCATGTTCTTCATTAGACTTCTGGCAGAAATTCTTAAGTGGTTAAGTGGCAGTCGAAAGACTCCCATCGCTTCCTAAATAAATCTTCCCTCTTGTGGGGCTGAGATGGCCCTCGGGAGTCTCAGGAAAAGGAATGGGGGACTGTAAGACATGGAGGAGTCAAAATAAAGTAACCTCGAAGACAAGAAACCAAGAAAAGGAACAATTTAAATGTCCTTCAAGAATGTAGATTTATACTACAGTTTTATTAAATTTGAGTGTTTATTCACCACGACCTCAAATGGATCAGGCACTTGACATCTCTATTCTAAAGAGATTTTTCAAATGACTTATTGGAGTTTTCACAAACACAAGGCTCTCTAGTAGTCATGTGGCAGTGATCAAAGAAAGAAATGAAAACTTTGCCACTGACTTGCGTGTTATATATAACACATTGCATATGCTTTAGCTGTAAGTCAACAATTAGGTGTTCTTTGAAACCTAGCCAGTCTGGCATGCTAGAATGGGTTCCAGTATCAAGTCTGCCACATCTCTCACAATCACGGGTCTTAGATCTGTAAATTTTCAACCTAATTCTTAATGTCAAGAAGTTCTAAATGTATGGAATGGATAGATCTGTCAGTATAATCTCTAAAACTTCTCTTGAATGTAACACTCCTCTAAAGAAGCAGCCGTATTTAAGGGAAAAAGGTACCACTAGCACCACTACCACCATCATCATCTTGATTCTATAGGCAGTGGTCTAGTGTAGTGGCTAGGAACAGACTCTGCAGCCTTGTTGGAATACGGTTTGACCATTCATGAGCTGTGTGACCCTGAGCAAGATACTCATCCACTCCATGCCTCAATTTACTCATCTTGTAAAACAGGGATGAGGATAATACTGACTTTCCAGAATCATGGAGAGGATTAAGTTACTTCATGTATGTAAAACATTTAGAGGAATGCCTGGCACATAATAAGTACTAGTAATGTATTAGTTATTATTTTATGGGTAAGTCATAGCCTTGGGGAAATTATGAGGCCATTGAGGTCTTATACTGAGGCTCAGTGAGGCTTCAATGGCCTCATATTGCTTATGTTTCCTTATTTATGTGCATACAAAGAGCATGTCATAGGTACCTGAAAAGCATGGGTATTTTGACTCTATGTGGGTGATGGTTTTTAAATATGAGGAAGTATTACTGATATTCTGATTATTAAGTTGAACAGTGGGTAATGAGTGTTAGTTTCCTTAATATGTTCTACAACATATATATATATTATTTTGCATGCATTGAATATTTCATCAAAACAATATGATTTGTGAAGTCATATTTATGAATTAATATAAAATTATATTAACACATAATAGATTGAATTTTTAACATTTAAAAATATCATAGGACTAGCACTCTGATAAACCCAGTCATAGAGTGGTATCCACAGAGATGAGTTAAATGCACTGTTGGCTTGCTTTGCCCAGAAGAATGGTACTACATGGGATTAAGCCATATCAGATACAATGTAAGTAGATAAGACCTGTCTTTGATGCCAACAGGATCCTTGTCTTTACTCCTTTACATTACTGGTCTTACCTTTTATTTCTTATCAAATCACACTTTTAGCTGTAAGTCAACAATTAGGGTGTCCTTTGAAACCTAGCCAGTCTGCCATGCTAGAATTTATCTATTGCCTGGTTGCATTCAATATCCCTCTAACACAGTGATGGCGAACCTATGACACGCGTGTCAGCACTGACATGCGTAGCCATTTCTGATGACACGCGGCCGCTGGGGCGGCCGCATGCCGAAGATGAAACATTTGCCAAATAATATTTTTTCCTCAAAGTGACACACTACCCGAGTTATGCTCAGTTTTTTGGCGAAGTTTGACACACCAAGCTCAAAAGGTTGCCCATCACTGCTCTAACAGATCCCCTTGCCACCAACCACATCTCCTCCAATCCTGTCTCTTCGCTGCATTCAACAGGTCCTTTTGAAAATAAAAATTTGAGCATCACTTCTTGAATTAAAACTCTTGGATGAGTCTCCATTGCCCTGAGGATAGAGTTAACATGGTGTGGCATAGCAAAAACTACTAGTTGTCTTTAACATTTTTTTTTTCCTTTTTTCTTACTAACAGAAATCTGATTTTGTGAGGGAGAGCAATTGCACTCAGCTAAGAGACTATATTTCCCAATACTCCTTGTAGCTAGGAATAGTTGTATGTCTAAGTTTGGGCCAATGAAATACAAGCCAAAGTTTCAAGGGTGGCATCCAAAAAGTTCCATCAAAAAGGGAACTGACTCAGGGGGATATAACCTGTTGCTTTTTTTCTCCTTCCATCTCCTTGACTGTAAGACAGAGTAGCTGATGCTGAAGTGGCCACCTTGAGACCTTAAAAATGGTCTTATGGAGAAAAGTTCTACATTAAAGATGGCAGAACTGAAAGCAAGAATGGGCTGAGATCTTTGATGGTTCCTCCATCATGGAGATAGTTCAGACTGGCCTACTCCTAGGCTTGTTTCACGTGAGAGAAAAATAATCCCTCTATCTTATTTAAACCCTTGTTTGGATGACTTCCATTCCTCAGACTTGTCTACACTGTCTAAATAATGCCTGCAGCTTTGAGGCCTGGTGTCTCACTATCTCTTCAGCCTCATCTTCTACCATGTTTACCCACTTTAATCCTCAATCCTCAAAAACTAACATCTCAAGCAGAATGGGTTACTTTTAGTTCCCTACACTTGTTTCTCTGTTATCTTGGCCTTAACTATAT